>NC_091959.1:16931710-17231710 GCF_031021105.1 Erythrolamprus reginae | reverse complement strand
CGAAATTTATGATGCTAAACAAGACAATTGTTAAGTGAGGTTTGCCCCATTTTATGACTTTTCTTGCCAGAGTTGTTAAGTGAATCCCTTCAGCTGTTACGTTAGTAACACAATTGCTAAAGTGAATCTGGCTTCCCCATTGATTTTGCTTGTCAGAAGATCACAAAAGGGAATCATGTGACTCTGGGACACTGCAACAGTCATAAGCCTATGTCAGTTGCCAAGTGTCTGGATTTTGATCACGTGACCATGGGGCAACAGTTGTAAACACACAAACTGGCCTTAAGTCATTTTTTTCCAGTGCCATTATAAGTATGGCCACTAAAACAAACTGTAGTAAGTCGAGGATTATCTGTAGCTAATTTCTTATTTTGCAAATGAAAAGTTATCTTCAAAATTGTACGGACCTATGACTGGTGCTGCATCAAAACTGATCAAAAATCAAGGCCCGGGCAACTGGCCTGTCCAGAGGTCATTGGGTCACCGTTTGTACCTTTCCCATTCAGCTTCTAATAACTAAGTTCAGTTTAATTTAATGTATTTTATTTATATGTGGCCCAATCCCATGGGACTCAGGGCGGCTTGCAACAATAAAATAGTACAATAATATAAAGACAGTGGGGGAGGCCAGATTCGCTTAACGGCCACATGATTTTCACTTAACAACTGCTACGATTTGCTCAACAACTATGGCAAAAAAGACGCAACCCACTAAACACCTGCCTTGCTTAGCCACAGGAATATTGGGACTCAATTGTGATCGTAACTCTTCTATTTCACACTGGTCAGAAGTCTCTTCCTGGCGCATGGGAACTGGGAATCCTAATGTAACTTTCACCTTCCTCTTTTTTTTGGGCATCCCCTCAAATATTGGAACACTGCCATAGTTTCATCCCTAGTTCTTCTTTTTGATATATATTTTGGAAGGCTGCTATTTGTTCTGTCGAGCTCTCTGGTAGAATCCTCCCGAAAATTCACAGATACAAATTTCAGACACACACACGTTTGAAAATTCAAAACAATGTTCTTTATAATGAAAATTCACTTAAACTAAGCCCTCTTTTTGTATAGCAAAGAGCACTCATCTCCAAACAAACTGGTAATTTGTACAAGTCCCTTATCAGTTCTGTGATACTTAGATTGCAGCTGTGAGGCAATTCACAGTCCTTCTTCTTTCACAAAGTGAAACACACTTTGCTTTGGTTTAGTTTCAAAGCGGGGAAAAATCAGCACACAAAGGTCAAAGTCAGCAAAGCAGGCACGAAACACAATGATCAGATAATCCTCCACAATGGCCAAACCCACAGGCTGCTCTTTATAGCAGCAACACTAACTACCACAGCCTCACCCAACCACAGGTGGCCTCATTTTCTTTGATAATAATCTCTCAGTTGTTGCTGCCTATGCATCGCTCTCCGCATGCGTGGCTGTATCATTAACTCTTGTTCCGAATCCAAGGAGGAGCTAGATAATTGATCTCCTTCTGAGCTGTCTGCCACACTCTCCTCCTCTCTGTCACTCATGTCTTCTTGGTCAGAGGAGCCTTCATCATCTGATCCCACCGGGAGCAAAACAGGCCAGCAGCATGTGGATGTCTCCCCCACATCCACAGTCCTTGGGGCAGGAGCTGGGCCAGAGCTAACCACAACACTATCTTTGGCACATCTCAGTTTTTAAGTAGGTCACATTTTTATCCCTTGTTACTTTGACTATGTTTTCTTTGATGCTTAAGAAAACAAAGCAGGAGAGTTTGGGGGGGGGGGGGTTGGAATACCTCCCAAGCATTTAAAACAAGGTTGCTGCCATTTCTCCAAGGCACTTCTTGCATTTTTACCGCCCCCCAACCGATTCACCATCACCAAGACTTGGGATTCGTCTTTTCTCCTCTAGTGCATCACAAAGCCTAAGTAGAACCGCAAAAGTATAGAAATTTCCATTGGGATGGTCAAATTTTTTAAAAAAAATCAAGGTAGCATTCATAAGAGGGCAACTGAACATTTTGTCTGGCCTCTACGGGGATCCACATAAAAACCAGATGAAGTTTAATTGCACCATCACGATTGCCATGATGAGAAATAATGAAATGTTCATGACAATATCAATATTCTACAACTTATATCCTTTCATCGGGCACTAAGTGCCCGTTGAAATTCCAATGTCATTGCAGTTTACTGTAAAACTCACTCTTCTGGTCCCAGCCATTAGTTTTCAAAGAGGCTATTTAAAGGCCCTTGCTTCAGAAAAGCACACGCCCACACTTAATTTTGTGTGCTGTGTGAATTCAACCAATGGCAGTTCATTCGGTAAACCAGGTGGCTAAACCATGGTTAGAAACATAGAAACATAGAAGATGAAAAACACCTCCTGGTCCATCTAGGCTGCCCTTATACTATTTCCTACATTTTATCTTAGGATGGATATATGTTTATCCCAGGCATGCTTAAACTCAGTTCCTGTGGATTTATCTACCACGTCTGCTGGAAGTTTGTTCCAAGCATCTACGACTCTTTCAGTCAAATATTTTCTCACATTGCTTCTGATCTTTCCCCCAACTAACCTCAGATTGTGCCCCCTTGTTCTTGTGTTCACTTTCCTATTAAAAACACTTCCCCCTGAACCTCATTGAATCCTTTAACATATTTAATTGTTTCGATCATGTCCCCCCTTTCCCTTCTGTCCTCCAGACTATACAGATTGAGTTTGTGAAGTCTTTCCCGATAAGTTTTATGCTTAAGACCTTCCACCATTTTTGTAGCCCGTCTTTGGGCCCGTTCAATATTTTCAGTATCTTTTTGTAGGTGAGGTCTTGAGAACTGGACACAATATTCCAAATGTGGTCTCACCAGCGCTCTATACAGCGGGATCACAATCACCCTCTTCCTGCTTTTGATATCTCTAGTTTGGCAAGTTCTCATTGACTTTGCTTGTCAGAAGGTCACAAAAGGAGATCACGTGACCCCGGGACACTGCAAACTGTCATAAATACACCCCAGCTGCCAATCATCCGAATTCTGATTATTGCTGCAACAGTCCTAGTGTGAAAAATGGCTGTAAGTCATTTTTTCCAATGCCGTTGTAATTTTGAATGGTCACTAAACGAATAGTTGTAGGTCAAGGACTTGTCTGAACCTATTCGAATACTGAAACAAAACCTCCAATAAACTGAAGAGGCCTTGTTGCTTCTTGAAACCACTTTTGCTATGCTGGTTTTGATAATTCAGTCTGTGCCATGATTGTTGTGAGGACCAGACCTTGAGCAGAGTCTTCTCACTGACTTTGCAATGGGTAACATGAGAGTCTCATCCTGGATACTTTGCTACCCTTTGCATAATCTACAACCACACTAATATCTAACTGATACGATTGACAGCAAATACAGATGGATACAAACTCTGAACCCTAAATAAACTGAGTGAATAAACCCTTAAACTACTGATAGTTATTGGAACTAACAACTACGCTAAAATGCACGGTTAAAACCCTAGGGAAATCTACACCACCCACATGTTTGTACTACAGGCTGTAAAGCATTAAAGCCCCAGCTCTAATGCTGGCCCCTCTTTTCTTCTTCTTACTTCTCCTTTCCTTTCTGTTTTTCTATTTCTTCTTCTTTTCTTTTATCTCTTCTCCTTCTCTCCCATCCCTCTCTCCCCTTTTCTTCCTTCTTCCTGGCCTTCTTCCCCCCATCCTCTTTAGATAAGTTGATTATGATTGTTAGAATGTACATTATATATACCCTTTTTGCTTTTTTGTATCCTGTTTTAATGTATATATTCAGTAAACATATTTTTTAAAAAACAAATCTACAAAAACACTCGCTGAGCCGAGCTGGTGCAGTGGTTAGAATGTAGCACTGTAGGCTACTTCGGCTGACTGCTGGCCGCAGTTCAGCAGTTCAGTTCTCACCAGCTCCAGTTTGACTCAGCCTTCCATCCTTCCGAGATGGATAAAATGGGGACCCAGATTGTTGGGGGCAAGAGGCCGACTCTGCAAACGGCTTAGAGAGGGCTGTAAAAGCACTATGAAGCGGTCTATAAGTCTTTTTGCTATTGCTATTGATATGGACTTCACAGTACAAGCCATTCAAGATTCGGGGGTTGAGGGGAATCAAAGTATTCAAGCGTGGAGGGCAGGAAAAGAAACAATGGATGGTAACTAATCAAAGAGGGAAGCAACCTGGAATTAAGGAGACACTTCATAACAGTGAGGACAATTAACCAGTGGAACAGCTTGCCTCCAGAAGTTGTGGGTGCTCCATCACTGAAGGCTTTCAAAAAGAGATTGGACAATCATTTATCCATAATGGCATAGGGGGTTGGACTAGAAGACCTTCAAGATCCCTTCCAACTCTATTATTCTATGTTTTAGGTCTACATTATGAGCCACGGTGGGCCAGTGGTTAGATTGCAGTACTGCAGGCTACTTCTGCTGACTGCCAGCTGCCAGCAATTTGGCAGTTCGAATCACAGCAGGCTCAAAGTTGACTCAGCCTTCCATCCTTCTGGGGTGGGTCAAATGAGGACCCAGATTGTTGGGGGCAAGAGGCTGAGTCCGTAAACCGCTTAGAGAGGGCTGTAAAGCACTGTGAAGCGGTATATAAACCTAAGTGCTATTGCTATCACTTTGTATTACACACAGAGAGAGAAGCCAAAGGTGGCCATCTTCCATTTGGAAAAGAGACAAAAGTTGCCCACGAAATATAGGCCTCCAGTTGTGAACATCCCAAGTGGGCCTCTCTTGCTAATGCTTAGAAAACTGCAGGAGGGGTGGAGAACATACTTACTCAATGGCTTTTGCTCATCCTTTGGAGACAGCCGGGAATAAGGAGGGGGTGGCGATTCTGAAAAAGACAAGGGAGGGAAATGAGCCATCATCCAAGGTTTTAGAAAGGTGGTTTCTATCTCAATGAAGTCACTTTTAGTTGAACAAAGGATAGGATACTGATCAGACGCTCACAGAAACCCAGAGCGAACAGAGCATTTTCCTTTCTCTAGGCGCTGTCTCAGAGTCCCTCTTTTTTTTTTAGAAACATAGAAACATAGAAACATAGAAGTCTGACGGCAGAAAAAGACCTCATGGTCCATCTAGTCTTCCCTTATACTATTTTCTGTATTTTATATTAGGATGGATATATGTTTATCCCAGGCATGTTTAAATTCAGTTACTGTGGATTTATCTACCACGTCTGCGGGAAGTTTATTCCAAGGATCTACTACTCTTTCAATAAAATAATATTTTCTCATGTTGCTTTGGATCTTTCCCCCAACTAACTTCAGATTGTGCCCCCTTGTTCTTGTGTTCACTTTCCTATTAAAAACACTTCCCTCCTGGACCTTATTTAACCCTTTAATATATTTAAATGTATCGATCATGTCCCCCCTTTTCCTTCTGTCCTCCAGACTATACAGATTGAGCTCATTAAGTCTTTCCTGATACGTTTTATGCTTAAGACCTTCCACCATTCTTGTAGCCCGTCTTTGGACCCCTTCAATTTTGTCAATATCTTTTTGTAGGTGAGGTCTCCAGAACTGAACATAGTATTCCAAATGTGGTCTCACCAGCATTCTATATAGCGGGATCATAATCTTCCTCTTCCTGCTTGTTATTCCTCTAGCTATGCAGCCAAGCATCCTACTTGCTTTCCCTACCGCCTGACTGCACTGTTCACCCATTTTGAGACTGTCAGAAATCACTACCCCTAAATCCTTTTCTTTTGAATTATTTTTAAGCCTTAAAGTTTTGGATTTTTTTTATTCCCCTCCCCTCACCTTCTTCCTTCAGCAGTGACTGTCCTCCTCCTCTTCTTCCTCTTCCTCCTCCCAACCCAAATTCTGAACTTTTATTTCTTTCCGAATGGGTTTGCACGCATTATTTACTTTTACATTGATTCCTATGGGAAAAATTCCTTCTTCTTACAAACTTTTCTACTTAAGAACCTGGTGACGGAACGAATTAGGCTCTTAAGTAGAGGTACCACTGTAATGGCATGTCCATATGCCATACTAGGGCATGATTCATTAGAGACAGAAGCCTAATTTAGACCATGCACCAGATCCAGACTAAACAAATGGAATCAGGGTGTTTAGGACAACATGTGAATCTAGTAAGTGCCATTCTGCCGCACGAATCCCAGCGACCAGTTAGGTCCCACAGAGTTGGCCTTCTCCGGGTCCCGTCGATTAAACAATGTCATCTGGTGAGACCCAAGGGAAGAGCCTTCTCTGTGGCGGCCCCGACCCTATGGAACCAACTCCCCCCAGATATCAGTTGCCCCCACCCTCTTTGCCTTTCCTAAGGTCTTAAAAACCCACCTCTGTCGTCAGGCATGGGGGACTTGAAATATTCCCTTCCCCTAGGCTTATAAGATTTATATATGGTATGACTATATGTATGACTGATCTCTTAAAGTGGGGTTTTTATATTTTTTAATATTAGATTTGTTTACGTTGTTGTTTTACTGTTGTTAGCTGCCCCGAGTCTGTGGAGAGGGGCGGCATACAAATCTAATAAGTAAGTAAGTAAGTAAGTAAGTAAGTAAGTAAGTAAGTAAGTAAGTAAGTAAGTAAGTAAGTAAGTAAGTAAAGAAAGAAAGAAAGAAAGAAAGAAAGAAAGAAAGAAAGAAAGAAAGAAAGAAAGAAATTTTCCCTCCTTGCAAGAGGCTCAAAGGGACTTTAATTATGGCCCACGGGACAGTTCCCAAAACCTTGAGCTCATTCAAACCATGACTACAACAACAGAGCTGGCTTTTGCACAACACACAGCCTAAAATGCACTAGGTTAAAGGATTGATATGTTGTGCAAATCCAGATCCAGTAGGTTTGATGGATGGTTCAGGTATTTTTAAAGAATTTGTGTGGATGGAGTTAATTCAGCAAACCACGTATTATTTTGCATTGGGTAAACACAGCCCCAGAACTCAGCAGGGAACTAAAATAGCCAAAACTGGCTACCAAAACAAAACTGGTTTAACTCTGAAGCTGAAACATTCCTAACAACACTGTCATTTTTTTGGCAAAAGCAATACTTCCTCCGGATACGTCCAGCCATGCTCAAGACAGCCAAAACTTTCCCCTTTAAGTTTCTGTGTCTCTGTTACAAGGAACATGGTATTTGGTGTCCCAGTAAATAGTCAAGGGACAGAATTCCATCACTCCCGATGGGAAAGAGACAAAAGGCTGAATTCAGAGCATAACAGGAAAAGAAATTGATATTGCAAAACAAACAAATTTTTAAAAAAAACCCGAAGGAAAGCTCATCTCCTAATTCAGTGTTTCCCAACCTTGGCAACTTGAAGATATTTGGACTTCAACTCCCAGCATTCCTGGCTGGGGAATTCTGGGAGTTGAAGTCCAAATATCTTCAAGGGGCGTACATAAGTGCACTGGTGTGCCTTTCGTCCCCTGTCCAATTGTCTTTCCTTTCTCTCACTTATCATATATACAGTGTTCCCTCGCTTTTTGTGGGGGATGCGTTCCGAGACCGCCCGCGAAAGTTGAATTTCCGCGAAGTAGAAATGCGGAAGTAAATACACTATTTTTGGCTACAAACAGTATCACAAGCCTTCCCTTAACACTTTAAACCCCTAAATTGCAATTTCCCATTCCCTTAGCAACCATTCAGATTATTACTCACCATGTTTATTTATTAAAGTTTATTAAAAAAAATATTGATTAAAGGCAGATGAAAGTTTGGCAATGACATATGACGTCATTGGGTGGGAAAAACCGTGGTATAGGGGAAAAACCTGCGAAGTATTTTTTAATTAATATTTTTGAAAAACCGTGGTATAGACTTTTCGCGAAGTTCGAACCCGCGAAAATCGAGGGAACACTGTATTTTCTTTCTTTCATATATCCTCTCCTATAAGTTCACTTTACCGTTATATATATTACTACATGTCTATTTTTCTTCCTATGTATCTGTGTATTGGACAAATGAATAAATAAATAAATAAATAAATAAACAAATAAATAAATAAATAAATAAATAAATAAATAAATAAATAAACTGTCCTAATTCACCTTGCAGAACCAAGAAAAAGGGAAATTGCTAACAGCAATGTTAGGGTCTCTGGGGTCATTCCCCCCCTCCCATTTTAATTGACTTTTAAAAAGAGAGAGACAGAAAGCAGCTCCCTGCCCTTTCACAAACATGCTCATGAAATGGAACCAATGACAAGTTGCATCCAAGAAACATTTTCCTGGATTCTTACTCGCATCTAATTGCATTATATTACTGGAGCAAGAGGAAAAATTCATTTAAAAAAACCCCAAGACATTCAGGCTCAGGTAAGCTGGTTCTTCTTCTTCGGTACAGGTTTGGCAAGTTTGAAAAACATGTTTGCAAAAGGAGGAATTTTTTTTTTTAGAAAAAAAGAAAAAAAAACAACAAAAATCCCTGGCTTGCCATAAAGATCCGCTTTTAAAAATAAGGGGCGCTGTTGCTTTAAGACAGGCCGTCAGATAGAAGGGCCAGTCAAGCTGGCGCCAGCCAAATGCAAACTGCATATTATCACCACTTCTTCACCTAAATAGTGGGTTTAGGGGGGCGGGCGGGGTGGGGGAGAAACTCCTTCAGAAAGAAAGGGGGGAAGCTTTCTTGCCAAGCCCAACTTGAAAATGATCTCAATTGAAAGGGAATAATAAACGCCAGTCCGAAAGAGAGAGAGATTTGCCTACGTGGGTTTTCTCTCCAATTCCCATCTGTTTTTGGCTGAAGAAAGCACTTTTTTTTCTCTATCTCCAAAAAAAAACCCCTTTTCTTTCTTTTGGGTATAATCCAGGGATTTCCAGCCTTGGCAACTTTTAAGACCGGTGGACTTCAACTCCCAGAATTCCCCCCTTTCTGTATCTAAGTCAGTGTTTCTCAAACGTGGCGTTTGAAGATGTGTGGACTTCAACTCCCAGAATTCCCCCCTTTCTGTGTCTAAGCCAGTGTTTCTCAACGGTGGCCATTTGAAGATGTGTGGACTTCAACTCCCAGAATTCCCCAGCCAGCGTTGCTGGCTGGGGAATTCTGGATATTGAAGTCCACACATCTTCAAACGGCCAAGGTTGAGAAACACTGGTCCAAGCGAAGATGTTTGTTCAGTGAGTTTTATCCTATTTTATGCCTTTCTTGCTGCAGTTGTTAAGTGAATCACTGCAGCTCAGTTATTATTATTATTATTATTATTATTATTATTATTATTATTATTATTATTAATTAGATTTGTATGCCGCCCCTCTCCGGAGACTCGGAGCGGCTCACAACAACAAAATAGTACAAATCCAATGGTTAAAAACAATTTAAAACCCGTAATATAAAAAATAATCATGCATCTCATACACACCATACGTAAAGCGGAAACGGCCCAGGGGAATCAATTTCCCCATGCCTGACAGCAAAGGTGGGTTTTAAGGAGTTTGCGAAAGGCAAGGAGGGTGGGGGCAGTCCTAATCTCTGGGGGGAGTTGATTCCAGAGGGTCGGGGCTGCCACAGAGAAGGCTCTTCCCCTGGGTCCTGCCAGACGACATTGTTTCATCGACAGGACCCAGAGAAGGCCAACTCTGTGGGACCTAACTGGTTGCTGGGATTCGTGCGGCAGAAGGCGGTCCCGGAGGTATTCTGGTCCGATGCCATGTTACTTTAGTTAGTAACACGGTTGTTAAGTGAATCGGTCTGGCTTCAACATTGATTTTGCTTGTCGGAAGGTCACTAAGGGGGATCATCACCTGGCTCCAGGAGACTGCAACTGTCATAAATACCAGTCTGTTGCCAAGTGAATTTGGATCATGTGACCATGGGATGCTGCAACTGTCATTAAGTGGGGGAAATGGTCACAAGTCACTTTTTAAAAAATGCCATTGTAACTTTGAACAGTCATTAAACCAACTGTTGCAAGTCTGGGACTACCTGTAATTTTCGGGATATAATTGCCACAGGAAGGAAGGGAGGGAGAAGAGGAAGGAAGGAAGCAAGGAGAGGAAGGAATGAAGGAGAGGAAGGGAAAAGGGAGAGGAAGGAAGGGAGGGAGGGAGGGAAAGGAAGGAAGGAAAGGAAGGGAGAAAGGAAGGAAGCAAGGAAGGAAGCAAGGAGAGGAAGGAAGGAAAGGAAGGGAGAAAGGAAGGAAGGAGATGAAGGAAGGAAGGAAGGAGAGGAAGGAAGGGAAGGAAGAAAGGAGAGGAAGGACATAAGGAGAAGAAGGGAGGGAGGGATGGAAGGAAGAAAGAAGGAGGAAGGGATAGAGGGAGAGAAGAAGGAAGGAAAATAATGAGATGAAAGGGAGGTGGAAGGAAAGTGATAAGAGGAAGGAAGGAAGAAAGGAAGGAAGGAAGGAAGGAAGGAAGGAAGGAAGGGCTACAATTTTACAATGGGGGTGGGTGGGCTCCAGGAGTTATTCTTCAAAGTTTTAAAAAGTTTGAAGAGCCTGGGGAAAAACCAAGAGACTCACTCTTTCGAACTGTACCACTTTATACATCCTTAGTAAGACCACACCTGGAACACTGCATCCATTTCTTATCACCATACTACAAAAAAGACCTTGGGAAAAGTTCAGAGAAGAGCATCTGAAGATGACCAAAGGCCAGGAGACTAAAAAATACGAAGAATGGCTGCAGGATTTGGGCACGGCTAGTCTAGAGAAGAGAAGACATGATAGCAGTCTTCCAGCATTTGAGGGGCTACCACAAAGAAGTGGGAACCAAATGATTTTGCGAAGCACCAGAGGGCAGGACAAGAAAGAAATGGATGGAAACTAATCCAGGATAGAAGCAACCTGGAATTAAGGAGAAACGGGGAGAACAATTAACCAGTGGAACGGCTTGCCTTCCAAAGTTGTGGGTGCTCCATCACTGGAGGCTGAAATGATATCGGGTCTTCAGCTTGAGCTGGGGGTTAGACTAGAAGACTTCCAAGATCCCTTTTCCAGCATTATTCTGATTCTCTCTCGGAGGCCACCTTTCAAAAAAAATGACCAATCCAGGTCTAAGGGCTCCTTGCTGCCAAAGCAAGGGATGAATTCGGACAAGCCCCGGTCAGTCGGTCAGCCTGCCTGCCTCCCCTTCCCCTCCCTCGGATTTAGCCTTGCTCCAGTGAACAGAAGCTATTCTGCTTCAGCCGCCTTTGCAGGGGCTGGGGGCAGTGAGGGGGGGGGCAAAGCTGTTCCCATGGCAACCCTGAGCAGGAAAAGGGGGAAAGCATCTTTTTTTGTGTGTGTGCAAAAGTTGCATTCTGCAAATTTTCCCTCCTTCGATCTACTTGCCCCTTCTGCAAGGCGCTGCAAAAACTTTCAACTAAGCAAACAAGATTATTATTATTATTTTTATTTTCTTGTTCAGCCCCAAGAAAAGAATCTAATTGCACATAAGTAGGAGCTGGGATCCTTCTGGCTTCCGGGCCTTTAAGATGGGTCTCCTTTTACCCAGCCAGCCTGGAATCTAACAGATCCCATTCCTGCAAGTTTTCCCCTCACCCCTCTTCTCAAGGAAATCGGTTACTTTCTTTCTTATAATACCAACCCCTGATAGAAAAGTTAACTCTTTGCTGGCTGGAATCCAGCGGCGGGTGCAGGTTTTACATTCTTTGCCTTTAGGAATTTGGGGGGGGAAAAAGATATTTCCAGGGAGGGGAGACTGCCAGACAGGGGACCACTGACCAGCCGCAAAGTAAAATGCAAATAAACACAAAACATACTTTGCATTTCAATGGACCACTCAAAGGCTCAAAGTTCATTTAATGCATGGACCCTAAAAGAGACAGGGGGACTGGAGGATAAAACAGATGAAGAATGGTTGCAGGAACTGGGTGTGTCTAGTCTTAACAAAAGGAAGGATTATGCGTGACAGGATGCATAATATTCGAGGGGCTACCACCAAGAAAAAGGGGTGGGGGTGTTTCAACCTAATCTCCAAAGCAGCTGAAGGCAGGACAAGAAGTAACAGATGGAAGCTGACCAAGGAGAGAACCAACCAAGAACGAAGGAGAAATTTCCTGACAGTTAGAAGAACAATTAACCAGTGGAAGAGCTTGCCACTAGAAGTTTGGGGGGGGGGGCAAATGCAGCTGTGAGAGTTATCATGGGCCTTCCTAAATATGCCCATGTCACACCAACACTCCGCAGTCTGCACTGGTTGCCAATCAGTTTCCGGTCACAATTCAAAGTGTTGGTTATGACCTATAAAGCCCTTCATGGCACTGGACCAGAATATCTCCGAGACCGCCTTCTGCCGCATGAATCCCAGCAACCAGTTAGGTCCCACTGAGTTGGCCTTCTCTGGGTCCCGTCGACTAAACAATGTCGTTTGGCGGGACCCAGAAGAAGAGCCTTCTCTGTGGCGGCCCCGACCCTCTGGAACCAACTCCCCCCAGATATCAGAGTTGCCCCCACCCTCCTTGCCTTTCGTAAGCGCCTTAAAACCCACCTCTGTCGTCAGGCTTGGGGGAACTGAGATATTCCCTTCTCCCTAGGCTTATAAAATTTATGCATGGTATGTCTGTATGTATGATTGGTTTCTTAAATTGGGGTTTTTTACATTACTTTTAATATTAGATTTGTTCATATTGTCTTTTTCCTGTTGTTAGCCGCCCCAAGTCTATGGAGAGGGGCGGCATACAAATCTAATTAATAAAATAAAATAAAATCAATGCCTGGGGAGGGCAAAAACAGCTTGCCCCATCTCCTGGAGGCTGAAAACGGCCTGTCTCCCAACTTCTGGTGGGCCCAGAAGGCTTGTGTTTCACCCTCCCCAGGCTCCAAAGGCTTCCCTGGAGCTGTGGCAGGGTAAAAATATCACCCACCCACCCCGTAGGCTCTCTGGAAGACAAAAACGCCCTCCCAGAGCCTCTGTGAAAGGCAAAAATCAGCTGGCCAGCACACACATGCATGTTGGAGCTGAGCGAGGGCAACAGCTCGTGTGCCAGCAGATATGGCTCTGCGTGCCACCTATGCCATAGGTTCACCATCACCGGGTCTGCTGCTTGAACAGGAAGGGTTGGACTAGAAGACCTCCAAAGTCCCTCTTCCAAGCCTGTTATTCTGTTTAAGAGCTGGCCAGCTAAGGTCAATGGAGAACTCTTCCTTCGTCCTACTTCAACCACCAGTTCCAAAGTCCGTGGATTGTGCAAAAGGGGAGAGGGGGAGGGATGGCCACCCAAGGGGTGCTGAGTCAGAGAGACAGGAGCCAGACCAGCTGGACCAGTGAGGAGGGATTCCTAGCCATTGTGGTCCAGCAACATCTGCAAGGCCCCCAACCTTGTTGATGGTCATGTTGAAGTTATTGTCTGCAGCCAGACGGGGACTGTGTGGAATTCCCCCGTCCGCTGCTGAAGACTTTTCAGTCTAAACTGTGTGTTCTGGGCCCTGCACAAGCAGTGTCAAAACCCTTGATGAATTTTCATGAACCCAGAAGCAAAATCCCAAACAGAAAGAGGAGATGGGAGGAAAAGTGAGTTTCCTATTTGGGGAAAGCTAGAACAGAATGACCCATTCGTAATCATTTTGGGGATTTCAGGCAATTTTTGCAGGCTCCAAATATTTATCCAAACTTCTTGATGATGATGTTTTAATCACCAGAAACAACAAATCAGATTCTGACATATTTTCAGATAGAAAATATACAAGATAAAATGTTCATCCCAAATCACTCCTCCAGCTTACACAGAGTATAGAAAGATATTGTGTTCCATTTGCTGCGGGACTTTTTGGATGGTATAATAATGTCATTTATCTAACTTCCTTCCTTCCTTCCTTCCCTTCTTATCTTTCCCTTTCTCCCTCTTCTCCTTCTTTCCCTGCTTCCCTCCTTCTCATTCCTCTCTCTCTCTCCCTCCCCTCTCTATTCTTCCTTCCCTCCCTCTTTTCTTTAGATACTGGCAATATTCAAGTGCCCCTTCAAGCCATGGGACCCGCAGCCACAAATTCCCCACAAAACAAATCTCTGAAACACGACAGACTTTATCTGGGAATTCCTCAAAGACCGACCAAGAGTTAACTGTTGTGTGTAAAACTCACTGCAACAATGGCCACAGTATAGACTGACCTTGGATTCTTAAAGAGCTCAAGACTGACCCAGTTTCAAGAAGACCATAAAACCAAGAGGAGATCAAATACAGAGATATAAATAAATATAAACGCATGTCATATTGGGGATGAATGGTCTTCTGAGTTCCCAGATTTGTAACCTTCATGGAGGAAGATTTAAAATGCACTCCAAAAACTCACTGAGGCTTTTGGTAAAATTATTTTTTGCAATTAAGTCTCATTACACTGAGCAATTTTCTTATCTCAGATTAAAAATTGCAATCAGGTGGCAACTTCAGGAGATATGCAGAGTGCAGAGATCTCTTAGGGCCCTCGTGTTCTTCAGGTGTGAACTTGTTAGAAGTGGGAGTGATTTCTTTAACACAACACAAACTGGTGCTCAGTTCCTAAAGAACATATACAAACATTGTCCATTCTTACTTTTGGTTCTTGCAGCCAAAGAGCCAAGTTTAGCACTGGTCCAATTATTGGATAAAGATCATTCACGTACTAGTGACTTTAGAGAATCTTCTGGAGCAATGTCTCTCAAACTTGGCCAGCTGGGGAATTCTGGGAGTTGAAGTCCCCACATCTGGAAAATGCTCCTTTAAAGTCATCCAACCTTTGTGGTAGACACCTTTGTATCACCAACAGTGGCTGGGCAGTGCTATGAAGATGCTGTCAGTTGCTGGTAATGACCTAGGACAGTGTTTTTCAATCTTAGCAACTTGAAGTTCAACTCCCAAAATTCCCCAGCCAGCTACACTCATTACACTGAGCCAACTATGCTGGCTGGGGACTTCTGGGAGTTGAAGTTCACCCATTTTCAAGTTGTCAAAATAGAGGAACCTTGACCTAGGACTTAGGTCATCAACCTTAGACACAGAAACCCAGGAAGGTGACTTGGGGCCAATCATATTATTTTTCCTTAATCCTTTTGCCAAGGCTGTTGTTGGGGGAAATAAACTTAGGGAAAAGGCAGGACCTCAATTCAGTGAAGGAATAAAACCAAACAGTTGCCACAAGTAGTGTCATGACTAAGGACTCCATCTGGGATTATGCATGTTCGTTCTTGATTTCACAAGAATTGGGTGACTCTCAAACTGTTGAAAGCCCTTGAGAGCACATTAGCAGTGTGGGACTTGGGGTTTTAAAGTTCTCTGGAGACGTAATTTTCCACCCATACAAACCATGGCTTCATGTTAGGATCAAGCCTAGTTTCCCAATTCTCCCAATTCTGTTAGGATCAAGCCTGGTTTCCCAATTCTGCCTTTGTCTAGATCAGTGTTTCCCAACCTTGGCAACTTGAAGATATTTGGACTTCAACTCCCAGAATTCCCCAGCCAGCGAATGCCAAGGTTGGGGAACACTGGTCTAGATTATTATTAGAGTTGGAAATGTCTTCCCATCTCACCGACAACAATCATTTCAAAAGTCAAAAAAGTATCTAGAGATATAAAAAGTATCTAGATATATAAAAAGTATCTAAAGATATAAAAAGTATCTAAAGATATAAAAAGTATCCAGAGATATAAAAGACCATCATTCAACAAACCTCCCTTAAAAGAAACCACGGTAGAGATAATCCTCAACTTACAACTACAACTGGGCCCAAAAATTCTGTGGCTAAGTGAGATAGTTGTTAAATGAATTTTGTCCCATTTTACAACTTTTCTTGCTTGTTAAGTGAATCACTGCAGTTGTTAAATTAGTAACACGATTGTTAAATGAACCTGACTTCTCCATTGAACTTTTGCTTTTCAGAAGGCTGCAAAAGTTGATCACATGATCCCCGGGACATGGCAACAGTCATGTGAATCAGTTGTCAAGCATCTGAATTTTGATCCTGTGACCATAGGGATGTGGGTCATTCTTTGTCAAGTGGACCAGGTGTCCACTTGACTGATTTTTGCGGCCTTATTTGAAAAGAAACCATCACAAAAACAACACTCATGAAAGAAAAAAGTGCTCTTTCTAATGAAATAAAAATGAAGACGATTGAACGTGAGAAAACAGAGAGCTGTTTCACCACCTTCAATCATCTTCATTAGAAAGAGCAAGTTTTTTCTACTGCTCTCTGTTTTCTCACCTTCAATCATCTTCATTTTTATTTCATTAGAAAGAACACATTTTTTTCTATCATATATGTTGTTTTTGTGATGGTTTCTTTTCAAATAAGGCTTCAATTTTACCTGGTTCACTTGACAAAGAATGGCCCATGTTGCAATGGTCGCAAGTGTGAAAAACTGTCACAAGCCACTTTTCTCAGTGGTGTAACTTTAAATGGTCAATGAAGTTGTTGGAAGTTGAGGATTACCTGTATACTGTAACCTATAGCAGAGGTCTCCAACCTTAGCAACTTTACGCCTGGCAGACTTCAAGTGCCAGAATTCCCTAGCCCAATGTTTCCCAACCTTGGCAACTTGAAGATATCTGGACTTCAACTCCCAGAATTCCCCAGCCAGCATTTGCTGGCTGGGGAATTCTGGGAATTGAAGTTCTCCAGGCTTAAAGTTGCCACGGTTGGAGACCTCTGACCTATAGTACCAGAAAATGACAGCAGACAATTGTTATGGGGTTAAATACTTCTAACATGCTTAGTGTTTATGGAAGAAGTTCTCTGCCACCAGGAAAGGATGGCAGCTTCCACCAGCAATGTAATTCACCCCTCCAAGACGCTACTGCAGAGGTCTCCAAACTTGGTCACTTTAAGACTTGGCGGGTTTTGGAAGATGAAGTCCACAAGTCTTAAAGTGATCGAGTTTGGTGACTTTAAAACTTATGGACTTCAGCTCCCAAAATGTGGGGAATTGAAGTCCACTTAAAGTGGCCAGGTTTGGAGATGTTACTAGATGTCCCAGTTCTCAAGTGAAGAATCTCCACGTATGAAAAAGTCTTGGTTCAGAGCAAAACTGAACTAAGGACTCAGGGGCTGAGATGGCAAATTTCTGAAGGCATCTGCCACTCAAGATCCTCTTTTAAGGGAATTTGAGATGATAGAAAAGTAGAAAGGTCACCCCTTGCTGGAGGCATCTCGGAGTCTTTACAAGAGACTTCCAAAACTACTATTCTTAAACGCCACTTGCCAGAAACCATCACTTCTAATTTTCATGGAGTGGGCAATGTAAATTGAAAGCTAACATTTCCAGCTGAAGAAAGCAAGGAAGCTGCCAACTACCACGAAAGAGATGCTGAAGCAGCTCCGAGGCTTCTTGGAAGAATCCTCAGAAGAACATTCTTCAAATGCATTTGGGTTATTGAGACGTGCAAAAGAGCCACTTTGTCAACTTTCGGAGCACAATTAAATCCTTACCAGATCAGGTGCCCTTGTCAAGAGCTTGTCAGAGATGGAAATCACATTGTGGCACATTCCTATATCTTCTCTTCTTTCTTAGATATATATTTACTATAGATACATATTTACTATATTTGCTGCACGAATCCCAGCGACCGATAAGGTCCCAGAGTTGGCCTTCTCTGGGTCCCGTCGACTAAATAATGCCGTTTGGCGGGCCCCAGGGGAAGAGCCTTCTCTGTGGCGGCCCCAGCCCTCTGGAACCAACTCCCCCCGGAGATTAGAACTGCCCGCACCCTCCCTGTCTTTCGTAAACTACTCAAGACTCCCTTACACCGCCAGGCACGGGGCAGTTGAGACACCTTTCCCCCAGGCTTTTTTATACTTTATTTTATGTTTGGTATGAATGTGCTGGTTGGTTTTTTAAATAATGATAGGGTTTTATATGTTTTTTAATATTAGAATTGTTCCACTGCTATATTGTTTTTATTACTGTTGTGAGCCGCCCTGAGTCTTTGGAGAGGGGCGGCATACAAATCTAATTAATAATAATAATAATAATAATAATAATAATAATAATAATAATAGTAATAGTAATAGTAATAGTAATAGTAATAATAGTATATCCTCTATAACCTTCATTCTGTATTTTACTATGTGTATACCCACTAAAACCCTCATTGTGTATTGGACAAAAATCAATCAATAAAACCCACCCACCCCTTATGTCAGGGGTCCCCAAACTTGGCAACTTTAAAACTTGTGGATTTCAGCTCCCAGAATTCTCCAGGCAGCTAAGTCCACAAGTTTTAAAGTTGCCAAGTTTGGGGACCTTTGCCTTACGCACTTGGCGAGGGAGGCCCTCAAGGCAGGACTGCAGAATCTTCCTCCTGTCCAGACCTGTTGGGGTCTCAGCATTCCCAAGGTGGGTGGGTCTGGAGGCAAGGGAGGTGGGGCTACCGAGGAGGGGGGTGGGTTCTCTCCTCCTGGTTCAGAGTGCAAGAGGAGGTGAGGATTCCAGTCCACCTTCTCCTCTCCACCTTCTGGGTTGGAGCCAGCCCAGAACCAAAAGGGGGGTGGCACAGATAATTGAGGGGGGGGGAGGTGTGGTCCAACAGAGTCTGGACAAGGCCCATCAGCAGCTTCATCTTCAGAGGTGGCTTCTGCCCTGCATATCCTCAATGGGTTTTTTGTGGGAGTCACAACTTTTTCTCGAGCAGGGGGTCTCCAACCTTGGCCCCTAAGCCTGGTGGACTTCAACTCCCAGAATTCCCCAGCCAGCAAGTTTGGAGACCCCTGGCATTAGAGCTGGCTAAGCCCAGGCAGAATCTGTCTAGGCCACCTTCCTCCCAGCCTGCCCCACTTAACCCACCTTCTGTCTCGGGAGAGCCCAAGCAGCTGCTCCCAACAAGATTTGTTTAGTCTGGGCCAGGCTGCATCACAACTTCACCCTAAGGAATGCAGACCCACAACCCCAGCCCAAGAGCCCGGCCCAAAGGGGGGCTGCTAAGCTGGAACGGTGACGTGTGCTCACCCCCTGTGGCTCTGAGTGCTAGCGGAGTCCAGCGCAATTCTGCCACTGTACCTGGGCAGGTAGCGAAATCGCGTGTGGACAGGCAGGTGTGTGGCTCTGAGTACTAGTGGAGTTTAGCCCTATTCTGCCACTGCACCTGGACAAGTAATGAAATCGTGCACGGACAGGCAGGTGTGTGGCTCTAAGTGCTAGCAGAGTCCAGTGCAATTCTGCCACTACGCCTGGACAAGCAGCGAAATCACGCACGGACAGGCAGGTGTGTGGTTCTGAGTGCTAGCAGAGTCCAGCACAATTCTGCCACTGCACCTGGGCAGGTAGTGAAATCATGCTCGGACACGTAGGGGCGCCACAGGCACAGCACCGGTGGGCTTCCCCCTCCAGGGGGACACACTACGCCACCACCCCGCCCGTTGAAGAAAGGTGCCTTACCTGGCCCGCACAGCCGGCTGAAGTGGTAGGGGTTGCAGCAGATGGTGGGCCCGTCGTCGGGGAGTCCGAAGCTCCGGCACTCGCACAGCGCCTTCAGCTCGGCGGGGCCCTGGAGGTCGGGCCAGCGGAAGAGTTTGCCCAGCAGCAGCTGTGGCGGGGCCGGCTGGCCGCCCAGCCTGACCTCCAGCTCGGCCCGGGAAACCAGAACGCAGGCGCTGGGCATCCCTCCGCGGGACTCGACGGCTTCCAGGAGGCTGTCGAGGGAGCGCTCCTTGAGGCGCTTGAGGAGCGAGTAGGTGAGGCTCTTCAGCTCCTGGTCCAGGGGGCGGCCGTCGGGGACGTCCAAGCCCCGCTCCTTGAAGAGGCAGCAGCTCACCGTCCGCGCGTCGCTCTCCGGCGCCCGCCCGCCGCCTTCTTCGGCCTCCTGCGCCGCCGCCGCTTCGCCTTCCTCGGCCAGGAGGTCGCCGTCTCCGCGCACCATGGAGCCCTCCGCAGCGGCCGGCTCCTCGACGGCGCCTCCGGTGCTCACCGGCCGCCTCCGCTCGCTCCTCGCGCCGGGCTCCTCGGTCTTTCGGAGACTGCTGCCGGCCGCATCTCCTCCTCCTCCTCCCGCCGCCGGTCCTCCGTCTCCGTCGGGGAGGACGCGGCTTCTCCAAAGGCGCCGCACCAGCCCTGCCCGTTTGGACCTGAACATGCGCTCCGCCCGGGCTGCCCTTGGCTGGCTCCGGCTCAGAGCCTCCCGGACGGGCGCCGCATCAGGGGAAGCCGCCGACGGCTGCTGCTGCTGTGACCGCCGCGGCGTCGGCGGCGTCGGCGCCCGGACCAAGGGCTCGCACGGCCGGCCCAGCCAAGCGCCGAGGGTCGCATCAGGGAGCGCGGCCACGGCATAGAGCGGCAGCCCCCCCGAAGGCGCGGGAGGGGCGGCCGAAGCCCCCGCCGGCCCCCTCGACTCTCTCGCTCGCTCTCTTCTCGGGGAGACGCCGAGCCCGAGACGGCCTCCACGCGGCGTCTGCGCTCCCGCTCGGGCCCCCTCGACGGCGGGCTGGCTGGAGCTCCCTCGGCCGCTTACGAAGTTGGCCGGACTCGGCCGCGGACCAGCAGCAGCAGCAGCAGCAGGCCGCCTCCCGCGCTCGGACGCGGGCCGGCGGAGCTTGGCATGGCCGGCTCGGCTCTCCCCGTCCCGGGGCGGGAGTGAGGCGGCGGCGGCGGGTCGGGTCCGCGCGCGGAGTGAAGCCCGGCGGCGGTGGCGGCGGGGCGGCGTTGGAATCGGGCGCTGGAGCCGGGTCGGGCGGCGGGGCTTCCCCGGAGGCGAGGCGGGCGCTCCCTGGCCGTCCTGGCTGGCGCTGCCTTTTGTGTCCTGGCGCACGGAGCGCTGGGGGCCCCCTCGGCGCGCGCGGAGTCATTGGCTCCCTCCCATCATGTGCCAGTCTAGACACTTTGGCGGCGCGGGAGGGTTGCGCAAACAAGCGCTCGGGTTTCTTCCCTCTTAAAGGAAAACGCCTCCGGTTGCCTCCCGCCGCTCTGCGCCGCGGCCCCGCTCGCTCCGCCGGCCCCGGGGAAGGAGGCCCAGCCGCCCAGGACAGGGAGGCCGCCGGAGCCCCGGGTGGGGTGAGCGCGGAGGGCCCTTGGAGGTCGTCTAGTCCAACCCCCTGCTGGGGCAGGACACTCTCTAGCCAGAGGTGGGCTGCTAAGGGGGAACGGTGGCCTGTGATGAATGCTAGCTGAGTCCAATACAATTCTGCAACTGCACCTGGGCAGCTAGCGAAATCACCCACGGACATGCAGGTGAACCTGTGGCTGTGCTAGCAGAGTCCAGTTCAATTCTGGTGCTGCACCTGGGCAGGTAGTGAAATCACTCCCCGACACGCAGGTGCACCTGTGGCCCAGGTGCAGTAGCAGAATTGCACTGGACTCCACTAGCACTCAGAGCTATGGGCACCCCTGCAGGTCTGCAAATGATTTCGCTACTGCCCAGGTGCAGTAGCTGAATTGCACTGGACTCCACTAGCACAGGCACATCTGTGTGTCCGCGCGTGATTTCGCAACCTGCCCAGGTGCAGTAGCAGAATTGCGCTGGACTCTGCTCGCATTCGGAGCCAGGGGGTGAACACCTGTCACCGTTTCACCTTAGCAACCCACCTCTGCTTCTACCACCCCAGATAAATGGCAGTCCAGTCTGCTCTTGAAAGTCTCTAGCATTGGAGCATTCAAACCTCCACAGCCATTCCCTCGCTCTCACCATCAGAAAGTTCTTCCTTATTTCCAGGTTGAATCTCTCCTTGGTCAGTTTTTATCTGTTGTTCGTCTGGCCTTCTGATGCTTTGGAAAACAGCCTGACCCCCCTCCCCTCTGGGGCAGCCCCTCAAGTATTGGAAGACTGCTATCATGTCCCTCCTGGCCCTCCTCTTCATCTATGTCCAGGCCCAGTTCCTGCAACCACTCTTTTTATGCTATAATCTCCAGTCCCCTAATCATCCTGGTTGCTCTTTTCTGCACTTTCTCTAGAGTTTCAATGTCTTTTTTGTAGTGGGGTGACCAAAACTGAATGCAGTATTCTAGGAGTAGTCTAACTAGGGTTTTACAATGTGGTATTAGTAGCTTCCTAGTGTTAGACTGTATCCCTCTGTTGATGCAATTTAGGATTGCATTGGCTTTTTTGGCCGCTGCTGCACAAGACTCCAAGATTGATTTGATTGGATTTGTATGCCGCCCCTCTCAGTAGACTAGGGGCGGCTAACAACAGTAGTAAAACAGCATATGACAATCCAATATTAAAACAGTTAAAAACCCTTATTGTAAAACCAAACATACATACAGACATACCATGCATAAAATTGTAAAGGCCTAGGGGGAAAGAGTATCTCAGTTCCCCCATGCCTGGCAGCAGAGGTGGGTTTTAAGAAGCTTACGAAAGGCAAGGAGGTTGGAAGCAATTCTAATCTCTGGGGGGAGTTGGTTCCAGAGGGCCAGAGATGCCACAGAGAAGGCTCTTCCCCTGGGTCCCTGCCAAGCAACATTGTTTAGTTGACAGGACCCAGAGAAGACCCACTCTGTGGAACCTAACTGGTCGCTGGGATTCGTGCAGCAGAAGGCGGTCCCGGAGATAATCTGGTCCGGTGCCATGAAGGGCTTTATAGGTCATAACCATCTCTCCCACAGTCATTGTTGTTGAGTGTGGTTTCACCAAGTCTATATTTATGTCTTGGGTTTTTCTTACTTAGGTGTAGGATTTTACTTTTCTCTGCATTGAACTTCATTTTGTTTGTTTGGGCCCACTGTACAAGTCTGTCAAGATCCATCCATATCGCTTTGTGACAGAAGGCGTTTTGAGTCTCAGTTTAGGCAGGTAGAACCAAAGTCACAATTCAAAGTGTTGGTTATCACCTATAAAGCCCTTCATGGAACCGGAGCAGATTATCTCAGGGACCGCCTTCTGCTGCATGAATCCCATCGACCAGTTAGGTCCCACAGAGTGGGCCTTCTCCGGGTCCCGTCAACTAAACAATGTCATTTGTCGGGACCCAGGGGAAGAGCCTTCTTTGTGGCGGCCCCGGCCCTCTGGAACCAACTCCCCCCGGAGATTAGAATTGCCCCCACCCTCCTCACCTTTCGTAAGCTCCTTAAAACCCACCTCTGCCATCAGGCATGGGGGAACTGCGATACTCTTTCCCCCTAGGCCTTTACAATGTATGCATGGTATGTTTGTTTGTATGTATGTATGATTAGTTTTACAATAAGGGTTTTATAGTTGTTTCAGTATTGGATTTACATGCTGTTTTTTATTATTGTTGTTAGCCGCCCCGAGTCTACGGAGAGGGGTGGCATACAAATCCAATAAATAGATAAATAAAAATAAATAAAAAATCAGCAACTTGTGAAGTTCAGCACAGAACAGAACAGAAAACTCTGGCTTGAACCCCGTTTTCTAGAGTCAGAAAGGCTGAATTAACCTCTCAACCAGTTTTGTTGCAAACCTAATCATTTGGGCAAGTTTTAGTGCTGGTTAATTTCTGGTTTATTGCATAGCATGAATCCAGCCAATATAGTCAGTGTGCTGATTTGTGCAACCCTTTAGAATGGATCTCTTGAGCAACAAGTTAAACCTGCAAGCGAACAGCAATGGGAGTTTTTCTTTTGTTTGGACAGAGTTACAATGCGGGGGGTGGGGGGAGAAATGATATTGGAATAAGGGGAGACTTGGGAGAAAAATTGCTGTTGCTCTCTGGAACATTATTATTAATTTTTATTATTATTATTATTATTATTATTATTATTATTATTATTATTATTATTATTATTTATTAGATTTGTATGTCGCCCCTCTCCGTAGACTCGGGGCAGCTTACAACAATGATAAAAACAATATATAATGACAAATCTAATAGTTAGAATCTAAAATAACAATAATACATTTGAAAAGTCTAAAAACAAGAAACCCCAATATATAAAAACATACATACAGTCATATCATGCACAAAAAACTACTTATTATCATTTTATTATTTTATTGCATGATGTATATCAGAATCGGCAACATATTCTCCATTCATAAACATAATTAACTGCTATTTATCATTCCACCTTCTAGGAGAATGCTTTCATTTATATTTCATTGTGCATACAAGAATGTGCAATGTCGAAAGTCAGTCTTTTTCAAACTTGACAACTTTATGATGTGTATTTCAGCTCTCAGAATTCTCTGGACAGCATTTTTAAAGTTGGGGTTTTTTTAAAAAAAATTGCAATAGGTATTCATTCCCCTTCCCAAATTTGATTTCAGGGAAGTCCTGCTAGATAGGAAAAGCTAAGGGGTAAAAGCAGCAAAGGAGACCCCATTGGCTCCAGTGTTTACGTTTAGGCCTGTTTAACACCTCTGTCCAGTTTTCCTGGAGTTGAAGTCCGCACATCTTCAAGTTGTCATGGCTGTGGAACACTGATTTATAACTGGCATGGTCCTCCTGCCTTTCTCTTGTTGCATTTTCCTTTCCAAGGAAGGCCTGGGATCAGGGGGAATCCTTCTCTGCTCTACTTTGGAGAACATCATACCGATTCATAATTATCTCCGGGACCGCCTTCTGCTGCACGAATCCCAGCGACCAGTTAGGTCCCACAGAGTGGGCCTTCTCCATGTCCTGTCAACTAAACAATGCCGCTTGGTGGAACCCAGGGGAAGAGCCTTCTCTGTGGCGGCCCCAGCCCTCTGGAACCAACTCCCCCCAGAGATTAGAATTGCCCCCACCCTCCTTGCCTTTCGTAAGCTTCTTAAAACCCACCTCTGTCGTCAGGCATGGGGCAACTGAGATACTCTTTCTCCCTAGGCCTTTACAATTTACGCATGGTATGTTTGTATGTATGTTTGGTTTTATAATAAGGGGCTGGGGTTTTTTTTAGTTGTTTTAATATTTGATTGTTACATGCTGTTTTTTTTTTTCTCACTGTTGTTAGCCGCCCCGAGTCTACGGAGAGGGGCGGCATACAAATCCAATCAACCAATCTTTTACAGCCCTCTCTAAATGGGTGGCTAATAGGCTGACTTTTACCCACCTCGGAAGGATGGAAGGCTGAATCAATTTTGAGCCAGTGTGGAGATTTGAACTGCTGAACTACAGCTAGCAGTTCGCTGAAGTAGCCTGCAGTGCTGCGCTCTAACCACTGCGCCACCCCAGCTCAAGGAGTCGGTTGCTCAATGTCTGAATTTTGATCATGTGACCATTCCATCGAGATGTCGGCTGAAAAACAGTTATAAGTCACTTTTTCCCCATGCCGTTATAACTTTGAACTGTCACTAAATGAACTATTAAGTTTAAGTTTAATTGGATTTGCATGCCGCCCTTCTCCGAGGACTCGGAGCAGCTCACAGCATATATAGAAGACAAACAGTACAATAGATCCAATTAATACAATTTAAAAACTTAAAAATTCTAAAACACAGGCCTGGTGACAAAGATGAGTTTTCAAACTCTTTCAGAGGGCAAGGAGGGTGGGGGCAGTGCGAATCTCCGGGGGGAGCTGATTCCAGAGGGCCAGGGCCTTCACAGAGAAGGCTCTTCCCCTAGGTCCCGCCAACCGGCATTGTTTGGTTGATGGGACCCTGAGGAGACCAACTCTGTGGGACCTCACCGGATGCTGGGATTCGTGTGGCAGAAGACGGTCTCGGAGATAATCTGGTCCAATGCCATGTAGGGCTTTATAGGTCATAATCAGGACCCAGGGGAAGAGCCTTCTCTGTGGCGGCCCCGACCCTCTGGAACCAACTCCCCCCGGAGATTAGAATTGCCCCCACCCTCCTCGCCTTTCGCAAGCTCCTAAAAACCCACCTCTGCCGTCAGGCATGGGGGAATTGAAAGATTCTTTCCCCCTATGCCTTTACAATTTATGCATGGTATGATTGTATGTATGTTTGGTTTTAGAATTAAGGGTTTTTTAGCTGTTTTGTATTGGATTTACATGCTGTTTTTATTCTGTTGTTAGCCGCCTCGAGTCTGCGGAGAGGGGCGGCATACAAATCCAATTAATAATAATAATAATAATAATAATAATAATAATAATAACAACCAACACTTCGAATTGTGTCTGGAAACCGATCAACAGCCAATGCAGTCCGTGGAGTGATGATGAGATATGGCAATGCCTCGGGAGACCCAATACCGCTCGTGCAGATGCATTTTGCACAATTTGAAGTTTCCGAACACTCTTCAAAGGTAGCCCCATGTAGAGAGCATTGCAGTATTGTAAGTTGCGGGCTATCTGTACGGTTGCTTGGTTTTAAAGGAGTGGCATTTATAATCTTTTTTCTGCAAAAGATCCCAAGGTCTCTTGGAAATTCTGATCCTCCACTCCTAATTCTTCACCCCATCCCCATTGCAGGCATAGCCTATAATCTTGCAGACTCTCTCTCTCTCTCTCTCTCTGTTTCAGCTCACAAAGCCAAGCTCTGCTGTTTTTTTATAGCCTCCCTAACATCTCATTACAAACTCTGCACTGTCAACAAAGGTGGTGACACCAGGCCTGACTTAATAAGGAAGCAACAGCTCGGAAGCTTTTGACCTTGGAAAGCAGGGCTGGAAAGGGCCCTCCGGCTGCCCACAGACAGGAATCCAGGGAGACAGACTTTTAAAATAACCCAACATGCAAATTTTGGATCTTGCGTGGTTTGGGAGTTGTTCTCTTAGTGGAACAGTCTGTTTAAGCGTCTCTCTCTATGTGTCTGCATGTTTAAAAGTCCCGTTGTATTTGGATGTAAACTCAAGACTAACCTTATTTGGTTCCCAAATTACAGAGAGGAATCCAGTCACTTTACTGGGACTAAATTATTTTGAACCCTGGGAAAATACAATACAGTGGTACCTCTACTTAAGAACTTAATTCCTTCCGTGAGCAGGTTCTTAAGTAGAAAAGTTTGTAAGTAGAAGCTATTTTTCCCAAAGGAATCAATGTAAAAGCAAACAATGCATGCAAATCCATTAGTAAAGAAATAAAAGGTCAGAATTTGGGTGGGGGGGAGGAGGAGGAAGAAGAGGAGAAGGACAGTCGCTGGGCACAAAATTGGGCATGACTCCCTTGCAATGGAATACTGTCCCCAATTGTCATAAATCAAGGACTCCCTGTAAATGGCTTTCCTGCAGTTAATGCCAGCCAAATTCAGATTTTAATTGCTGTAAAAGTGTTTCTCAACCTCTCAACTTTGTAAGATGTGTGAATTAGTCATGCCACCAAGGGAATTCTGGGAATCACAAAAGTCTACACTTCTTCAGTTTGCTAAGAGTTGAGAAAAATGTTGCCTGAAAATGGGGTGGGTGGGGAGGGTGTCCTTGATGTGGTCATTCTTGAAATGTCCCCTCCTTGATCCAGACAGACTTAATTGATCTGTTAAAGTGATGGAAATAGTTAGTGTAGTTCTTAGACAGGAAGCCTGAGGCTAGCTTGGGAAAATCAAAAGGATAAAGAAACACCAATGTCAAATAGCTTTTGAGTGGTTGCATAAAAAGTGTATTTGTGTGTGTGGATAGAAGACACCAGAGAACATAAAGATTGTTTGACAAAGGGCAACATTTTCCTAGCTCAGTTTTGGCAACTTTCTACCTTGGCAACTTTAACGTTTTGTGGACTTCAATTCCCAGAATTTCCTAGCCAGCCATGCTGGTTGGGGAATTCTGGAAGATGAAGTCCACACATCTTCAAGTGGCCAAGGTTGAATTTTTTTTCTTTCTTTCTTTCTTTCTTTCTCTTTCTGTCTGTCTTACTTTCTTTCTTTTTCTCTCTCTCTTTGTCTTTCTTTCTCTTTCTGTCTGTCTTTCTGTCTGTCTGTCTTTCTTTGTCTTTCTTTTTTTCTCTTTCTGTCTGTCTGTCTTTCTTTCTCTCTCTCTCTTTGTCTTTCTTTCTCTTTCTGTCTGTCTTACTTTCTTTCTGCCTTTCTTTCTTTCTTTTTCCTTCTTTCTTTCTTTCTTTCTTTTTCCTTCTTTCTTTCTTTCTTTCTTTCTCTGTCTTTCTTTCTTTTTCCTTCTTTCTTTCTGTCTTTCTTTCTTACTTTCTCTCTCTCTTTCTCTCTGTCTTTCTTTTTTCTTTCTCTCTTTGTCTTTCTTTTTTGCAATCTTGAAAGTGTGGGGTTGTGCAGACCCACAACACTTGATTGATTGATTGATTGATCGATTTATTTATTTATATTTATTTATTTATTTGTGTATTTATTATGTATTTAGTTTGTCGGACATGTATGAGATAATAGGTATAATAAGTATAAACATGGAGATGAGCTCATCAAATGAATACAAATAAATAAATGAATGAATACAAATAAATATATCCCCTATTTCGCCCCTTGCAGAATCCAAACGTGAAACGTGCATCTCTGCAAGGCCGCCTCGAGCCCTCGTAGAAAAAGCGGAGTATAAATCCCTCAAGTTAAAAAAAAAAAATCCTCCGGCGCGCCAAGAGTTAAACCGCCTCTTTCTCTCCCCCCCCCCTTCCACGCCGAGGTCCCAGAGGCCGGGCCACGCCCCCCCCCCTCCCGGGGTTGATTAACTTGTTCAGGGTAGCAAAAGTTCAGGCTCTGGAAGCCCCGATTGGCCTTCGGAAGGGAGCCGCCCCGCCCCTCGGATGCGTTGATTGGCTCGGGAGTTCCAGCAGACCCCTCCTCGCCGGGAAGGCGGCGGATTGCTCCTGAATGAAAGAAAGGTCCCTGGCGCCCCGCCCAGCGATTGCGCAACCAGCCGCCGGGCTTTTGAATGGAGGAGCGGCCGCGGCCGGAGACGTTGTAGCTGCGCTGGGCTTCTAGCCTTCTCTGGGCTGCTGAGCGTTGGGCCAGGCTGGAAGCAGGGCTCTCCCACCTGGGCTCCTTTAAGCCTGGAGAACTTCAACTCCCAGAATCCCCCAGCTTCAAGTTGCCAAGGTTGGAGACCACCCCCCACTCTTCTATGACTTGTGGACTTCAACTCCCAGAATTCCTGAGCCAATCATGCTAATCATAGCTGGCTGGAGAATTCTGGGAGCTGAAATCCACAAGTCTTAAAATTGCCAAGTTTGAAGAGCTCTGCGCTAGACTAACCGTACCCAATTATCCTGCAGCCAAATTTTAGACTGGCTTTGGCATTTTTGTCCACTTTTGGGGTCCTTCCCAAGAACCTGGAATAAGCATCTGTTGCTTTGATGGGGTTCTTGTCACAGACTGTAAGCTGTTCCAAGTAAAATTGCCTTTTGCAATTGACTGCCATTGTGTTTTGTCAATGCCGCTGATATTCCAATGGTGCTTCCAATATTTTGGAATTGCATCCAAGATCCTTATCATTATTGTCATTTACTTTTCTTTCTTTTGTCACCCATGCCCTCCATGCATGCGCACAACCGCCCCCCCCACTGCCCCCCCGGGGCATTTGAGGACTCCTGCTGTCTCCCGCACATGCGCACACTACTCACAACGGACTCCTCAAGCCCAGGGATGGTGAAAACGGCTAAATGGGCCAACCAGAACTTTAGCAACACACTTCCAATTGGCCTGTTGGGCTGTTTTTTGTCATACCTGGGCTTCAGGAGGCTTTCTTGAAGCCTGGAGAAGAGCAAAAACGGCCAAAAATCAACTAGTAAATGCAAGCACACTAGAGCTGACCTCGGGCAATGCCTCACATGCTCTCCAATGTGCCAGAGGTTCGCCACGTATACCATTTCAGACAGGTGTCTGTCTACCCTTTTCTTTAAAACCTCCACTGATGAGAAGCACCAACAACATCTGCAGGCAGGCTGTTCCACTGGTTAATTGCTCTCCCTGTTAGAAGTTTCTCCTTAATTCCAGGCATCCATGAATCTGTCTAATCCTGCCTTGAAGCTATCCAGGCTGACAGCTGTCACGACCTCTTCTGGAAGTGAATTCCATCAACCCTCTGGGTGAAGAAATATTTCCCTTGATTTGTCCTCACTTTCTTACCTATGAGCTTTAGGGAGTGCCCCCTCGTCCTAGTATTGTGTGATAGAGAAAATATTTTTTCTCTATCCACCTTTTCTATCCCATGCATGATTTTATACACTTCGATCAAGTCACCCCTTAAACACCGTCTTTCAAGGCTGAATAGACCAAGGCATTGCAACCTGGTTTCATAAGGGAGGGGCTCCATTTCCTTGATCATACTTGTTGCCCTTTTTTTGCACCTTTTCCAGTTCCATTACATCCATTTTGAGGTGCGGTGACCAGAACTGTACACAGTACTCCAAGTGTGGTCTCACCATTGATTTGTATAGAGGCAATACAACACTTACTGACTTATTTTCAATTCCCTTCCTAATCATGCCAAGCATGGAAATTGTTTTGTTTTTTTTTGCACTGGGCTGACATCTTAATTGTACCCAATTATCCAGCAGCCAAATTTTAGACTGGCTTTTTTGGTCCACTTTTGGGGTCCTTCCCAAGAACCTAGAATAAACATCTGTTGCTTGATGGGCTTCTTGTCACAGACTGTAAGCTGTTCCAAGTAAAATTGCCTTTTGCAATTGACTGCCATTGTGTTTTGTCAATGCCGCTGATATTCCAATGTGCTTCCAGTATTCTGGAATTGCATCCAAGATCCTTATTATTATTGGCATTTACTTTTCTTTCTTTCTAATCTATATCTTTTTTTGTAGGTCTTTGTATTTTGTGATTTTTCTCCAGTCCTTTCTCTTCTGCTGTCTCCAGGTACTGCCGTGTCCCCTATCCAGACGTTTTTTTTAATCTTTCTTATAAAATTTTTATTATTGTTATGGCTAGCAGAGCCATTAAGCTCCATGTAAAATTATATGAGAACTTAGCAGAAGCAGAGTGCTTACTCCACAAATCAAAGAAAGTCAATCCACAAAGGTAAAGTTAATGAAATTAATTTTTTAAAAAAAGAATCCATATGAGCAAATTAGTCATGCTTAGGCTAACTGTTGCTGTGTTTTTACTGGAGCCAGGCAGAATTTTGGCTTGTTATATTGACAATAGTGTGATTGATGCCCGACACAAGATCAGTCTAAAAATCTTCAGTTCTTAGAAACATAGAAGATTGACGGCAGAAAAAGATCTCATGGTCCATCTAGTCTGCCCTTATACTATTTCCTGTATTATATCTTAGGATTGTTGTGATTCAGCCTGAGGCTCCTCAGGGACCGGCTGGAGCTCTGCCGGATCCATGCCCAGAGGAGGAGGACAGTGAACAGGAGGGGGAGGACCAGGCAGACGGGGGAGAGGAACGTCAGGAAGAGGAGGAGGGAGAGCAGCCTGAGACCCCCGGGGGGGGGGGCTCTCCCCAGCTAGTAGCCTGGATTCATTGGATAAAGACGCACAGGCTATAATAGGCATGAGGCAGCGACGAGCAGCTCAAAGACGGGGCCAATTAGAAAGGTATTTCCATCTCTGAATTGGCAACAGCTGGGTTTGGGTGTGGTTCTCCTCAGCAGGGTTGAAAAGGCAGGCCCGCCCTTACAGTCTTGTGGAGAGTTATCAATTGGGAGTCCTGTGACCTTGCTTCGATCCTCGGCGTCTCTGATCTTGGCTTGTGGCCTTGAAGTCTGGAAGACTTGGGGGAGGCGTGGGTTTTATTATCTCCAGCGTTGTTTTTGCCAGCAAGAATCCTGTTTTATTGCCTGGCCTTCGTGAAACCTCTGTGAAGCTTCATAGTGTTCCTGTCTGTAAGAACAGTTTTTGTTCCCTGTGTTTGCTTTGAATTATATAAACTGCCTTTGCTTTTTACCAGTGTGTCTGGATACTCTTTTTGGTTGGTGTTGGCGTCTGGGGGGACCCAGACAGAACAAGGATGGATATATGTTTATCCCAGGCATGTTTAAATTCAGTTACTGTGGATTTACCAACCATGTCTGCTGGAAGTTTGTTCCAAGCATCTACTACTCTTTCAGTAAAATAATATTTTCTCACATTGCTTCGGATTTTCTGATCTTCATAAGACATTCTGCAAGGCAAGACTCAGAACTGGCTAGATTTGAACCGCTGACGTACAGATCTACAGTCAGCTTCAGTGGCCTGCAGTACTGCACTCTACCCGCTGCGCCAGCCCAGCTCTAAATAAGTGATCCAGGTCATCTGCTAATACTTGTTGAATGATAGAAACACCAGACAGTTAATATGACAAGAAAAGTAAGTTCTCATCTCCACTCAGCCATCAAAATTCACTGATTGGAGTTTTGACTTGTCATTTCCAGATCAACCTGCACTGCAGGGTTATTGGAAAAAAGAGTCCCATTTCACTATCTTAATGTCCAGTATATATACTGTATAATATATCCTGTATACTGCAGGAGTCAAAAAGAGGGCTGTGAACATATTTACTGACCCCTCACTTCCTGGCCATAAACTGTTTCAACTCCTACCCCCAAACTGTATGGAGCACAATTTTTTCCCAAACGCTATCACTCTGCTGAACAAATAATTTCCTCAACACTGTCAAACGATTTACTAAGTCTGCACTATTATTACTACTCATTTTTTCTCATCATTCTTGTCACCTATCTCCTCCCACCTATGACTTTAACTTGTTGCTTGTATCCTTAAAATTTTTATTAATATTGATTGTTTCCTGATTGCTTATTTGACCCCTATGACAATCATTAAAGTGTTGTACCTTATGATTCTTGACAAATGTCTCTTTTTGTTTATGTACACTGAGAGCATCTGCACCAAAGACAAGTTCCTTGTGTGTCCAATCACACTTGGCCAATAAAGAATTCTATTCTATTCTCTTTTATAGACCATGTTTAAAGATACCTGATCACTGCTGCTGTATTACCACCTCTCTCCACTAGGCGGTAGATGAGGCATTTATCCTCAAAAGCTTTGGAATTCTGCAATTCTTAAAATTCCAGGTATTTTACGCCCTTCAGTTTTAATACTGTAATTGGTAATACTGTACTGCAATAAAACCCACAGTGGCATCTCAGAATGAAACCCCTGTATATTGGAAAGGACATTGGTTGTTTTTTTTTAAAAAATCATATTTGAGAAAAAGAATGCAAAATCCAGCACTGGTTATCTTTTTATTGGCAACAAAATGGCACCAAAGGATGTGCCAGGTTTTGCCTCCTGCAGAAGTCTTCGCCAGGCTCGAGGGGCAAAGAACAAGGGAAGAAAAAAATCCAGAACAGCCAGCATCTGCCCAGGTGTTTCGACCAGGCGACTGCAGCTCAGAATTCGGCCATCAGCTAGGGCTGCTTGACCAGACTGAGCTGGAAAAGTCTTTTATTTCAAGCGCTTCACTTCCAAGTTGGGTGGACATCTCGGCTTATATGGCTGGGTGGCGATCTCGGGGCTCAGAAGGTAAACAGGGTCAGGATTTAGATGGCAAATGTGAAGACCAAAAGTTAGTTTGAGAATTGTTTTAAAAAATCCCCCAAAAGGCCGTGTCAAAATGGCTTCTGGACAATTGCCAAAAAACCTCGAAGGCTACCATTGGGACTTAACACAGCTGGCCCAGTCTTGATCTTCACTGTCACAAGTGGTGGCTTGATTGATTGATTGATTGATTGGTCCCCCAACTCCTTCCAGACTCTGGGCGACGTACAACAATAAAAACAATATGAAAACAATTTAAACCCCTAAAAATAAAATCATTCATTTCTTCTTGGTCATAGCTAAATGGTATTGCTCAACGGCCTGTCGGCAGAGCCACATTTTCATGGTTTTCTGGAAGGCCAGGAGGATGGGGGTGATGCGGATCTCTGGAGGCAGCTGGTTCTAGAGAGCCGGGGCTGCCACAGAGAAGGCCCTCCCATGCAGTCCCGCCAACCGACACTGTCTGACCGACAAGACCCGGAAAAGGCCAATCCTGTGAGCCTTTTGCATGACAAGCTAAGGAACGGTGGGAGAACAGGGAGGGAATATATGGTTTTTGGCGGCCTTATGGCTATTTCGCCAGGATATGAGTTTTATATTATTTTTGTTAATTTTATAATGTTCAACTTTAATAATAACAAATAATTGTTGAGAACTGATTGCCGAGCACTGCTTATCAAAGTTTGCATTGTTGATCAGTTGTTAGAATTCAACCACCATTGTTTGGACTTAATGAACAATGGCATTTTTTGGCATTGGCAACAACAAAAACATTTTGTAACTGTCTCTCAGAGGATACACACCGTACTGTGTGCTAGTGCTAGTTAAACACGTAATGTCAACAAATCAGCTATTCAGATAATTTAGGTAAGTTATTTATTTATTTCATAAATACATAAATTTTCTTGAATTCAGCAGACAGCACTCGTATTATTTATATTTTATAGTGGCGGCAAAAGGTTGGCCTTGAAAGTGACACTTCCGACATATAGACCAAATTTTTAATCAAGAACACCCCTGTGTCAATGGTGTCCCACTTTACCGATGTTAAATCTGGTCACCTTATCAAAGAGAGATCCCACTTAGAACTACAGAGTGAGAGCAATTAACCAGCTGTTCCGAACTACAGAGTGAGAGCAATTAACCAGCGGAACAGCTTGCCTCTGGAAGTTGTGGGTGCTCCATCCCTGGAGATTTTCCAGAAGAGATTGGATAAGCATTTGTCATCTATCTATCTATCTATCTATCTATCTATCTATCTATCTATCTATCTATCTATCTATCTATCTATTTATTAGATTTCTTTGCCGCCCCTCTCCGTAGACTCTTGGGCGGCTAACAACAATAATAAAAAACAGCATGTAAATCCAATACTAAAACAACTATAAAACCCTTATTGTAAAACTAATCATACATACAAACAAACAAACATGCCATGCATAAATTGTAAATGCCTAGGGGGAAAGAGTATCTCAGTTCCCCCATGCCTGACGACAGAGGTGGGTTTTAAGGAGCTTACGAAAGGCAAGGAGGGTGGGGGCAACTCTGATATCTGGGGGGAGTTGGTTCCAGAGGGTTGGGGCCGCCACAGAGAAGGCTGTTCCCCTGGGTCCCACCAAACGACATTGTTTAGTTGACAGGACCCAGAGAAGGCCAACTCTGTGGGACCTAACTGGTCGCTGGGATTCGTGCGGCAGAAGACGATCTCGAAGATATTCTGGTCCGATGCCATGAAGAGCTTTATAGGTCATAACCAACACTTTGAATTGTGTCCGGAAACCGATAGGCAACCAATGCAGACTGCAGAATGTTGGTGTGACATGGGCATATTTAGGAAGGCCCATGATAGCTCTCGCAGCTGCATTCTGCACGATCTGAAGTTTCCGAACACTTTTCAAAGGTAGCCCCATGTAGAGAGTGTTACAGTAGTCGAGCCTCGAGGTGATGAGGGCATGAGTGATGAGGGCATGAGTGATGAGGGCATGGGGCTACCTTTGAAAAGTGTTTGGAAACTTCAGATCGTGCAGAATGCGGCCGCGAGAGCACTGGCTGCCGATCGGTTTCCGGTCACAATTCAAAGTGTTGGTAATGACCTTTAAAACCCTACATGGCATAGGGCCAGAATACATCCGGAACCGCCTTCAACCGCACGAATCCCAGCGACCGATAAGGTCCCACAGAGTTGGCCTCCTCCGGGTCCCGTCGACCAAACAATGTCGTTCGGCGGCCCCAGGGGAAGAGCCTTCTCTGTGGCGGCCCCGGCCCTCTGGAATCAACTCCCCCCAGAGATTACAATGGCCCCCACCCTCCTTGTCTTTTGCAAATTACTCAAGACCCACCTTTATCGCCAAGCATGGGGGAGTTAAGATATTCTTTCCCCCTAGGCCATTACAAGTTATGCATGGTATGTTTGTGTGTATGTTTGGTTTTACTATAAGGGTTTTTAGTTGTTTTATTAATTGGATTGTTACATGCTGCGGTTTTTTTTTATCATTGTTGTTAGCCGCCCCGAGTCTGCGGAGAGGGGCGGCATACAAATCCAATAAATAATAATAATAATAATAATAATAATAATAATAATAATAATAATAATAATAAGTGACTGTGAGCAGTGAGTCCCGCTCCACAATGCTAGTGGGTCTCCTGCTTGAGCACAGGACTGGACTAGAAGACCTCCAGGGTCCCATTCAACTCTGTTATTCCATATTAGCACCCAAAGCAAACAGCGCATCGCTCAGGAGACAATCTGTCTTTTGTGGTACTCGGAGCCTATGCGTGATGTAAGTAGAAGCATAGGAAGCCCCTACCCCCCCATTCCAAGTAAAACTGTGTGGCCCACTTCCCAGCTCTCCAACTCACCATGGCCCCATTGTCTGTCGCTTTAACCTCTGGCAGGAGCGACAGGCCACAATGGCCTTTTGTAGTGTCGCTCGTGCCCTTCATAACAGCATCATTCATAAGGTTTTCATTTTAAAAGAATTAGCAGCATCGCGACAACTGCATTTCTTTTTCCATCTCTGCAAAGGGAAAAGATTGTAAAGGGATGTTCCCTTACCTGCCTCCGGGTGAAATAGCTCCAGGTGAAGACCAGCTTGCCTAGAACGGAAGTTGCCTTCAGAAGTTGTGGGAGCTACCAAAAGTTGTGGGAGCTACCGAAATTCCAAGAGAAGAAGAAATAATAAATAAAATCACTGACTGTGCTCAAATGGACATGATGACAAGGCAGTTAAAGAGACAAGAAGAATCTGAATATTACAAAGTTTGGTATAAGTTCTATCATGAGTGGCTGGATAAAAGAATTCAATTCAATTCAATTTATTAGATTTGTATGCCGCCCCTCTCCGAAGACTCGGGGCGGCTCACAACAATAATAAAAACAATATTCCAGCGAAAACAAATCTAATATTAAAAAGCACATAAAACCCTATCATATTTAAAAAAGCAAACAACATATACATACCCAAACATAAATATAAAAAAGCCTGGGGGAAAGGTGTCTCAACTCCCCCATGCCTGGCGGTATAGATGGGTCTTGAGTAATTTACGGAAGATAAGGAGGTGGGAGCAGTTCTAATCTCCGGGGGGGAGTTGATTCCAGAGGGCCGGGGCTGCCACAGAGAAGGCTCTTCCCCTGGGGCCTGCCAAATGACATTGTTTGGTCGACGGGACCCGGAGAAGGCCAACTCTGTGGGACCTTATCGGTCGCTGGGATTCGTGTGGTATTGTAAATATTGTAACGTATATCAGATGGTACAAAACTATGCAAACTTTTGTAAATAGTAATTAGTGATAGTTTATACTTTTTTCTTCCTTTCACTATTTTTATTACCTTTCCTTAATATGATCTACAAGACTTGCATTTAAATTTCTTAGACTTCTGAAAAGTATGGAGCAGCTTGGGCTCCTTTTTTATGTTATGTGTTTTTGTATGTGTCTTTGTCTTGTCTTGGAATTAGAAATCAATTAAAAATAGAAGAAGTTGAGAAAGACTCATGATCCATCTAGTCTGCCCTTATAATATTTTTCTTTTTTATCTTAGGATGGATCTATGTTTATGCCAGGCATGTTTAAATTCAGTTACTGTGGATTTACCAACCACGTCTCCTGGAAGTTTGTTCCAAGGATCTACTACTCTTTCAGTAAAATATTTTCTCATGTTGCTTTTGATCTTTCCCCCAACTAACTTCAGATTGTGTCCCCTTGTTCTTGTGTTCACTTTCCTATCAAAAACATTTCCCTCCTGAACCTTATTTAACCCTTTGACATATTTAAATGTTTCGATCATGTCCCCCCTTTTCCTACTGTCCTCCTCGTCTTCTTCTTCTTCCTCCTCCTCCTCCACTTCCTCCTCCTCCTCCTCTTCTTCCTCTTCCTCTTCCTCCTCCTCCTCTTCTTCCTCCTCCTCCACTTCCTTCTTCCTCCTTCCTCTTCCTCTTCTTCCTCCTCCTCCACTTCCTCTTCCTCCTCCTCCTCTTCTTCTTCCTCCTCCTCTTCTTCCTCTTCCTCATCCTCTTCTTCTTCCTCCTCTTCTTCTCCTCTTCTTCCTCCTCTTCTTCCTCTTCCTCCTCCTCTTCCTCCTCCTCTTCTTCTTCCTCTTCCTCCTCTTCTTCTTCCTCTTCCTCCTCCTCCACCCTCTGCTCTTCTTATGCAGTTTCCCTGTCTGCCTCTTTGATTGTCTCTCCCCATTCCAACGTCTGCCCTCGTTGGACGGCTTGGAGACAGGGCTGGGTTAGGCCCTCCGGCCCCGAGTCGCCGTCTCTGGTCCCGCCTGAGGTCATTTCCAAAAGTTGCGGCTCACAATGGAAGAGAACCGAGACTGGGGAGACCCACAGGAAGCCGAGCCGAGATGGAAGAGGCAGATAGTCCTTCACAAAAGAGCTCAGAAACCTTTCAAGCGGGCACGGCGAACACTCCCTGTTTGCAATCTCTTTTATGAACCAAGAATGGTCATTCAAAGCCCGAAGTCCTTTCCAGCAGCTCCATTCAAGGCAGGCACCCAAGTCCAAGGAAAGGAAACTCAGCCCCTACTTAAAAAAAAAAAAAGTTGAATTCTTTTAGCAAAGTCTGTTGCAGAAACTGAAGCAATTTTTATTTATTTATTTATTTATCATTCATTCATTCATTCATTCATTCATTCATTCATTCATTCATTCATTCATTCGATTTTTATGCCGCCCTTCTCCTTACACTCAGGGCGGCTTACAACATATTAGCAATAGCCCTTTTTAACAGAGCCAGCCTATTGCCCCCACAATCCGGGTCCTCATTTGACTCAACTCGGAAGGATGGAAGGCTGAGTCAACCTTGAGCCAGTGGTGAGATTTGAACCGCTGACCTACAGATCTACAGTCAGCTTCAGTGGCCTGCAGTACAGCACTCTACTTGCTGCGCTACCTTGGCTCATCAATCTTGTGTCTCTTTTAGTGCAGGCGTTATTCAGAAATAAGCAGTTGTGTGGCACTCCAAAAAGGCTCTGAATTTTCTCTTGCCTTCTCATCGCTCAGTCTACAGCATCTTTTCTTCCTTTAAGATATGTGGACCAACTCCCAAAATTTCCAAGCCAGCATGCATGACCCTCAAACTCCCAGAATCCCCCAGCTAACACATGTGACTTTCCTTTTAAAAAAAAAAAATATTTCTCCACCATGCATCAAACAATTGCATCCATATAAACTAAACATGATAATAGAAAAAGAAAACGCCAAAAGTATCTTATAATAATAATAATAATAATAATAATAATAATAATAATAATAAATAATAATAATAATAATAATAATAATAATCTTGCTTAGACTTCAATCTGAAGTACCAAAATCTGCCAGTCTGAACTTCTATTTTCTATTCACTCAGCCTTCCTTTCTCTCCTCCTCCTCCTCATCCCTCTACCTTTTTAAACTTTCTCTCCCTCTTCCTTCTCCAACCACTCCTCACCCACAATCTCCTCCTGCCAGCAAGTATGACCTTGAATTTCCCAGCCGGCACTTGTGACCTCCAATTCCCTACGAAACTAGACTTACAATCCTAGGCTTAGAAAGCTTAGAACTACGTCGCCTTAAACACGATCTAAGTGCAGCCCATAAAATCATCTGCTACAACATCCTTCCTGTCAATGACTACTTCAGCTTCAACCATAACAACACTCGAGCACACAGCTGATTCAAACTTAATGTAAACCACTCCAAACCTGACTGCCGGAAATACGACTTTAATAACTGAATAGTTAATGCCTGGAACTCACTACCTGACTCTATAGTATCATCACCTAACCCCCAAAACGTTACCCTTAGACTATCCACTGTCGACCTCTCCTGATTCCTAAGAGGTCAATAAGGGGCGTGCATAAATGCACCAGCGTGCCTTCCGTTCCCTGTCCTAAGGTTTCTTTATATTATTTTACTAATGTCGTATATATGAATATTCCATATCTAATATTTTCTTATTTTCTTCTTCCTAGTATCATGTATATAAATATTATTATGTTGTTACATACTTCCAACATGTACTTGACAAAAGAAAGAAAGAAGAAAGAAGGAAGAAAGAAAGAAGAAAGAAGAAAGAAAGATAGAAGAAAGAAAGAAAGAAGAAAGAAAGAAGAAAGAAAGAAGAAAGAAAGAAGAAAGAAAGAAAGAAAGAAAGAAGAAAGGAAGAAAGAAAGAAAGAAAGAAGAAAGGAAGAAGAAAGGAAGAAAGAAAGAAAGAAGAAAGAAGAAAGAAAGAAGAAAGAAAGAAAGAAGAAAGAAAGAAAGAAAGAAGAAAGAAGGAAGGAAGGAAGGAAGGAAGGAAGGAAGGAAGGAAGGAAGATCCCAGCCAGCACGTGTGACTTCCAACTCCCAGAATTCCCCAGCCAGCATGCTGAGTGCTGAATGCCACCCATATACCCTAAAATTGCTAAACTTGAAAACAGTGACCGACAATGGGAATACAACCCGGGTCTCGAGTCTGCTGAAACCAAAGGAGCCGGCTACTTTAGAAAGGAGGCCTGATGTCCAAATCTCCAATTCAAAACTTAAGATAAGTGGCTTGGGGCCGTGGGGTTTGAAGACAGCCTGTCCTGGGAGCCTCTCTGGCTGCTGGCCCCATCTGGCTTGTCCTTTGGTTTAAAAAAGATTATAGATACATTAGAAGCTTGTGGCCTGTTGCAAACAAAGCTTCCAGCATTATCTGAGCTTCGCATAATCCCTGCAGGCCCTTGAAGAAAAGGGGAACGGAGGGTGGTTGCAAATCAGGGTGTGTCTGTCTGCCTGGGACACAGAAGAGAGGGGCAGAGGGATCCCAGGGGGCTGGGGGGGAGGGAGGCAGGAATGATTATATGTAAAGTGTAAAGTGGCCTTTGCAATTGACAGGTGGAGATTTCGTCAATTCCGATGGTTTTCAAATGTCCGCTGAGATCCTTTGGCACTGCGACACTGAGTTAGTTTTTCTGTACTGGTCCTTAGTTTGCTTCACCTTGAGAAGCTTCCTATTGTTGACCTCCATCTTTGCTCTCCTTCACTTAGTCAGCTAATGCATGCTAATAATAATAATAATAATAATAATAATAATAATAATAATAATAAGAAGAAGAAGAAGAAGAAGAAGAAGAAGAAGAAGAAGAAGAAGAAGAAGAAGAAGAAGAAGAACAATTGCAGGAACTGGGCATGGCTCATCTGCCAGAATTGGTGTAGGGTCTCCAGCTTGGGTGGGGGGGCTGGACTAGATGACCTACAAGGTCCCTTCCAACTCTGTTATTGTGTTATGTTGATACTTTGGAAAGAGTGCAAAGAAGAGCACAGAGAACTAAAATATATACTGCTCAAAAAAATAAAGGGAACAAAGAACAGTCTACGGAGAGGGGCAGCATACAAATCCAATTAATAATAATAATAATAATAATAATAATAATAATTATTATTATTATTATTATTATTATTATTATTATTATTATTATTTCCTAGATCTGAATGAATGAAATATTCTCATTGAATTTTTTATTCTGTACAAAGTTGAGTGTGCACAACAGCCTGTGAAATTGATTGTCAATCAGTGTTGCTTCCTAAGTGGACGGTTTGATTTCACAGAAGTTTGATTTACTTGGTGTTATATTGTGTTATTTAAGTGTTCCCTTTATTTTTTTGAGCAGTGTACTATGACCGTTTGCAGGAACTAGGCCATGGCTAGTGTCGAGTGAAGAGAAGGACCAGGGGAGACATGATAGCAGTCTTCCAATATTTGAGGGGCTGTCATAGAGAGTAAGGGGTCAAGCTATTCTCCAAAGCACTCAAAGGCCAGACAAGGAACAATGGATGGAAACTGAACAAAGAGAGATTCAACCTGGAAATAAGGAGGAATTTTCTGACAGTGAGAACAATCAACTAGTAGAATAGAAGTTGCCTTCGTAAGTTGTGGGAGCTTCATCACTGGAGGTTTTCAAAAAGAGACTGGACTCACTGCTAGAAATGGTGCAGGGTCTCCTGTGTTGGGTAGGTGGGGGGTGGATTGGATGACCTACAAGGTCTCTTCCAACTCTGTTAATCTGTATCTGAGAGCTCCTGTCCACACCTCACAGCCAGAGGTGGGCTGCTAAGGTGGAAGGGCGATGTGTGTTCGCCCCCGCGGCTCTGAGTGCTAGCGGAGTCCAGCACAATTCTGCCACTGCACCTGGGCAGGTAGTGAAATTGCGCAAGGACACCATGGGTGCACCTGTGATTTTGCTACCTGCCCAGGTGCAGGTACAATTCTGCCACAATTCTCTATTACCTTCATTGTGTATTATTGTGTATTGGACAAAATGAATGAATGAATGAATGAATGAATGAATGAATGAATGAATGAATGAATGAATGAATGAATGAATGAATAAATAAAATAAATGAAATGAAATGAAATGAAATAAAAAATAAAATAAAATAAAATAAAATAAAATAATAAAATAAAATAAAATTCAGCAGAAATCCCGAAGCACCTCCCAGCTGCAAGAATCCAGGCTATTTAGGGCCCTCTCTGTCTGGAATCGTCTAGACATTCAAATGGCACAGAGCTCTTCAGCAGACAGGCAGGAATCTCCACCAACGGGTTTCCCCAGCGCTCCCCAGACGCCAATCAGAACCTTAGCGCAGCTAGTGAGGGTTGTCTCTCCCACCCTATATCTATTGCAGGGGCTGGAAGGATCATGGTTGAAAAACGGGACAGAAAACGAGTCAAACCGGAGAGAAGAAAGCGCGAGATATGAAAAGCAGGCCGTTGGACTAGACCAGGGGTAGGCAAAGTTGGCTCTTCTATGAGAAATGGACTTCAACTCCCAGAATTCCTGAGCCTTGGCTCAGGAATTCTGGGAGTTGAAGTCCATAAGTCATAAGTCATAGAAGACAACTTTGCCTACCCCTAGAATAGACAACCTCCAATGTCCCTTCGAACTCTGTTCTTGTTATTTTATTTGCAAAAATAGTAATATGCAGCAAACAAGATTGATATGCTGGATTTTGTATCACAATATCACAAGTCAAACACTTTATCATCATCATCGTTATTATTATTAACAATACAACACAGCAAAGGAGGTCACTATGCTGGATTTCATATTTCATCACCAGTCGGGCGCTTCCCAAGCACCTAGAACTGCGTGATGTAGTGGTGAATTATATGTGCGGATCCGAGTAAAGTGGCCTTTGCAATTGACAGATGGAGATTTTGTCAATTCCGATGGTTTTCAAATGTCTGTTGAGATCCTTTGGCACTGCGACCAGCCTGCCAAGGACCGCCAGGACCACTTTCACTGGCTTATGCCAGAGTCATTGCAGCTTGGTTTTCAGATCTTTGTATTATTGTTATTATCATTATTATTAATTATTATAAAATTGCACTTACTAGGGGTCACCATCAGTGAACTGCTGGACAATACTACTTGGTCTGTTGTGTGGAAGTTGGAGAGTTCAGGTGGGAAATTGTGGTGGGTTGAGCATGTTCTTTCGGATTGTTATGTACGTTGAGACTGGTCTTTGGCATCATACGAATTTCGTTGCATGGGTATACATTGATCCCTCGTTTTTTGCAGTGGATGCGTTCCAAGACCACCCGTGAAAAACGAATTTCCGTGAAGTAGAGGAAATATATTTTTTTATGTATTTAGTGAGTATTTGAACTTTTAAAACCCACCCTTTGCATTAAACAGTCATTCCATAATGTTTCTCAACTCGAACTACATGGGATATTCTACCAGTTTCTTTAATAGAGTACAGTAGCATTGTAGGGAATTTTATGAATTTTCAATGGATTTAAAATTTTTAATGGGTTTAATGAATATAAGCCCCCTTTGAAAACCTGTGAAATAGCAAATCCATGAAAGATGAACCATGAAGTAGCGAGGGATATATACATACAACGACAATAAAGTATTTATTATTATTTTTACTTACTTACTTATTTACTATTATTATCATCATCGGAGAGGGGCGGCATACCAACCAACCAACCAACCAACCAACCAACCAACCAACCAACCAACCAACCAACCAAACAAACAAACAAACAAACAAACATGGAAATGGAAATAAAAATCATCATCATCATCATCATCATCCCCACCATCAAAGGTTCCCGGGGGGCCTTTGCGCTTTCGCCGTCGGGGATCCCTTTCCATTCCCGGATCTCACTCAGGGAGAACAGTCCAAAGGCGCCGCAGGAAGAAGAAGCCTCGGGCTGCCTGGGCAGCTCGGGCGGGGTGGGGTGGGGGGCGCTGAGGGCTTGGGAGGCGGCCTTATCTTCCCCGCAGCCTCTTATCCGCTCGCTGGCTCCGGCCGTGGGATGGGGGGGGGGGCGTCTGCGGGAAGCCCCCGCCAAGAACCCGCCGGCCCGGGCTCCGTGACAGGCCGCGGGACTGGCCGCCTTATCTGGGTATCCCAGGCGGAGGGAGCGCCTGGCGTCGGGGGGGGGGGGGGGGGGGCTCGACGACTCCCAGGTCGCCCCACCAAAGACGCCCGGCTGGAATGCGGCGGGGACACCCCGAGAGAGCGCTGCCTGGCCTCCTGCCTCCTTCCCCCTCTTTCCCTTTCCCTCCTCCTTCTCTCCTCCACCCCCGCTCTCTCTCATTCCCTCCTTTAATTAATTAATTCCCTCTCTCTTTCCCTCCCTCCTTCTCTTTCTCTCCTCCTCCCCCTCTCTCATCCCCTCCTTTAATTATCTCCCATTCCCTTCTCTCTCTTTCCCTCCTTCCTCTCTTTTTGTCTTCTTCCTCTCTCTCTCTTTCCCTCCTCCCTCCCTCCTTCTCTTTCTCTCCTTTAACTCTCTCTCCCTTCTTCCTCTCTCTTTCCCTTCTTCCTCCTTCTCTCTCTCTTTCTCTCCTTCCTCTCTCTCTCCCCCACCCTCCTCTCTCTCTCCCTTTCCCTCTGCCCTCCCTCCCTCTGTCTCTTTCTCTCCTTTAACTCTCTCCCCCCTTTCCCTTCTTCCTCCTTCTCTCTCTGTTTTCTGCCTTCCTCTCTTCCTTCTCCCTCCCTCTCTTTCCCCCCTTTAATTATCTCTCCCACTCCCTCCTCTTTCTCTGTTTCCCTCCTTCCTCTCTATCTTTTTCCCTTTCCCTTCTTCCTCCCTCCCTCCCTTCTTTAATTCTCTCTTCCCCTCCTTTCTCTCTCTCTCTCTTCCTCCTTTTTCTCCCTCCCTCTCTTGCATTGTGATGGTTGGGGCCCTCCCCGGGACCACTCTTTTCCTAGGGGGGGGGCTGCCTGCCTTTTTAGAGGGTGTGGGGGATCCACCTGGCCAGGCCTGAGCTTCCCCAGCAGCCCCGTCTCCCTCCTGGAGTTCTGTTCCTCCACCCGCAGGCTCTGCAGCCTCCCCCACCCCTCCCAGCCCAGACATCCAGGAGACCGGCTGGTGATAAGAGGCTTCCCTCCGCCCTGGCCTCTGGCTCTGCTCTGCTCTGCCGCCAGCCAGCCTCCCTCAGGCGGGGGTGGGCAATCTGCCCCCCCCCTTTGCTCAAGCAGGGCTCCTCTTCCCACCCTCCCGCCTGGGGGGAGCCGAGGGGAAAGTTTGCAGCTCAGCTGGGCTTCCTTTGCAAAGAAGAACAAGGACTTTTCTCTGGGCAGCTTTGCAAAATGAGAACCTTGAGGACTAGAAGGGACCTTTGAGGTCCATTTAGTCCCACTCCCTGTCCAAGGGAGGAGACCTTAGACCAGCCTGGACAAATGACCCTTCCATCTTTTCTGGAAGGCCTCCAATGATGGACGATCCATAACTTCAGGAGGCCAAACTATTGTATTGATTAATTGTTCTCACAGTCAAGAAAATTATACTTTAGTTGTGGGTTGGATGGGTCTCTCTTTAATGTTCTTCCACCTGTTACTTCTGGTCTTACCCTCAGGTCCTTTGGAAAATAGGTCAATCAACCTCCTCTTCTCTTTGACAGCTGCTCAAATACTGGAGAATTGCTTTCATGTGTCCCCTAATCTTCCTCTTCATTAGAATAGAAATCCCCAGTTTCCGCAACTGTTCATCGTATGTTTTAGCTTCCAATCCCCTAACCATCTTTCCTGCTCTTCTGCTACATTTTGTAGTGTCTCAGCATCTTTTGGGTCAGTTTTTCAGCTGATGCTTAAGATGGGGGTTTGCATTTCCCTCTGCAGTGCCCAGAAGTGGCTTCTCTGCGGTGCTTACATCTTGACCGCCACCTTGTCCCCAGCCTTGAGGGGTAACAGTGATAGAAACATAGAAACATAGAAGTCTGACGGCAGAAAAAGACCTCATGGTCCATCTAGTCTGCCCTTAAACTATTTTCTGTATTTTATCTTAGGATGTGTTCTGTCTGGGTCCCTCCAGAGGCAAACACCAACCCAAAAAGAGAAGCCAGACACACTGGTAAAAATCAAAGGCAGTTTATAGAAGTCAAAGCAAACACAGGTAACAGAAAATGTCCTTACAAACAGGAACACGCTGAAACTTCAAAGATGTTTCACGAAGGCCATGAAGTAAAACAGGATTCTTGCTGTCAAAAACAACGCTGGAGATAACAAACATACACCTCCCCCAAGTCTTCCAGTCTTCTAGGCCACAAGCCAAGATCAGAGACGCCGAGAAGCAAAGCAGGGTCACAGAACTTCTAGTTGATAACACTCCACATGGCTGAAAAGGCTTGCCTGCCTTTTAAACCCTGCTAAGGAGAACCACACCCAAAACCAGCTGTTGCCAATTCAGTGATGCCAATACCTTTCTAATTGGTCCATTCTCTGAGCTGCACGTCCCTGTCTCATGTCAATTATAGCCTGTGCTTCCTCATCCAATGAGGCCAGGCTACTGGCTGGGAAGAGCCCCCCCCCCCCCCCGGGACTCTCAGGCTGCTCCCCCTCATCCTCTTCCTGACTTTCCTCTCCCCCGTCTGCCTGGTCCTCCCCCTCCTGTTCACTGTCCTCCTCCGGGCCTGGATCCAGCAGAGACGCAGGCGGTCCCTGAGCAGTCTCAGGCTGAATCACAACAGGATGGATATATGTTTATCCCAGGCATGTTTAAATTCAGTTACTGTGGATTTATCTACCAAGTCTGCTGGAAGTTTGTTCCAAGGATCTACTACTCTTTCAGTAAAATAATATTTTATCATGTTGCTTTTGATCTTTCCCCCAACTTTACCAACAGAAGAAGATATTTATGGCTTTTTGGTGCTTTCTGAGCTTGCTTGTTTTTTGTAAACATTTCATTGCCAAACTAGGTAACATCATCATTACCAGAAGGGAGTAGGATTTGCAAAGAGGAGAAGGAGGTACAGGAGGAGGACTATGTGGAGTACACACTTGGAGTACTTTGTACAGTTCTGATCATCGCACCTCAATAATGGAACTGGAAAAGGTGCAAAAAAGGGCAACAAGAATGATCAAGGATTTGGAGCCCCTCCCTTAGGAAACCAGGTTGCAACACCTTGGTCTCTTCAGCCTGGAAAGACGGCGTTTAAGGGGTGACCTGATCGAAGTGTATAAAATTATGCATGGGATAGAAAAGGTGGATAGAGAAAAAATATTTTTTGTATCACACAATATTAGAACGAGGAGGCACTCCCTAAAGCTCCTACGTAAGAAAGTGAGGACAAATCAAGGGAAATATTTCTTCACCCAGAGGGTCCTTGGTTGATGGAATTCCCTTCCAGAAGAGGTCGTGACAGCTGTCAGCCTTGATAGCTTCAAGGCATGATTAGACAGATTCATGGATGCCAAGTATACTGGTGGTTATCGAAATGGATTTCCATGTGCCGCCTCTATGTTGATTGAGGCAGGCAGGATTCCCTTGAGGAATCCTTTGTTGGGGGTCAAGGGAAAGGGAGGGTTTTGCCTTCTCGTTCTGCTCAAGATCCCCATGTACAATTTGTGGGTCACTGTATGACACAGAATGCTGGACTCGATGGGCTTTGGTCTGATTCAGCAGAGCTCTTCTTAGGTTCTTTGGTTCTTATCCTTAGTGCTCTCTGAGCTTGGCTGTTTGCAAACCTTTCATTGTCCAACAAGGTAACATTATCAGTGCTAGAAGAGAGTGAGACCAGAGAGAAAACCCCATAATTCCCTTCTGGCAAAATGAAATGATTTTGAATATTGCATATGATTCGATCCCCCTTGGGCTACAAAGTTGGATTTTAACGACTTGAAATATTCCATTGATTTTTCTGTCAACGCAGTGCTGGCCCACTTCATTATAAATTTTGGCAATTCTGGAGTTTCCAAAAAATGATCCCATGATTCCCCTGCCACCAAGGAGCCCAGCGTCTTCCAGGCCTCTCCCTTCCCTGCTGCTGCTGCTGTTCCTGTTCGCCTCTCTCTCTCTCTCTCTCTCTCCCTCCCTCCCTCTCTCTCTCTCCCTCTCTCTCTCCCTCCCTCTCTCTCCCTCCCTCCCTCTCTCTCTCCCTCTCTCTCTCCCTCCCTCTCTCTCTCTCCCTCCCTCTCTCCCCCTCCCTCTCTCTCTCCCTCTCTCTCTGTCTCTCTCTCCCTCCCTCTTTCTCTCTCTCTCCCTCTCTCTCTCCCTCCCTCCCTCTCTCTCTTTCCCTCTCTCCCTCCCTCCTTCTCTCTCCCTCCCTCTCTCTCTCCCTCCCTCTCTCTCTCCCTCCCTCTCTCTCTCCCTCCCTCTCTCTCTCTGTCTCTCTCCCTCCCTCTCTCCCTCCCTCCCTCTCTCCCTCCTTCCCTCTTTCTCTCTCTCTCTCCCTGTCTCTCTCCCTCCCTCTCTCTCTCCCTCTCTCTCCCTCCCTCCCTCTCTCCCTCCCTCCCGCTGTCCCTCTCTCCCTCCCCCCTCCCTCCCCCTCTCTCTCCCTCCCTCCCTCTCTCTCTCCCCCAGCATTTGCCCATCACAGCTGCCAAAAGGCTGGACCGTTAAAATGCAGACTTCTGAATTCCAAACTTTTTTTTCCTCAAAGAATAATTTATGATTGTGTGGTGGAAAGTACATTTTCCCACATCAACGGAGACAAAAAGAATATCTTTACAAAAATATATCAGCAGAGAGAGAGAGGGAGGCCTGGGCCTGTTGGCACTTTTCATGGGGAAGGAATCTTGGCTCTGGTAGTGCAAGAACTTTATTTCGGGGGGAAAATCTGATGAACTCACAGTCGAGGGGGAGAACGAAGCATCCAACTGAGAGCAGGGCCGAGCTTGGAAGATGCCCCCTGCTCCTTCAGGCGTTTGTCCAAGTGTCCTTCCAGTGGGCCTTGTCTGAGACACTTGCCCAAATTACGTAGAGAATGGAACAGAATGGATTAGGAGTGGAGCAGGATGGGATCTTGGAGTTCATCTAGTCCAGTGCTTCTCAAATAGTGGGGTGTGCCCCCTGGGGGGGGGGCAGGGAGAGGAAGAATTCTTCAATAATTTTATCATTGTCCAAATCTTAAAAATGCTGCTGCCATCCATATTTTCTCATTTCCATGTTCCATGTTGCAAAGTCATATCTTTGGTCCCCTTGTGGCCATTGTATCCATTGTGTAATAATCCTCAGTATTTTCGTATACTTGACTTTCTTGCATCACATCTTTCTTTTGCCAGTTTTATAGTCATGTCCCCGTCAATCAGTTCAAGAGTCTTTTCTCTCAAAAGTTCTTTCTGTCACAAACCAAAGCTGTTAACATCCTTTCTTCCCATAAATAAGGTGTAGTAGCAGAATTGCGCTCGACTCCGCAAGCACTCAGAGCCCCGGGGGCGAGCACACATCACCGTTCCACCTTAGCAGCCCACGGCAGAGGTGGGTTTTTAGGAGTTTACGAAAGGCAAGGAGGGTGGGGGCAATCCTAATCTCTGGGGGGAGCTGGTTCCAGAGGGTCGGGGCCGCCACAGAGAAGGCTCTTCCCCTGGGTCCCGCCAGATGACATTGTTTAGTCGACGGGACCCGGAGAAGGCCAACTCTGTGGGACCTAACCGGCCGCTGGAATTCGTGCGGCAGAAGGCGGTCTCGCAGATATCCTGGTCTTTTGCTTATTATTGCCTGTTGCTTCATTCAGTTTATTATTTTGTCTATTATTGCCTGTTGCCTTTTCTGCCTCTATCAAGACACGCCTGGAATAAGTGTGTGCAAACCTCCTTCACCGACCCATTTCACCGAAGACTCTGCAAACATCCTGTGGTTGAAACCAAGTTCCACCAATAGTGAAATGCAAAGTCATTATCTTAATTCAGACCATCTGAACGAGAGAGGGAGAGAGGGAGAGAGAGAGCAAACCCTCACTTTCTCCAAAAGCTGCAAGTCAGCAATTTCCAGTTGAAGATTTCCTTTGAAGGTTTTGCTTGTTTGTTTAAGACTGACCGCTCTCAGATTGGCCGCTGACTGTTGAGAGGGGCTGGAAAGTTGGTGTCTCACAACGAAAGTAAAAATAACAGTCCTAATCGAAAGAGGATGAAGAGGTGTAACTCGAGGGTCCCCTTAAATGGTAACAAAACAAGGGGTGGGGTGGGGAACCCAACTTCAGTACAGTCCTGGCTAAGAACTTCTTAATCCTGTCTCCTTCCTGGCCGAGGGCCAGTTGGAGCCACGCCAAGAAATCCTGGCAGAAAATGTTGGGGCCAGAGTTACAATGCAAAGGAGTCCATTCGAGAGGAATAAAGTTTGCATAGACAGATTCTTGGCCAATCCCTGGTTGGTTTTCCTTCCTTTCTCTCTTGCTCTCTCTCCATCCATACGTGGACTGGTCTGGACAGGAGACAAACACCGTCCAGACAGAAGCCATAAACTTTGCAATATCCAAAGCACCCCGTTCTTCTCGGGACCCCCGGTAGCCACATCCGTGCTGGGGATAATGGTCTAAAGTTGGAGGAGAGCAACTTCTAAAGTACTAATATAGTGGTACCTCTACCTACAAACGCCTCTGCTTACGAACTTTTCTAGATAACAGCCGGGTGTTCAAGATTTTTTTGCCTCTTCTCAAGAACCGTTTTCCACTTACAAACTCGAGTCTCCGAAACTGTAACTGGAAAAGGCAGGGAGAAGCCTCCATGGGGCCTCTCTAGGAATCTCCTGGGAGGAAACTGGACCGCAAAAGGTGAGGGGAAGCCTCCATGGGGCCTCTCTAGGAATTTTCTGAGAGGAAACAGGGCCTCCACCCTCCCTGTGGTTTCCCCAATCGCAAGCATTATTTGCTTTTATATTGATTCCTATGGGGAAAATTGCTTCGTCTTAAAAAAATTTCTACTTAAGAACCTGGTCATGGAACGAATTAAGTTCATAAGTAGAGGTATCACTGTACCCTTCTATAAAGCCTGAGTAAGACTAAACCTAGAATACTCAGGGCCCATTATTTACAGGACCACCTCCTGCCTGAAATACTGGGAGACATGAATAGAATAGAATAGAATAGAATTTTTATTGGCCAAGTGTGATTGGACACACAAGGAATTTGTCTTGGTGCATATGCTCTCACCGTACATAAAATAAAATATACATTTGTCAAGAATCATGTGGTACGACACTTAATGATTGTCATAGGGGTCAAATAAGCAATGAAGAAGCAATATTAATAAAAATCTTAGGATATAAGCAACAAGTTACAGTCATACGGTCAACATGGGAGGAAATGGGTGATAGGAATGATAAGAAAAAATTATAGAATAGAAGTGCAGATTTAGTAGAAAGTCTGACAGTGTTGAGGGAATTATTTGTTTAGCAGAGTGATGGCATTCAGGGAAAAACTGTTCTTGTGTCTAGTTGCCTTGGTGTGCAGTGCTCTGTAGCAACGTTTTGAGGGTAGGAGTTGAAACAGTTTGTGTCCAGGATGTGAGGGGTCAGTAAATATTTTCCCCGCCCTCTTTTTGATTCATGCAGTATACAGGTCCTCAATGGAAGGCAGGTTGGCAGCAATTGCTTTTTCTGCAGTTCTGATTGTCCACTGAAGTCTGTATCGGTCCTGTTGGGTTGCAGCACCAAACCAGACAGTTATAGAGGTGCAGATGACAGACTCAATGATTCCTCTGTAGAACTGTATCAGCAGCTCCTTGGGCAGTTTGAGAGCAGTCTTCCAGTATTTGAGGGGCTGCCACAGAGAAGAAGGGGTTCAAGCTATTATCCAAAGCACCCAAAGGCCAGATAAGGAATAATGGATGGAAACTAAACAAGGAGAGAGTCAACCAGGAAATAAGGAGATATTTTCTGATAGTGAGAGCAATCAACCAATGGAACAGAAGTTGCCTTCGGATGTTATGGGAGCTTCATGAAAGTCAAAGCCTTTATTCTCATAGTATATCATACATACAACAGAATTGATTATTGGTTAGAGTTATCACTGGAAGCTTTCAAGAAGAGATTGGACAGCCCTCTGTCAAAAATCATGTAGGTTTCCTGCTTGGGCAGGGGGTTGGACTAGATGACCTACAAGGTCCCTTCCAATTCTTTTTATCTGTTAACGAATGGAGTCACACGAATTGAGAGCCGTCAGCTAGGCTTTCAACTTGTTGCTTTCCCAGCAACTCCTTCTTTGATGTGGTTTGGGGAGAAGATGAGCAAATGAGGAGGTTTGTTGACTTGTTGAAATTATAAGCTGGGTATTTTTAGACAGCTTGCTGAAATTGGCCGCTTCTTGTTGGCTTGGCAAAACAGCTTTTACATCACAAAAATATACTGTTGATTACAGCATGGATTAGGACAGCGATAGACAGCTAGTAAAACAAGGAAGCTTTTCATCCTCTTTCTTCCCCCATTTTTAGCCTGAAAATATAGTCCCCCATCTCCGTTTAACCATCTCGTTGATGCTTTAAAAGCAAATGACAGGTGAGCATTATGTAATCCTGTGTCAGAGCTGGGGACATTAAATTATACCTGGTAGCAAAACTTGATGAATTGTTTTTCAGGCTGGGTTGTGAAGGCAGGAGCGAAGAGGCTGAAAATAATAATAATAATAATAATAATAATAATAATAATAATAATAATAAAAATAAAAATAAAAATAAAAATAAAAATAAAAATAAAAATAAAAATAAAAATAAAAATAAAAATAAAAATAAAAATAAAAATAAAAATAAAAATAAAAATAAAAATAAAAATAAAAATAAAAATAAAAATAAAAATAAAAATAAAAATAAAAATAAAAATAATAAAATTAATTAATAATAAAAGTAATAATAATACTCAGCTGCTGTAAAAAGATCGCACAGACTGACTACAAGCATAGACATGATGCTGTGGCACAGATGATCCACTGGAACTTGTGCCGGAACTACCATTTACCAGTGGCAAAGAACTGGTGGGATCATAAGCCCAAAAAAGTGGTTGAAAATGAGCAAGCAAAACTACTGTGGGACTTCCAACTGATCGAATTCTGAAGCATAACACACCAGACATCCTGATTGTGGAGAAATAGAAAGTATGGATCATCAACATCGCAATCCCAGGAGACAGCAGAATTGAGGAGAAGCAGCTAGAGAAATTAGTGAAATACTAAGATCTAAAAATCGAGCTGCAACGACTCTGGCATAAGCCAGTGAAAGTGCCAACCTGCCTTCCATTGAGGACCTGTAGACTGCACGAGTCACAAAGAGGGTGGACATAAACTGTTTCAATTCCTACCCTCAAAACGTCGCTACAGAGCACTGCACACCAAGACAACTAGACACAAGAACAGTTTTTCCCCGAACGCCATCACTCTAATAAAAAAATAATTCTCTCAATACTGTCAGACTTTTTACTAAATCTGCACTTCCATTCTACTAGTTTTTCTCATCATTCCTATCATCCTTTTCCTCCCACTTAGGACTGTAGGACTGCAACTTGTTGCTTGTAGCCTGAGATTTTTATTAATATTGATTGTTTCTTCATTGCTTATTTGACCCCTTATGACAATCATTAAGTGTTGTACCACAGGATTCTTGACAAATGTATCTTTTTCTTTTATGTAGGCTGAGAGCATCTGCACCCAGACAAATTCCTTGTGTGTCTAATCACATGTGGCCAATAAAATTTTATTCTATTCTATTCTTTTGAAAAAGTGCCTTTGCGACCACCGGCCCCTGGATTGAAGAGACTTCTGCACCGCTCCCCCCCCCTTTCTCAGAACTGCCTGTCGTCTGGTAGGACCCAGGGGCAGAGCCTTCTCTGTGGTGGCTCCGACCCTCTGGAACCAGCTCCCCCCAGAGATCAGGGTTGCCCCACCCTCCTTGCCTTTAGTAAACTCCTTAAAACCCACCTCTGCCATCAGGCATGGGGGAATTGAAACATCTCCCCTTTGCCCATGTAGTTTTTGTGTATGATTCGATTGTGTGTTGTTATTTTATATATTGGGGTTTCTTTTTTGGACTTTTTAATCTAAAACTGTAATCTAGATTTTTAAATATTAGATTTGTTACTCTGTACTGTTCTTCACCATTGTTGTGAGCCACCCCGAGTCTGCGGAGAGGGGCGGCATATAAATCCAATAAATCTAATCTAATCTAATCGGTGTGAGTGTGTGTGTGTGTGTGTGTGATGGGAACGCAGCCCTGCTTCTTGGGGATTTTCTCCGCCGGTCCCTTCTTTGCTGGGCCCGTCCTGTCCCTTTCCCATGCCAGCAAGAGATTTGCTTGGTGCCAGCGAGTTCTTTGTCCCCGGCGCAATTGATACAGCTTCTCCCAGATAAACACAAGCTTGTTTAACTCCGTCTGTTGATAAGTCCCCGCAAGACCTGATAATGTGGCCGGTCGGATGTTGTCCGGACGAAGGAATCAGACACACTGGCTGCAGCTTTTTCCCTTTCAAAGCAGAATTGTTTAGAAAAGAGGCGGCCCAGGCAAAGCACCAGCCGGGCGGGCAGAAGCAACAAATGCAGCCTGGAATGCGCTCGCCCACCCAGCCTCCGAAAAGGGAACACACAGAAACAACACTCACACATCGGACAGCCCCAATATTCAGACACTATTGGTAGGCTGCAACAGAATTTATGTGTTTTTCACCCTTGCAAGTTGCAACCGTTGCATGCAGCATCTCTGTGGTCCCGGGATCAAAATTTGGACCCTTAGCAACAGATTTATTTTTATGATGGTTGCAGTGCCCCCGGGTCATGTGATTTTATTTTATTTTATGTATTTATTAGACCTCTATGCCGCCCTTTTCAACCGACTCAGGCGATTCCCTTTGGTGACCCTCTGACAAGCTAAATCACTTGTCTGAAATAGTATAGGTACTCCTGCCTGAGCAGGGGTTGGACTAGAAGACCTCCAAGGTCCCTTCCAACTCCTCTTTTCTTTTCTTCTCTTCTCTTTTCTCCTCTTTTCTCCTCTCCTCTTCTCTTCAAAAGGCAGGATTCCCTTGGGTCCCATTTGTTTGGGGTCAAGGAAAAGGGAGGGACTTGCCTTCTCTTTCTGCTCAAGATCCCGATGGACAATTGGTGGGCCACTGTGGGACACAGAATGCTGGACTCGATGGGCTTTGGCCTGATTCAGCAGGGCTCTTCTTAGGTTCTACCTTTTACATTACTTAAAGTAAAATTGTGACTTAAATCTGCTATTCTATTCTATTCTATTCTTATCTGATTCTATTCTTATCTGATTCTAATCTAATCTAATTCTCTTTTCTTCTCTTCTAATATATTCTTATCTATTCTATTCCAATCTAATATAATCTAATTTAATTTAATCTTATTCCATTCTAATCTAATCTAATCTAAATTCCATTCTATTCTATTCTTTTCTATTCTATTCCAATCCTATCGTATCCTATCCTATCCTTTCCATTCCATTCCATTCCATCCTATTCTAATCTATTCCAAACCAATCCAATCCAATCTAATCTTATTCTATTCTATTCCTATGGGGAAACCAGATTCACTTAGCAACCATGTTACTAACTTAACAACGGCATTGATTCATTTAACAACTGTGGCAGGAGAAGCAACAGAAAAGTTGGGCTCAATTGTGGTTGTAAGTGGAGCTGGTTTGGGCCTTCCGTGTTGCACCAACATTGCCACTGTGATGCTCTTTGACTCTTGTGGTTTGCAAATTACGATCCCGAAATCCCTTGTGGTGGAAACCCACCCCATCCTGGCCTGTTGAATAAAGCAGACTGACTCAAACCAGGGTTTAAAGCTTGGGGCACCCCCAGCGTGTGTGAAGGGAAGCCCTTTGGGGGAAGACTCGAGTCTAAATGCAAGCCAGCCATTGAGGGTGGCAATAGGCTCTGCTGGTGCCCTGCGGTAGGCAAACCTGGCAGAAGTCAATCATCCTGCGGAGAGCCGAGATGGGCATGCAAGTTGCAATTTGTTGATCAGTTCATCTCGGTAATGAATCATGCAAGCAGGGACTCACCTCATGGAGACAACAGTCTGGAGCCGTTAAGTCAAAAGGGAAATGTAGACTCGGCTGCCTCTCCCTTGGCTGGCGCGGCCTTTCAGGGTCATTGTTTTCTCTTTTCAGAAAAAAATGAAGGCTTCTGCTTATTCTAGCTGTTTATTTTTGTCCAGTTTTATTTTGCAATAAAATAATGGTTATAAATAAACACAGCTTCTTCTTCTTCTTCTTCTTCTTCTTCTTCTTCTTCTTCTTCTTCTTCTTCTTCTTCTTCTTCTTCTTCTTCCTCTTCTTCCTCCTCCTCTTCTTCTTCTTCCCCCTCCTCTTCTTCTTCTTCCTCCTCTTCCTCCTCCTCTTCTTCTTCTTCCCCCTCCTCTTCTTCTTCTTCCTCCTCCTCTTCTTCTTCTCCTCTTCTTCTTCCTCCTCCTCTTCTTCTTCCTCCTCTTCCTCTTCTTCCTCCTCCTCTTCTTCTTCCTCCTCCTCTTTTTCTTCCTCCTCCTCCTCCTCTTCTTCTTCTTCCTCCTCCTCCTCTTCCTCCTCCTCTTCTTTTTCTTCCTCCTCCTCCTCTTCTTCCTCCTCCTCTTCTTCTTCTTCCTCCTCCTCCTCTTCTTCCTCCTCCTCTTCTTCTTGTTCCTACTCCTCTTCTTCTTCCTCCTCCTCCTCCTCTTCTTCTTCTTCCTCCTCCTCCTCTTCCTCCTCCTCTTCTTTTTCTTCCTCCTCCTCCTCTTCTTCCTCCTCTTCTTCTTCCTCCTCCTCTTCTTCTTCTTCTTCCTCCTCCTCTTCTTCTCCTCTTCTTCCTCCTCCTCCTCCTCTTCTTTTTCTTCCTCCTCCTCCTCCTCTTCTTCTTCCTCCTCCTCTTCTTCTTCCTCCTCCTCCTCTTCTTCTTCCTCCTCCTCCTCTTCTTCCTCCTCTTCTTCTTCTTCCTCCTCCTCTTCTTCTTCCTCCTCCTCTTCTTCTTCCTCCTCCTCCTCTTCTTCTTCCTCCTCTTCTTCCTCCTCCTCCTCTTCTTCTTCTTCCTCCTCCTCTTCTTCTTCCTCCTCCTCTTCTTCTTCCTCCTCCCCCTCTTCTTCCTCCTCCTCCTCCTCTTCTTCTTCTTCTTCCTCCTCCTCTTCTTCTTCCTCCTCCTCCTCTTCTTCTTCTTCTTCCTCCTCCTCTTTTTCCTCCTCCTCTTCTTCTTCTTCCTCCTCCTCCTCTTCTTCTTCCTCCTCCTCCTCTTCTTCTTCCTCCTCCTCTTCTTCTTCTTCCTCCTCCTCTTCTTCTTCTTCTTCCTCCTCTTCTTCTTCCTCCTCCTCTTCTTCTTCCTCCTCCTCTTCTTCTTCCTCCTCCTCTTCTTCTTCTTCCTCCTCCTCCTCTTCTTCCTCCTCCTCCTCTTCTTTTTCTTCCTCCTCCTCCTCCTCCTCCTCCTCCTCCTCTTCTTCCTCCTCTTCTTCTTGTTCTTCTTCCTCCTCCTCCTCCTTTGGTGCTTTGGAGAATAGCTTGACCCCAGTGAACGGCTACCAAATTTTTTACTATCACACTGTGGGTGTCGCTTATGCAGGACGCCCTGCATTTTCTTTCAACATCTTTCAATGCAAATTGGGTGCTCTGGGGTGGAGCTCCATTTACGCTACTCCACTGTGTTCCCCCCATCCAGGCAGCAGCCCACCCCTGCTTATTTTTAAATTATTATTATTATTTATTAGATTTGTATGCCGCTCCTCTCCGTAGACTTGACCCCCTTCCTCCTCTCTATGGCAGCCCCTCAAACATTGGAAGGCTGCTACCCTGTCTCCCCTGGTCCTTCTCTTCACTAGACTTGCCATGCCCAGTTCCTGCAACCGTTCATTGCATGTTTTAGCATTCAGTCCCCTCATCATCCTGGTTGCTCATCTCTGCACTCTTTCCAGAGTCTTTTTTGTAGTGGGGTGACCATATAAACACTATGTATAGCCCAAAATCCATACTCTAGTGTGAAAGAAGTGGAAACGAAGCAAGGAGAGACATAACTTAGAACTAAGGAGAAAGTTCCCAACAGTTAGAACACTTAAATCAGTGGAACAGCTTGCCTCCAGAAGTTGTGTATGCTCCAAAACTGGAAGTTTTAAAGAAGATGTTGGATAACCATCTCAGACCATCTGTCTGAAGTAGTGTAGGGTTTCCTGCCTAATCAGGGAGTTGGACTAGAAGACCTCCAAGGTCCCTTAGAAACATAGAAGATTGATGGCAGAAAAAGACCTCCTGGTCCGTCTAGTCTGCCCTTATACTATTTCCTGGATTTTATCTTAGGATGGATCTATGTTTATCCCAGTCATGTTTCCCAAGCACCTAGGACTGCGTGATGTAGCGGTGAATTATGTTTGCCGATCCCAGTAAAACAGCCTTTTGCAATTGACAGATGGAGATTTTGTCAATTCCAATGGTTTTCAAATGTCTGCTGAGATCCTTTGGCACTGCGCCCAGCGTGCCAAGTACCACTGGGACCACTTTGACTGGCTTATTATTATTATTATTATTATTATTATTATTATTATTATTATTATTATTATTATTTTTCTCTGAAGGGCTCTAGCGCGAATCCAAAAGCTCAGAAGTCGAAAGGCAGGCTAGTGCACTTATGTACACCCCTTACTGACCTCTTAGGAACCTGGAGAGGTCAATCATGGATAGTCTAAGGGAGAAATGTTGGGGTTTAGGGGTTGACACTACTGAGTCCGATAATGAGTTCAACGCTTCGACAACTCGATTGCTAAAGTCATATTTTTTACAGTCAAGCTTGGAGCGATTAATATTAAGTTTGAATTTGTTGCGTGCTCTTGTGTTGTTGCGGTTGAAGCTGAAGTAGTCATTGACAGGCAGGACGTTGCAGCATATGATTTTGTGGGCAATACTTAGATCGTGTTTGAGGCGTGGTAGTTCTAAGCTTTCTAGACCTAGGATTGATGACCCGCAGGTATCCCACGGACTGCCAAAATCACAAAGAAAGAAGTCCTAGACTGAACGTCATCAAAATATGTATCACTTGAATCCACCAGTTAATGCGAAAGGGTTTTAACAGCCATAGCCATGTCTGCCCCTCTTGCAAGGGCATGACTCAAGGAGTCTTTTAAGAAGGAAGGTTGGAATTTATTAAATCCTGACAGAATAAACAACTTAATTACATCAGGGCCACTGCCAGAACATAATTGCTGGAATGGGGGAGAGGGTTTTTTTTAATCTTCCTCTGGCATCAAGGGGAGGGCGATGCGGCTGCATTCTATTTTATTTTATTTATTTATTTATTTTGTCCAATGCAAATTGAAAGTTAAAGAGAATAAAACGTGTAGTAGTAAATATCAGGGAAGGGATAGAAGAAGAGATATGAGAATAGAATACATCAATGAAGAGTAGAGGAAAGGATATATGAATGGGAGAAAAGATATATAAAATATAGGAGAGACAATTGGACAGGGGACGGAAGGCACACTAGTGCACTTATGCTCACCCCTTTCTGACCTCTGGAGAGGTCAACTGTGGTCAACTCTCAAAAGGAGCCCAAACCCTGTGTGGTGCAGCCTCCCATGGCAGTCAAGGCTCCAGATCTTCCCAGATTCCCTTGTAGGGAAGAGCAGACAGAAAGACTTTGGGGATGGACCGGAGCATCACAAAAGAAGGCCCTGGGAGCAGAGAGGAATGGCGTCACCCATCAAGGCAGGCACCAGGCCCTTTGAATCACCCCATCGCAGAATCCTTCTTTGGCAGGCAGGGGCAGGATGGCAGTGACCTGCCACTTGCACGTCCTGCCTGTCAATGACTACTTCAGCTTCAACCGCAACCACACAAGAGAACGCAACAAATTCAAACTTAATATCAACCACTCCAAGCTTGACTGTAAAAAATATGACTTTAGCAATCGAGTTGTTGAAGCATGGAACTCATTACCGGACTCAGTAGTGTCAACCCCTAACCCCCAACATTTCTCCCTTAGACTATCCATGATTGACCTCTCCAGATTCCTAAGAGGTCAGTAAGGGGCGTACATAAGTGCACTAGCCTGCCTTTCGTCCCCTGTCCAATTGTCTCTCCTTTATCTCATATCCCATATATCTTTTCTTCCTTTCATATATCTTCTCCTCTACTTTTATATCTTTTCTTTATATATAATACTTCATGTCTATCCTCTTCAATATGTATTGTGTATTGGACAAAATAAATAAATAAATAATAAAAATTTAATCTCGCCTGGGAAGTCCTTGGGGCAAGGCTCCACTGCAGATCTTCTTTTCAAAGTGAGCTTTGGAGTTGCATCCACTGCTAAATAGGGGTGAGAAAGGTGGAACAGAGTTTGTCAACCTCAGCAATTGGAAGATGTGTGGACTTCAATTCCCAGAATTCCCTAGACAGCATGTGGAGGAGTCAGTTGCTGTTGTTGTTGTTGTTGTTATTATTATTATTAGTAGTAGTATTATTATTATTATTTATTAGATTTGTATGCCGCCCCTCTCCGGAGACTCGGAACGGCTCACAACACAAAACACGGTACAAATCCAACAATAAAAAGCAATTTAAAACCCTTAGTATAAAAACAATCATACATCTCAGACAAACCTTGCGTAAAATGGAAACAGCCCAGGGTAATCATTTTCCCCATGCCAGATGGTAGAGGTGGGTTTTGTGAAAGGCAAGGAGGGTGGGGGCAATTCTAATCTCCGGGGGGAGTTGATTCCAGAGAGTTGGGGCCACCACAGAGAAGGCTCTTCCCCTGGGTCCCGCCAGATGACATTGTTTCGTCGACGGGACCCAGAGAAGGCCAACTCTGTGGGACCTAACCGGTCGCTGGGATTCTTGTGACAGAAGGTGGTCTCGGCGATATTCTGGTCCGATGCCATGAAGGACTTTATAGGTCATAACCAACACTTTGACTTGTGACCGGAAACTGATCGGCAACCAAGGCAGACTGTGGAGTATTGGTGTAACATGGGCATCCCTAGGGAAATTGGAATTGTCCTTGGGAGGCAAAACCCACAGCCACTCCATCTTATCAGGGTTGAGTTTGAGTCTGTTGACACCCATCCAGACCCTAATAGCCTCCAGGCACCGGCACATCACTTCCACTGCTTCATTGACTGCACATGGGGTGGAGATGTACAGCTGGGTATCATCGGCGTACTGATGATACCTCACTCCATGCCCATTCCCAGAATTCCCCAGTCAACAAGCTGGCTGGGGAAACTCTGGGAACTGAATTCCATACAGCTTAAAATTACCAAAGTTGAAACAGATTAAATTAGAAGAATAACCAAACAAGAGGTGAAATATATTCCGAAGTAGGAATAATTATAGTTTTTGAGAGAAATAACTCACTGAAGAAAAGGAATGTTCAAAATTGCAAATTTCCAAATAAGCATGCCAATCAAATCATTGAAGAATTGGCATGCTAAAAGTGAGGTCAATGGTTTTGGGATATAATAAAATTCAGTGATAAAAGTATATCATAAAATTTAAATACTAACAACTCAAAAAAATGAGTCATCTTTTTATCAGATTTGGAAATATTAGAGATGTATAAGTCATAATAACAATAATAACCTATGACTGAATATGAAATACATTGTTCTGGGCTGTTACCTTGTTTCTACTTGCAATGTAGAACATTATAAAATATTAACATTGGGATGGATGAGTGGGTTAATTATTGTGTCTTCCATTTTTTAGCAAGTAGGATAAATTCAGCTGATTAAACTTACATAAATAAATAAATAAACAAACAAACAAACAAATAAATGAATGAATGAATAAATAAAGACATACAGGGGTGCGAGATTTCTTTGATTTTTTTTTTTACTTCTGCACATGCGCGGAAGCAAAAAATCGCCAAAAATCATCAAAATCTCTCTCATACACACGTCTTCTTGCAAGATTTGGCTTTCTGCGCATGTACAGAAACCAAACCTTGCTCTGAGGCGAGTGCCTCAAAACGGTCCCACAGCCACCCTCCAATTGCAGAAGCCTTTGTGGCCAAGGCCTCAACCCTCAATGTGAAAATCCTTTTACTTTCAAGCCTTCTTTACTTCGAATGCTACCCACTCCCCCCGGCTGCCCTTTCATGGCAGTTCATCGATCTTCCTTACAGCGGCGTTTAGATTTTTCCTAGCTGCTCTGGGAGCTTTAAAGATGGGGATAGATTTCCAACCAATAATTCATAAATCCACTTGCAGTTTTGAACGCTTCATGAGCATTTCCTCAGCCCTTTGGGACGGAAAAAAAATCAGGGCAGCTAACATTTCAGCTGCTATAAAACTAGCAGAAGAGGTCAGGAAAATACTGTATTGAGCTAAAACTTTGCTGTTCTGGCTTAAAGTTTACTTATGGGCCTTTCCCCACTTGAAATGCAACGATCAATTTCCAGTCACAATTCAAAGTGTTGGTTATGACCTATAAAGCCCTTCATGGCATCGGACCAGAATATCTCCGGGACCGTCTTCAGCCGAACGAATCCCAGCAACCAGTTAGGTTCCACAGAGTTGGCCTTCTCCGGGTCCCGTCGACTAAACAATGTCGTTTGGCGGGACCCAGGAGAAGAGCCTTCTCTGTGGTGGCCCCGACCCTCTGGAACCAGCTCCCCCAAGATATCAGAGTTTCCCCCACACTCCTTGCCTTTTGAAAGCTCCTTAAAACCCACCTCTGTCGTCAGGCATGGTGAAACTGAGATATTCTCTTCCCCCTAGGCTTATAGAATTTATACATGGTATGCTTGTATGTATGATTGGTTTTTTAAATTGGGGTTTTTTAGATTATTTTTAATATTAGATTTGTTTACATTGTCTTTTTTATTGTTGTGAGCCGTCCCGAGTCTTCGGAGAGGGGCGGCATACAAATCTAATAAATAAATAAAATAAATAAATAAATAAAATATGCCTTGGCAATCTCTCTCTCTCTGTGTGTGCAATGTCTTCATAACATTAGAAAATAGAATATCAGAATTGGAAGGGACCCCAGAGCAGTGTTCCCTCTAATTTTTTGGGGTGTGGGCGGAAAAGTATAGTGTCTGAGTGGCAGTCCCTTTGGGACTGGGCGGCACAGAAATAATAAATAAATAAATAAACAAACAAACAAACAAACAAACAAATAAATAAATAAATAAACAAGCAAACAAACAAACAAACAAACAAACAAACAAACAAATAGAAAACCTACCCTGTTTTGGCTCAGAGAATTTCAAAATAAAATACTGTACTGTGTGTCTATAACAGTGAGCTCATAATAGGGCAACTCTATCAATATCAAAATGCCACTTAAATAGTTGAGCTAGTTTCAAGCTAGATTTTGATTTTCTTTCTCTCTTCCTTACTCCCATTTTTTTTCTTTCTCTTTTCCTTCCTCTCTTTTTTATATCTGTTTCTCTCTCTTCCTCTCCTCCTCTCTCTCTCCTTCCCTCTCACTCTTTCCCTCTCAGCTTCTGGGCAGGTTTGGAAAACTCTGAGTTGATGATGATTTTTAAGTGAGCGATTGCTCACTGCTCAGCTTAGAGGGAACTATGCCCCAGAGGCCTTCTAGTCCAACCCCTATTCAAACAGGATTACAAATATTACATTCCAGACAAGTGGCTGTCCAATCTCCTCTTGAAATCCTCCAGCGATAGAGCACGAACAACTTCGGAAGGCAAGCTCTTCCACTGGCGTGTTTTTCTAATTGTCAGGCAAGTTTCTCCTTAGTTTCCTGATGTTGTCCCCCTTTTTTTGGATGCTCATCCAGGAATAAAGCAGCAGGAAGTCATTGCTGGGTTGTCAGCTGGAAGGTGGTTAGTTGGAGTCGCAAACGTGCAATGGGGTGAGCTTCCATCCTCATCCCAGGTCCTGCCAACCTAGCAGTTTGAAAGCAGGCAAATGACAGTAGATAAATAGATACCCCTTCAGTGGGAAGGTAACAGCCTTTGTAGACCACATGACCAGGGAAATCTATCTAGCTGTCTGTCTTGTCTTGTCTGTCCGTCCGTCCATCTATTCATCCATCCCTCCTTCCATCCATCTAGTCTGCCTGCCTGCCTATCTATCTAGTCTGTCTGTCTCTCTATCTCTCTATCTCTCTCTCTCTCTCTCTCTCTCTCTCTCTCTCTCTATCTATCTATCTATCTATCTATCTATCTATCTATCTAGTCTGTCTGTCTGTCTGTCTGTCTGTCTGTCTGTCTATCTATCTATCTATCTATCTATCTATCTATCTATCTATCTATCTATCTATCTACAGTATCTATCTATCTATCTATCTATCTATCTATCTATCTATCTATCTATCTATCTATCTATCTATGTTTTTATCTGGCTTTCTAGGCCAGTGTTTCCCAACCTTGGCAACTTGAAGATATTTGGACTTCAACTCCCAGAATTCCAGATATCTTCAAGTTGCCAAGGTTGGGAAACACTGTTCTAGGCCACCCTTCTCCTGTGGACTCAGGGCGGCTTCTATAAGAGAATCAATGCAATAGAAAATATAAGAAGTCCAAAGAAATTGTCTTTGGATAGGGTTGACTTCCTCAACCCTCTAGAGTTAAACACAACTTTAATTAATTAATTTATTTTTATTATTTGTTTTATTATTATTATGTGCAGGCCCCTTACAGACCTCTTAGGAATGGGGTGACTATAGACAATTTAAGGTTAAATTTTGGGGGATTTCGGGAAGAAACCACAGAGTCAGGTAGTGCAATCCATGCATTCATCACTCTGTTGCAGTAGACGTATTTTCTGCAGTCGGGTTTCAAGTGGTTTACATTAAGTTTGAATCTATTGTGTGCTTGTGTATTGTTGCAGTTGAAGGTGAAGTATTAGTCATTGACAGGTAGGACATTGTGGTAGAAACATAGAAACATAGAAGACTGACGGTAGAAAAAGACCTCATGATCTATCTAGTCTGCCCTTATACTATTTTTTGTATTTTATCTTAGGATGGATCTATGTTTATCCCAGGCATGCTTAAATTCAGTGACTGTGGATTTACCAACCACGTCTGCTGGAAGTTTGTTCCAAGGATCTACTACTCTTTCATTAAAATAATATTTTCTCATGTTGCTTTTGATCTTTCCCCCAACTAACTTCAGATTGTGTCCCCTTGTTCTTGTGTTCACTTTCCTATTAAAAACACTTCCCTCCTGAACCTTATTTAACCCTTTGACATATTTAAACCCTTTGACATATTTAAATGTTTCAATCATGTCCCCCCTTTCCCTTCTGTCCTCCAGACTATACAGATATACAGATTTTATGGACTACATTTACATCATATCAAAGGCGACATAGATCTAAGCTGTCAAAGCCAAAAATTTCAAGACTGGCAGAACAAGGGAAACCTTTAACTTTTAAAAAAAGTCCTCCTTACAGGCACAAATGTTAATGTAAAACTTATTTCTTAAATCTGACCTAATTCCGGCTTAATCCTAAATCTGTTGGACTTTGTCATTCATTAGCAGGTGGCTGGACAAGACTTGACAACAACAAAAGAAGGATCTGGGTCAGCAAGTCACCACTGGCCAATCTGGGACAAGTCACCATGGTCAACTCACTTTGTCCAATTCACTGTGGCCAACTCATCATGGGACAACTCAGTATGGCCAACTAGCCACAGGACCATTCACTGCAGGACAATTCAATGACTCAATTATTTAAAATAGTTTAAACAATATTTTAACTTTTGTCATCCATGTCATTTTGTCTCTCCCTTGACATCCTTTCTTTGATGAATCTATTCCACCAATTCTTCAATATTAGTGTAATTCTTGTCCCATGGCGAGCTGATCATGGCAGGTTGGCTAATCCAGTATCGATGCTAGTGACTGATGCTAGTCCACTATACTGTTGACTCAAGCATGGGAGGAGAAAATGTTGCAAAACTGAGTGTACCTACTTAACAACTGTCTCAGTTGTGTTTGCAAGTCAACTGCCTTTATTTGGGAACTGCGTGGAACTGGTTTGCAATTGCTACTTTCGATCAAAAGATTTATAAGCTCCAACCTGGTTTTCTTCTTTTGAGATCAGCCAAGATCACCTGCTTGAAATAGTGCTAGAAAAGGCCCTGGAAGGTGTTGTGGTTAGCTCTGGCCCAGTTCCTGCCCCAAGGAATGTGCAGGTGGATGTGAGGGAGACATCCACATGCCACAGGCTTGTTTTGCTCCCGATGGAATCTGCCGATGAAACCTCCTCTGACCAAGGAAACATGAGTGACAGGGAAGAGGGGAGTTTGGCAGACAGCCCAGGAGGAGATCAATCATCTGTATCATCCTTGGATTCTGAACAAGAATTAATGACACATCCACGCATGCATAGAGTGATGCATAGGAGACAACAACTAAAGGATTGTCACAAGAAAAAATGAGGCCACCTTTGTTTGGGTGAGGCTCCAGTAATTAGGGCTGCTGCTATAAATAGCAGTGTGTGGGTTTGGCCGTTGTGAAAGAGTATCTGATCGCAGTTCTTCAGGAATCATGTGTTGCTGTTTTCTGGACGTTGTTTGTTGATTTTTCACGCCTTTGAAACCAAAGCAGAGCAGCGTGTGTGTATGTCGTGTGTGTGTGTGTATGTCTCACTTCGTTGGAAGAAGAAGGGGTGTGAAGTTTCTCCACAGCTGCTGGCTAAGTACTTAATGACTGCTTAAGGGAAATTGTACAGACCAACCGGTTGTTTTGGGAAGATTGCTCTTTGCAATACAACAAGAGTGCTTAGTTTATTTTGACTTTTGTGATAAAGAACATTGTTTTGAATTTTCAAACGTGTGTCTGAAATTTGTACCCTTGAATTTTCGGGAGGCTCCTACCAGAGAGCCCAGCAGAACAGAAGGTTTGGAGGATTTGGTTTTTATAAGCTGCAGAGATCTTTGGCCCTGAGGAATGGAAAGATTGTTTGAGGTTACTTTGGATCAGGCAGTTCAGCTGAGCCCATGATGTAACCATGGTTACTCCATTAATCTTCCGGATCTGTGCAACACAAGGAACAATTGATTAACTCACCTAGACTGTGGTTTTGCAAAACTCACCAGGGTACAATGTGATTGGTTAGTTTGCGGTTCAGTTTGTTCTGTAAAACATCGTTTATGTGACGGCTGAAACTTTATTTTGGCTGCAGTCCAGGCAGATTTTTCTCTTAAACAAAGCACTCAGCAAAAACAGTTAAGATTAATTTTTTAAGAGGTTACCGGCAGATTTTTGTCAGATTAAAAACCAGAGAAGACTACCAGCCATTTAAAATAGCAACTATTGTTTCAAGAATTAGAGTAAATATTGGGGAATTCTGAAAGTTGAAGTTCACCCAACTTAAAATCAACAAGTGTAGGCTGAGACCGAGGAAGGGGTGAAAGGTGTCATCAGTCTTGGGTGCCTTTGTGTCCACCAGAGAACCAAGTCCAGCCATCCTTGAATTCCATTGACTCTTCTCCAACCGCCTTGACTAAGGTGACCAGACATCCCGCTTTCCGTGGGACAGTCACGCTTTTTCATAATCTGTCCCGCGTCCTGCGTCGTTTCAAAAATGTCCCGATTTTCTTTCTTCCTTCCTCTCTATCTCTCCCTCTCTCTCTCCTGTATGGTGACGGTGGAAGGAAATGGTGAAGCGTCTTGGGGTCATCCTGGGTGGGTTGCATAGTTCCCTCTAAGCTGAGCAGTGAGCAATCGCTCACTTAAAAATCATCATCAACTCAGAGTTTTTCAAACCTGCCCAGAAGCCGAGAGGGAAAGAGTGAGAGGGAAGGAGAGAGAGAGGAAGAGAGGAAGAGAGAGAAACAGATAGAAAAAAGAGAGGAAGGAAAAGAAAAAGAAAAAGAATGGGAGTAAGGAAGAGAGAAAGAAAATCAAAATCTATTTTGAAATTAGCTCAACTATTTAAGTGGCATTTTGATATTGATAGAGTTGCCCTATTATGAGCTCACTGTTATAGACACACAGTACAGTATTTTATTTTGAAATTCTCTGAGGCAAAACAGGGTGGGTTTTTTATTTGTTTGTTTGTTTGTTTGTTTAATATTTCTGTGCCGCCCAGTCCCGAAGGGACTGCCGCTCAGACACTATACTTTTCCGCCCACCCCAAAAGAAAATTAGAGGGAACACTGGTGGGTTGTACTTCCTGTGTCTCCCAGCTCAGGTTAGGCCTCGCGCTCACGATGAGCTTCCTGAAGCATTCTTCAGAAACAAGTGAGGGAATCCAGCTGTGGCAGCCCGTTACTGAGGCCTGCTTGCAGAACACGGCTTGGGCACCGGCAGCCTGTACATTGCCGAGATGTGAGGGCATGAGAGAGAGAGAAAAACAAAAAAAATTAGCTCCCCCACTCCCATCAATAGTGTCCCGCTTTAGCAATGCTGAAATCTGGTCACTTTAGACTTGACTGTAGCTAGTTCAGATTCTTGTCGAGAGCTTTAGCACATTTTGACATGGAAATTTTGTCCCCATACTCATCATTTGTTTGGTATAGGTAGTCCCCAACTTGTGCCTGACAACAGTTCATTTAGTAGCTGTTCGAAGTTGCAATGGCACTGAAAAAAAGTGACCTGACTATTTTCACATGTATCCCCCTTGCAGCATCCTCGTGGTCATGCGATTTACATTCAGATAATAATAATAATAATAATAATAATAATAATAATAATAATAATAATAAACCACTAGGCTACAGACTGACTACAAGCATAGACACGATGCTGTGGCACAGATGTTCCACTGGAACTTGTGCCAGAACCACCATCCACCAGTGGCAAAGAACTAGTGGGATCATAAGCCCGAAAAAGTAGTCGAAAATGAGCAAGCCAAACTATTGTGGGACTTCCAACTTCCGACTGACCGAATTCTGAAGCATGACACACCAAACATCCTGATTGTGGAGAAAAAGAAAGCACGGATCATCGACATCGCAATCCCAGGAGACAGCAGAATTGAGGAGAAGCAGCTAGAGAAATTAGTGAAATACAAAGATCTAAAAATTGAGCTGCAACGACTCTGACATAAGCCAGTGAAAGTGGTCCCAATGGTCCTTGGCACGCTGGGCGCAGTGCCAAAGGATCTCAGCGGACATTTGAAAACCATCGGAATTGACAAAATCTCCATCTGTCAATTGCAAAAGGCCGCTTTACTGGGATCAGCAAACATAATTCACTGCTACATCACGCAGTCCTAGGTGCTTGGGAAGGGCCCGACTGGTGATGAAATACAAAATCCAGCATAGTGATCTCGTTTGCTGTGTTGTACTGACGACATAATAATAATAATAATAATAATAATAATAATAATAATAATAATCCCAGGAGACAGCAGAATTGAGGAGAAGCAGCTAGAGAAATTAGTGAAATACAAAGATCTAAAAATCGAGCTGCAACGACTCTGACATAAGCCAGTGAAAGTGGTCCCAGTGGTACTTGGCACGCTGGGCGCAGTGCCAAAGGATCTCAGCGGACATTTGAAAACCATCGGAATTGACAAAATCTCCATCTGTCAATTGCAAAAGGCCACTTTACTGGGATCAGCAAACATAATTCACTGCTACATCACGCAGTCCTAGGTGCTTGGGAAGGGCCCGACTGGTGATGAAATACGAAATCCAGCATAGTGATCTTGTTTGCTGTGTTGTACTGACATAATAATAATAATAATAATAATAATAATAATAATAATAACGATGATGATGATGATGATGATGAACCACTAGGCTGTCTTTCAAGGCCGAAGAGACCAAAGCGTTGCAACCTGGTATCATAAGGGATATTCATATTTCTACCGCCTTATGTTACTTATATATTCAATACTTAAAGTCCTGAAGATCATCACTCTAAATATGCATTTGTGTAATATTCATTCATTCATTCATTCATTCATTCATTCATTCATTCATTCATTCATTCATTCATTTATTCCTTATGGGAAAATACTGTTTGAAGCAATTAATGTTGAGGTGCCACAATACAATAAACTTATTTCTTCATTTGAACTGCCCCAACTCCTGATTTTGTGGGCTTGACACAGAAGTTGGGAAATCTTGCATCAGAAGAAGGAAATGAACCTTCACCCCACGTCCAGTAATCCTATTATGGAATTAAGAAACCGAATTCCATCCAATCTGTTATTCGATGCGCTCTTTCGAAGGGGAGGAAGAGGAAGGACAATATTCAGGCTGAAATTCAAGGGGGAAATCCCATAAAATGCCCCATCGCTGGAGGCAAGGAAAACAGAGGGAAAAGATCAGATAAACCTGTCATGCTTTCAAGCCACTCTCTTTCTGCCCTGGCCTGTCTTCCTGTTTCTCAGGCTATGGGATAAAAGGGAAGATTATTTTTAATTACAGAAGGTGGTGGGAGGGCTGGCAGGGGAGATGAGGAGCCATCTTGATTCGCCACAAAACCAACAAACAGATCATATGCTACAACATTCTACCTGTCAATGACTACTTCAGCTTCAACCGCAACAACACAAGAGCACGCAACAGATTCAAAATTAATATTAACCGCTCCAAACTTGATTGTAAAAAATATGACTTCAGCAACCGAGTTGTCGAAGCGTGGAATTCATTACCTGACTCAGTAGTGTCAACCCCTAACCCCCAACATTTTTCCCTTACACTATCCACGATTGGCCTCTCCAGGTTCCTTAGAGGTCAGTAAGGGGCGTGCATAAGCGCACCAGTGTGCCTTCCGTCCCCTGTCCAATTGTCTCTCCTTATCTCATTTATCTTTTCTTCCTTTCAAAGATGTTCACCTATACTTTTATATCTTTTCTTCTATTCTTTTCTTTATTTATATTATTACATATCTATTCTCTTCAATGGGTATTATGTATTGGACTAAATAAATAAATAAATAAATAAATAAATAAATGAATGAATGAATGAATGAATGAATGAATGAATGAATAAATAAATAAATAATTCAGTAGCAGCCATTTCATGGGTTTTGTGGGGTTTCCTCCCCCGTTCTTAATTAAATACAGAGGAACCTTTTGAATTCTCCCCTTTAATTATTCAGTTTTATGGGCAGTTCACTTTGAATAAAATGGGAGGCCAGGGGCATAGAACAAATTGATTGATTGATTGATTGATTGATTGATTGGATTTCTATGATGCCCCTCTCCGAGGACTTGGGGTGGCTTAAAACATATAAAAAGAAACAATAGTATACAGTAGGCTAAATCCAATTAATTAAAACCAAGTAAACTAGTCTAGAATCCCCAATTACAGTGGTACCTCTACTTAAGAACGCCTCTAAAGAACCTTTCTAGATAAGAACAAGGTGCTCGAGATTTTTTTGCCTCTTCTTAAGAACCATTTTCTACTTAAGAACCTGAGCCCAGAAAAAATTCATTCATTGAAAATTTTAAATCCATTAAAAATTGATAAAATTCTTCTACAGTACTACTGTGCTCTATTAAAGAAACTGGTAGGATATCACATGTAGTTCCAGCTGAGAAACATTATAGAATGACTGTTCAATTGGTCTCTTCAATGCATAATTCTGCGCCTGCGTGTGTCTAACACTTTGTCATCCGAATCGACCGAAGATAATGGAGATTGGCTTCCTGGGCTGTGGGCCAAGCCCCCCCTCTTCCAAGTCACCCCCACCTTCTTCTTCGTCCGAGGAAACTGCACTACCTGCCTCTGCCGGCAATAAAACAGGCCTAGGACATGTGTTTCTCCTGCATCCACCTCCACATTCCTTGGGGCAAGAGCTGGGCCAGAGCCAACCACAACAGAACTGAACCCCCGAAGGATATTTCTTCCAACAGGAGACAAGAAAATTTGGAGCAGATTTCCCTCTGCTGGTGGGGAAGAAGATTGTATTGGATGTCAGAGAAAAAAAATTATCCAGAGGGAATTTCCCAGAAAGCTGGGTGCCAATGAACAAAGATGAAAGGAAAAAAAATATGCATTTCCCCTGGAGAACATATGATCACAACCGGAAAAAGAATTTCTGTTGCTAAGTGAGATGGTTGTTGAGTTGCACCCAATTTTATGATCTTTTTCCCCCCAACGGTTGTTAAAGGGATCACTACAGTTGTTAAGTGAATCTGGCTTCCCTGTTGCCTTTGTTTGTTGGAAGCCAGCTGGGAAAGTTGTGAATCACATGAGCCCAGGATACTGTGCGGTTGCTGAGTGCCCAAATTTTGACCAGGTGACAATGAGGAATGCTGCAATGGCCGTAAATGCGAGGACCAGTTGTAAGTCACATTTTTCAGTGTGGTTGCAAGTTTGTTCACTAAACAGATGGCTTTAAATTGAGCAGCATATGTAGTCCTGTGCTTTTATTTTTAGTTCAGACCTCTGAATCTGGGGAAATGGCTTTTTAAGGTGAATGTGAAAAAGTACCATTCATTGCAAGTTTTATTCCACGAATTCATTCAAATGCCTCTCAACGCTTGAGAATAATTAACCAGTGGAATGGCTTGCCACCAGAAGTTGTGAGTGCTCCATCACTGGAGGCTTTTAAGAAGAGATTGGATAGCCACATGCCTGGAATGGCATAGCATCCCCTGCTTGAGCAGGGGTTAGACTAGAAGACCTCCAAGGTCCCTTCCGACTCTGACATTCTGTGAAACAGAAAGGAAGAATAACAGACAAACCCTGAGCCTTCTTATGTCTGCTCCAATTCAGTCTTATAAGCTGCTTTGTCTTGAACCCATTGATAATGCAGCAAATTCAACATAAATTCACCATTTCCCCCCGAACGCCATCACTCTGCTAAACAAATAATTCCCTCAACGCTGTCAAGCTATTTACTAAGTCTGCACTATTATTACTACTAGGTTTTTTTCATCGTTCCTATCACCCATTTCCTCCCACTTATGATTGTATGACTGTAACTTGTTGCTTGTATCCTTAAGATTTTTATTAATGTTGATGGTTTCCTCATTGCTTATTTAACCCCTATGACAATCATTAAGTGTTGTCCCTCATGATTCTTGGCAAATGTATCTTTTTCTTTTATGTACACTGAGAGCATCTGCACGAAGGACAAATTCCTTGTGTGTCCAATCACACTTGGCCAATAAAGAATTCTATTTTATTCTATTCTATTCTATTCCATTCCATTCCATTCCATTCCATCCCATCCCATCCCAGCCCAGCCCAGCCCAGCCCAGCCCAGCCCAGCCCAGCCCAGCCCAGCCAGCCCAGCCCAGCCCAGCCCAGCCCAGCCCGCCCGTCCGTCCGTCCGTCCCGTCCCATCCCACTCCACTCCACTCCACTTCATTCCATTCCATTCCATTCTAGTCTATTCTAGTCTATTCTAGTCTATTAACAGGAATAAGAATGGATGAGGGAGTCCTCAAAAAATATGCAAGCTTTGGACTTCTCCAGAAGTCTTCATCGGGCAAGAAGTTTTAAAGAAGCGGACATAAGGAAGCAGCAAACTCCAAAAAAACTAGGCCAGATGTAAACTGTTTCTTTCTAAGTTCAAAGATGACGTTTGCGACAAAACGAAATGTCAGTGCTGGCATCAGACGATGCCTACTTTCCAAGGACAGAGGAAATGGTGTCTCCTTCCCATCTCTGAAAACAGGAAGTCCATAATCCGTGCGCAGAGAAGGGTTATGATAGCCAGCAAATATCTCACAGAAGGAAGCCAAGAACTGCTTTGTCCTTATTCCAGAGTTCCAGGACACAAAAACCATGGATTTAAATGACAGGAAGAGATTCCAGTGCAATGCCCAAACGAAGTCCTTCATTAGAGGATTTGTCCAGGATAGGGTTGATATTCCTGGAGGGGTCTTTAATATGGTAAATGATTTAGCTTTACTAGATAAATAGTAAAAGCAATGGAAACTGCAGTTTAATGTTTCCAAACGTAAAATAATGCACTTGGGGAAAAGGAATCCTCAATCTGAGTATTGCATTGGCAGTTCTGTGTTAGCAAAAACTTCAGAAGAGAAGGATTTAGGGGTAGTGATTTCTGACAGTCTCAAAATGGGTGAGCAGTGTGGTCGGGCAGTAGGAAAAGCAAGTAGGATGCTTGGCTGCATAGCTAGAGGTATAACAAGCAGGAAGAGGGAGATTGTGATCCCCTTATATAGAGCGTTGGTGAGACCACATTTGGAGTACTGTGTTCAGTTCTGGAGACCTCACCTACAAAAAGATATTGACAAAATTGAACGGGTCCAAAGACGGGCTACAAGAATGGTGGAAGGTCTTAGGAATAAAACGTATCAGGAAAGACTTAATGAATTCAATCTGTATAGTCTGGAGGACAGAAGGAAAAGGGGGGACATGATCGAAACATTTAAATATGTTCAATAAGGTTCAGGAGGGAAGTGTTTTTAATAGGAAAGTGAACACAAGAACAAGGGGACACAATCTGAAGTTAGTTGGGGGAAAGATCAAAAGCAACATGAGAAAATATTATTTTACTGAAAGAGTAGTAGATCCTTGGAACAAACTTCCAGCAGACGTGGTTGGTAAATCCACAGTAACGGAATTTAAACATGCCTGGGATAAACATATATCCATTGTAAGATAAAATACAGGAAATAGTATAAGGGCAGACTAGATGGACCATGAGATCTTTTTCTGCCGTCAGTCTTCTATGTTTCTATAATTTATTTTCTATTCCAGAATAGAAGGGGCCTTGGAGGTCTTCTAGTCCAAGTCCAACCCCCTGCTCCAGCAAGAGACCCCATACAAGTGGCTGTGGCCAGTTTCTTCTTAAAAGCCTCCAGGGATGGAGGAGCCACGACGTCTGAAGGCAACTTCTGTTCCACTGGTTGATTGTTCTCACTGGCAGGAAATTTCTCCTCAATTACAGGTTTCTTCTCTCCTTGATTGGTTTCCATCCGTTGTTTCTTCTCTTGCCTTCTGGTGCTTTGGAAAATTTAACACATTGAGCAGGTCTTTGCCCTAAACTGCCTCCTGTGTCTTCATTAACCAAAAGAAGTTCAGAATTGTATAATACTTGGGGGGGAAATTTTATGAATGGGTTGAAAATAAAAATAGATAAAATAAATAGGTGTTTTGAAAGTAACGTAAAATAATTAGAGATAAGATGGTAAGAGCCGTGGTGGCGCAGCAGGTAGAGTGCTGTACTGCAGGGCACTGAAGCTGACTGTAGATCTGAAGGTCAGTGGTTCAAATCTCATCACCGGCTCAAGGTTGACTCAGCCTTCCATCCTTCCGAATGGGTAAAATGAGGACCTGGATTGTGGGGGCAATAGGCTGGCTCTGTTAAGAAGTGCTATTGCTAACATGTTGTAAGCCACCCTGAGCCTAAGGAGAAGGGCGGCATAAAAATTGAATGAATGAATGAATGAATAAATAAATAAATAAATAAATAAATAAATAAATAAATAAATAAATGGTAGAAACCTGGGTGGTGAAAAAAGAAACAGTGGTAGCATTAGACAAATTAGGTAACAGACCTAAAAGAGTTAGGATTTATGAATAAGAATATTGGAAAGAGTCAAAGACAGATGTAATTTTTTCTTGTGTATTGCCTTCTTTTCTTTTTTATTTCAGATTGTAGTTAGTCTTTCTTTTTATTTTGGATATATATTGGCTGTTAGGCTGCTAGTTTATTATATAAGATGGTTTTGCATATGCACCATTTGAAATTGACTTATGTATATATTCATAGATGTGATTGATAATGATGATACAGTGGTACCTCTACCTAAGAACTCCTCTACTTAAGAACTTTTCTAGATAAGAACCGGGTGTTCAAGATTTTTTTGCCTCTTCTTAAGAACCATTTTCTACTTAAGAACCCGAGCATGGAAAAATTTCCCAGGAAATTTGAGAGCAGCACGAAGACCCGGTCAGTTTCCTGCCATTCTCCCTGGGTTTCTCTCTGTGGCGCAGTGTATGGAAGGCAGCCTCGTGCCGGGTGTATGGGAGGCGTGTGCTCCTCCTCGCCACCTCAGAGTCCCTCTTTTTTTTTAAGCCTTAAAGTTTTAGACTTTTTTGATTCCCCTCACCTCCCCTTCTTCCTTCGACAGCGGCTGTCCTCCTCTTCCTCCTCCTCCTCCTCTCACCCAAATTCCGAGCTTTTCTTTCTTTCCTAAAGGGTTTCCCCAATCACACACGTTATTTGCTTTTACATTGATTCCTATGGGAAAAATTGCTTCTACTTACAAACTTTTCTACTTAAGAACCTGGTCACGGAATGTTGTTTTGTTGATTGATTGACTGTGTGCCTGTTTTTTTATATATACTGTTTTTATGAGATTATTAATTTTAAATTGTAACTAGATGGGTGGGCATTGGATTTGGTATTATGTACTGTACTATTTTTTTATTATTGTTGTGAGCCGCCCCGAGTTTGCGGAGAGGGGCGGCATATAAATCCAATAAACCTAAACCTAAACCTTAAGTAGAGGTACCACTGTATATGTGTTTCCATTTATGTTGTGGTAAGCTCTGGCCCAGCTCCTGTCCCAAGGAATGTGGAGGTGGAGGTGGGGGAAACATCTACATGCCGCAGGCCTGTTTTGCTCCCAGTAGAATCTGCCGACGAAGTCTCCTCTGACCAAGGAAGTGTGAATGACAGGGAAGAGGGGAGTTTTGCAGACAGCCCAGGAGGAGATCAGTCATCTGTATCATCCCTGGATTCTGAACAAGAATTAATGACACATCCACGCATGCGTAGAGTGATGCATAGAAGACAACAACTGAAGGATTATTACAAGAGAAAATGAGGCCACCTGTGGTTGAGTGGGGCTGCTGTAATTAGTGCTACAGATAAAATTGCAGCCTGGTGTTTTAGCCTCATGGCAGTTTATCTGATTCATTGTTTCGTCAAGATCGTGGTTTTTGCTGTTCAGGATTTTGTGTGTGGACTCTCTGGACTTTAGAATTGGACTCAATTTCCCAGTTATTGGGTGAGAAGTTGGACTGCATTTAACCTGTGCCTTGTGTGTACCAGAAAATCCCTTTGACATTTAAAAAGGTAGCTGTTTCTGTTTTTCTGTTTATAAAAACTTTTGGGTTTTCCTTTTATTGTGTGCTGTGTGTCTTCCTGGACTAATTACCCTGTAATTACAGGCGGTTGAGACACGCCGGCAGAACACATTTCTATATGTTTTAAGGTGGAAAAAAATAAAAAGTAATTATTCTCAAAAGAAGTCCTTTCCCCAATCCCTTTCTGGTCCTGGAAATATAATACAGTATTTGCTGCCTTATTTGGGAATGAGCCCCAGAATCCTCCCTTTCAGCAGTGATCAACATCCTTCCAGTGTCATGCGCAATGAGAACATGGCCATCCCAACGGGGCTGCCCAAGTGAAGAAAGGCTGGCAGAGAAAACCACTTTTGAAAGAAAGCAGCCTTGAACGTAATTGGGCAGAGCGCTAGCTGCTGCATTCTTGGGAGAGTTAAATAAGCAAGAGAAATAACCCTAAATTGATCAGGAGGCCCTGGGCTTCTTCTCCCTCTTTGGAACCCTTTGCAATTCCAGCCTTGCTGACAGTCACCAGAGGAGGTCTTGAGGAATGATGGAACACAGGACAAGGCCCCAGAGTTGGCACACTTTGGAGCGGTTTTTGAGAGAATCGATTATGGAGAAGGAAAGCCATGGCTTGCTTGGCAGGATGAGTGGCGATTTCCTTTGGCTAAACTTTGGTTGCTGGTGAAGAATGATGGAGGGAGAGGAGGAGTATGAAATATAGAAGGAAAGCAGACTGAAGATATAATGTAAAAAGTATAAAAGGAGCAAATAAAATGCCCATGTTACACCAACACTCCGCAGTCTGCATTGGTTTCCGGTCACAATTCAAAGTGTTGGTTATGACCTATAAAGCCCTTCATGGCATCGGACCAGAATATCTCCGGGACCACCTTCTGCCGCACTAATCCCAGTGACCGGTTAGGTCCCACAGAGTTGGCCTTCTCCAGGTCCCGTCGACTAAACAATGTTGTTTGGCAGGACCCAGGGGAAGAGCCTTCTCTGTGGCGGCCCCGACCCTCTGGAACCAGCTCCCACCCGGAGATTAGAACTGCCCCCACCCTCCTTGCCTTTCGTAAAGTTCTTAAGACCCATCTCTGCCATCAGGCATGGGGGAACTGAGACATCTTCCCCGGGCCTATACAGTTTATACATGGTATGTTTGTGTATATGTTTGCTTTTAATAATGGGGGTTTTAGTGTTTTTTAAATTATTAGATTTGTTCTTACATTGTCTTTGTTATTGTTGTGAGCCGCCCCGAGTCTACGGAAAGGGGCGGGATACAAATCTAATAAATAATAATAATAATAATAATAATAATAATAATAATAATAATAATAATTTTTTTAAAAAACACGTTCATGATATTCTGGATAGAAATATATAACAACAACAACAATAATAAAAATAATAATAAAAGCCAGAATTGAAAAATCAACGGATGATCCGAAGTGCAGACTCTGTAAAGAAACAGACAAAACAATCGATCACATACTTAGCTGCTGCAAAAAGATCGCACAGACTGACAACTAGCATAGACATGATGCTGTGACACAGATGATCCACTGGAACTTGTGCCAGATCTACCATCTACCAGCGGCAAAGAACTGGTGGGATAGTAAGTTTGAAAAAGTGGCTGAAAATGAGAAAGCAAAACTACCGTGGGACTTCCGACTGACAAAATTTTGAAACATAACACACCAGACATCCTGATTGTGGAGAAAAAGAAAGTATGGATCATCGACATCGCCATCCCAGGGGACAGCAGAATTGAGGAGAAGCAGCTGGAGAAATTTACGAGATACGAAGATCTACAAATGGAGCTGCTGTTTCCATTTTTTTGTCCACCCCCTGTATTTTATGGCTGGCTTTTGAAGAGAGAGAGAGAGAGTGTGTGTGTTTGCATGCGCAATGGTTTCACAGTAGCGCAGCTTTTCCTTTTTGCATGGCATCAGGCGAAAGAGAACAGCTGCGTATCACAGCTCAGGGTATCCTCCAAAGGGGGCTGCGTCCGCCTCTTTCCCATTTCCAAGCTTAATGGTCCTTGGATTAGATTTGAACCAAGGAAGCGGATCTACCGCCGGGCGCTCAATCTTTGTCAGGCGACTGTGAGCCTGCCTTTATTTTAAGGAAACGAGGCCGGCTGGGAATTAATTCAGGTCAACCCCAAAGGGCCAGAGAAACGGCGAAGTCTATTTTTGGAGCAATTAAGAGAGGGGAGGCAGGCCGAACTTCAGCAGCCAAAGGCTCTCCCATGACCCATCCATCCCCAAAATGGCGCCTTTGCGTTGTTTATGTGTGTTCTGCTCCATGCAGGAGCTGAGGAAGGAAGAAACGGAGAATTCCCTGTTAATGGACAGGTCCGTTGGGGCCCTCTTTCCACGGTTTCTCCCTCTATTGACAAAACAAAAGTTGCATATTTGCTTCGGAGATTGTCGGAAAGAGAAAGCTGAAAAGAAATAAGCCTTCCACAGATACATACAGAACGTGCCTCTCTCCTTTGTGCGACAAGGGAAGCCTGTGGGGTGAAGCACGGAGGTATTTTGTGGTTTGTGATGTCATCCAACCCACACACAAAGAGGAGGGCTGCTAAGGTGGAACGGTTGACGTGTGCTCGCCCCCGTTGCTCTGAGTGCTAGTTATGCTACTGCACCTGGATGGATTTCATGCGCGATTTCACTCCCTGCCCAAGGGGATGGGGGAGGGCAGTTTTACCCTCCCCAGCTCTAGGGAAGCAATTGGAGCCTGGGGAGGGCAAAACAAGAGCCTACTTGGCCAACCAGAAGTTGGGAAACAGGCCATTTCTGGCCTCCAGAAGGCCTCCAGGGGGCAGGGGAAGCTGTTTTTGACCTCTCCAGGCATTGAATTATAGATGTGGGCACTTGTGCATGTATGACATAGAAACATAGAAACATAGAAGACTGACGGCAGAAAAAGACCTCATGGTCCATCTAGTCTGCCCTTATACTATTGGTGCATATGCTCTCAGCGTACATAAAATAAAATATACATTTGTCAAGAGTCATGTGGTACGACACTTAATGATTGTCATAGGGGTCAAATAAGCAATGAAGAAGCAATATTAGAAACATAGAAGTCTGACGGCAGAAAAAGACCTCATGGTCCATTTAGTCTGCCCTTATACTATTTCCTGTATTTTATCTTACAATGGATCTATGTTTATCCCAGGCATGTTTAAATTCAGTTACTGTGGATTTACCAACCATGTCTGCTGGAAGTTTGTTCCAAGGATCTACACCTCTTTCAGTAAAATAATATTTTCTCATGTTGCTTTTGATCTTTCCCCCAACTAACTTCAAATTGCATCCCCTTTTTCTTGGGTTCACTTTCCTATTAAAAACATCACTTCCCTCCTGAACCTTATTTAACCCTTTAACATATTTAAATGTTTCGATCATGTCCCCCCTTTTCCTTCTGTCCTCCAGACTATACAGATGGAGTTCATGAAGTCTTACACAACCACGCTCTTTCGACACCTGAGGGGGAAAAAAAAGGGTTGCCATCACCAGTGTTCCCTCTAATTTTTTTGGGGGGTGGGCGGAAAAGTATAATGTCTGAGCGGCAGTCCCTTTGGGACTCGGCGGCACAGAAACAATAAATAAATAAACAAACAAACAAACAAATAAATAAAAAACCCACCCTGTTTTGCCTCAGAGAATTTCAAAATAAAATACTCTACTGTGTGTCTATAACAGTGAGCTCATAATAGGGCAACTCTATCAATATCAAAATGCCACTTAAATAGTTGAGCTAGTTTCAAACTAGATTTTGATTTTCTTTCTCTCTTCCTTACTCCCATTCCTTTTCTTTCTCTTTTCCTTCCTCTCTTTTTTCTATCTGTTTCTCTCTCTTCCTCTCTTCCTCTCTCTCTCCTTCCCTCTCACTCTTTCCCTCTCAGCTCCTGGGCAGGTTTGGAGAACTCTGAGTTGATGATGATTTTTAAGTGAGCGATTGCTCACTGCTCAGCTTAGAGGGAACTATGGCCATCACTGGTGTAGGGTCTCCTGCTTGAGTGGGGGGTTGGACTAGATGACCTCCAAGGTCCCTTCCAACTCTAATCAATTAAAAAATGAAATAAAACTAAATATTAAAATCCATCGCTTACTGACTAATGCAGACAACGTTCAGCTACCCAGATCAGAATCCGGGAATCAGGTGACAGGATTGGACTGCCTTCTAATTGGAACCCACAAAAGGGACTCCCAGGCCCAGGGCCAAGAATAGAGAGTGCCTGGTTTCTGAACAAAGATCGGAATACTGTGAGTCTCAGAAAGGTTTTGGCACAGGCTGCAGTGACACTTCGTCCAAAGCTAAACACCCCTTGAGGCAGTTTCCGGCTTGTCCTTGCTTCACCCCCTCTTTTATTGGGGTCTTCTGCTCTGGGCAGGTGGGCAGCCTTCCAAAAGCAAAGTGGTTCAACTGTTGCTCTTTCTCAAAATTGCCGTTTCCTAAACTATCTCAAGATGCTTCTACATAGGAACTGGTACATAAATGGGCTGAATAACTCAACTTAGTTGGAAGCAGATACAGGTGACCCTTGATTTGTAACCACAATGGATCCCCGCATTTTTGATCGCTAAGCAAGACAGTTGTTAAGTGAGTTTTGGCCCATTTTACAATCTTTTTTTTTTTGCCCTAGATATTAAGATGAACCCTGCTACAGTTGTTAAAGAAGTAACACCGTAGTCCCCATTGACTTTGCTTGTCAGAAGGTCACAGAAGGTATGTAATTAAGTATGAAATTAATGTATGTGTTCTGTCGGGCTCTCTGGTAGAATCCTCCCGAAAATTCACAGGTACAAATTTCAGACACACACACGTTTGAAAATTCAAAACAATGTTCTTTATAATGAAAATTCACTTAACCCTGCTGTTCTGTTTAAGAAAAATAACAAATCTTATGTTCCCGGGTCACCCTGACCCGGACCGAAAACTCTTCATTTGCAGTGCTTATGTTTGGTCTTTTTGAAAGCTTTTTTCACTTGGAAAGTAGTCTGAACATTTCTGCACACAATGATATGAAAATTGAAATGAAAAAAGTAAATCTTATTGGTTTATTTTGCGGATATAATGCACGCCCCCCCTGTTTTTGTGAAATTTTTTTCAATTTATGGATAGTTTTGCTTGCAAAATGCATTCTATTTTACTAAAGTTGCTATGGGATTGGTAGCTTGAACATTTCTGAACATAATGATATGAAAATTGAACTGGAAAAATTGATGCATATTGGTTTATTTTGTTGATGAAATGCACGCCCCCCCCGTTTTTTTTAAATAGTCTTCACTTTATGGATAGTTTTGCTAGCAAAATACATTCTATTTTACTAAAGTTGGTGTGGGATTGGTAGCTTGAACATTTCTGAACATAATGATATGAAAATTGAACTGGAAAAATTGATGCATATTGGTTTATTTTGCACATAAAGTATGCCTCAATTATTTCAATTTATATAAAAATTATGCTGTTAATTTCAAACTTACATACTTTTTTTTTAGTAAAATGGATTTGTTTCATAAAATTAGTTCTCTGGCTACAATGTGGTTGATTTTCAAAAGGATATTCCAAATATTTCTAGACAAATATGTATAAACAGTGACAATAATGGCACACAGCAAGGCCGAGGGGGGGGTGGCCCTTTTGTGGCAAAAATAAACCAATAAGAACCATTTTTTTCAGTTCATTTATATTTTTATTATATTCAGAAATGTTCAATTTAGTATATCAAACCTCTTGGGGGAAAATTCCTTAGGGATTTGTAGCCTTAAAAAATAGAAATTGACACGAAATTAAAAAAGGATGGGGGGAGGGGCTTTTTGATCAAAATAAAAATATAAGTCTCAATTTTTCCAGTTCAATTTTCATATCATTATGTTCATAAATGTTCAAACTAGTTTTCCAGTTGAAAAAGTTTTCAAAAAGATCAAATTCAAGTACCTAAAAAAATTATTTTTGGTCCGGTCACATACGAACAGAAACAGATTCAAAGTTATGATTTTTTTTTGCCCAGAAAACAATTAGCCACCACCCCAAAAATATTTTTTGATGATCAGCATTGTTAAATTGAGTAAATGAATGCCTAAGATTTTAAAGAATATTTCGGATTTGGAGCATAAAAAAATAAAAAGTGAAAATGGTTGCAAGCAGCCAAGGGGGGGGGGGGAGGCCTTATTTCTGATGTTAAAAAACCAATAAGAATCATTTTTTTCAGTTCCTTTATATTTTTCTTATATTCAGAAATGTTCAAGCTACCAATCTCACACCAACTTTAGTAAAATAGAATGCATTTTGCAAGCAAAACTATCCATAAATTGAAAAAAATTTCACAAAAACGGGGGGGGGCGTGCATTATATCCGCAAAATAAACCAATAAGATTTACTTTTTTCATTTCAATTTTCATATCATTGTGTGCAGAAATGTTCAGACTATTTTCCAAGTGAAAAAAGCTTTCAAAAAGACCAAACATAAGCACTGCAAATGAAGAGTTTTCGGTCCGGGTCAGGGTGACCCGGGAACATAAGATTTGTAACTTTTTTTGCCCAGCAAAAACTAAGCCCCCCACCCCCCCAAAAAAATTCTCATAGAGAGAACCCCTGAAATGATAAATAGTCATGAAATTTCAAGTTTCAGATATGCAGGGAAAAATTTTTACAGGGACTCAAACTTGGCTTCGGGTCACATACGACCCGAACAGAACAGCAGGGTTTTAAACCAAGCCCTCTTTTGGTATAGCAAAGAGCACTCGTCTCCAAACAAACTGGTAATTTGTACAAGTCCCTTATCAGTTATGAGATACTTAGCTTGCAGCTGTGAGGCAATTCACAGTCCTTCTTCTTTCACAAAGTGAAACACACTTTGCTCTGGTTTAGTTTCAAAGCGGGGAAAAATCAGCACAGAAAGTTTGAAGTCAGCAAGGCAGGCACGAAACACAAGGCTCAGATAATCATCCACAATGGCCAAACCCACAGGCTGCTATTTATAGCAGCCTCACTAATCACCACAGCCCCACCCAACCACAGGTGGCCTCATTTTCTTTGATAATAATCTCTCAGTTGTTGTTGCCTATGCATCGCTCTCCGCATGCGTAGCTGTATCATTAACTCTTGTTCTGAATCCAAGGAGGAGCTAGATAATTGATCTCCTTCTGAGCTGTCTGCCACACTCTCTTCCTCCCTGTCACTCATGTCTTCTTGGTCAGAGGAGCCTTCATCATCAGATTCCACCGGGGGCAAAACAGGCCTGCAGCATGTGGATGTCTCCCCCACATCCACTGTCCTTGGGGCAGGAGCAGGGCCAGAGCTAACCACAACAGTATGAAATTAATGTAAATACTAAAATACAACCGATGGAGACACTTTTATGCCCTGTCTTAGGCATCAAATCCCACTACCAAATTTTTCGGTGTATAAGATGCACCCTTTTCCTCTCTAAAAGAGGCTGATAATTAGGGCGTGTCTTATACATGGAATATAGGTTTTTTTTCCCCAGACCTAACTAGCCGCTAACGATCTTCCCAGCTCTTACCTTGCAGGCTCTTTCATTGTTTCTCTCTGCAAAGAATAAGACACTTAATGATCCCGATATTTATAAACATAATTATTCATTAACAATAATTATTTATTTCGTTATTTATTAGCAAAAATTATTAACATAATTAATGATCTTCTTCAATCACCAATGTGTCTTATAATAAGTTTTAATAGTTGTAAAAGTACTAATGCACGCCGGGATAACATTGCTGATTGGCTGAGATTTCAGGCCATCAGCAATGACGGGTGAAATTTTTGCAATAACAATGCTGATTGCCAAGGTTTCGGCCAATCAGTAATGGCGGACAAAAGTTTGGTGATGATGTATGATGTCATCGGGCAGGAAAAACCATGGTATAGAAAAAAAGCCACAAAGTTTTTTTTAATTAATATTTTTTGAAAAACTGTGGTATAGACTTTTCGCGAAGGTTGAGGAAACACTGTACAAGTAGTACCTCTAGATACGAGCTACTCCACATGCGAGTATTCCAAGTTACGAGCCGAGACATGAGCAAAATTTCTGTTCGACACCCGAGCTCAAATTCGGGATACGAGCCGAGCTTCCACTAGGTGGCGCAAGAATTCCTTGCTTCCAGTTATCTCGGGGCGAAAAACAAAGTCTAAAGGCATTCGTTGGAGATGCGAGTTGATCGACATACGAGCTCTGGTCTGGAATGAATTAGACTTGTATGTCGAGGTACCACTGTACTTATAAGGTAGTAATGGAGCTTTCTGTAACTTTTTGTGCTGCCCTGAGCCAAGGGGGTACTGTGTAGAGGAGAGAGAGAGTTAGGAGTATGTTCTATGCTGGGTCTCGCTTCTCTTTCTCCCAAAATGCCCTCTTGCAAATGCACAGGGCTACAAGACAAAAGTCTCCTTGGCTCAAACGTCTAGCCCTGGTGTTTCCCCGTGCAAACCTTGGCTAGATTGCCACCAGCCATGAAAAGGAAGCAGATTGCATGATGCAGAAGCCAGGGGTATTCATTTCTGCTCTGGCAATCTCACACTACTTACCAGAGCTTATAAAACCCATATCGCATCTCAGATATTAACACCCTTGAAAATGTCCAAAGATACTTCACCAGAAGAGCCCTTCACTCCTCCACTCGAAATAGAATACCATATGAGACTAGATTTTCAATCCTGGGCCTAGAAAGTTTAGAACTAAGACGCGTTAAACAAGATCTAAGTATTGCCCACAAGATCATATGCTGCAATGTACTGCCTGTTAGCGACTACTTCAGCTTCAACCACAACAACACAAGAGCACACAACAGATTTAAACTTAATATTAACCGCTCCAAACTTGACTGTAAAAAATATGACTTCAGTAACCAAGTTGTCGAAGAGTGGAACTCATTACCGGACTCCATAGTGTCATCCCAAAACCCCCAACACTTTACCCTTAGATTATCTACGGTTGACCTATCCAGATTCCTAAGAGGTCAGTAAGGAGCGAGGACAAGTGCACTAGAGTGCCTTCCGTCCCCTGTCCTATTGCTCTCCTATATCTCCTATACCTTTCTTCTATTCCTATATCTCTTCTTCTATTCTTTCATTGATATGTTCTATTACTATATCTTCTTTTCTATTATTTCTTAGATATATTTTACTATGAGTATCTCCTCTATAACCTTTATTATGTATTTTACTATGTGTATATAGATATATACCCACTAAAACCCTCATTTGTATTGGACAAAATAAATAAATAAATAAATTTTGTCCACCCTCCCTTGCAAAAGGGTTGGTCGTGATTGCAAGAGGATGTTAAATGCAATTAATGAAAATGTGTGAGACAGAGCATAATTTTGGAAGAACCTCTGGAAAAGCAGGACCAGCACATTGCAATTTTTGCTTTGATTCTAACCGGGATCTAAGCGTGAGAATGTGGCGGTGTTCCCAAAGGAGAGAAAATATGCCATTGGTGCCCGGGTGAGAGAGGATCGGAACCTGGGTCTCCCCACTGTAACCTCAGCCCCCTCCCCACTGTAGAGCCTTGGCTCTCTCTCTGAGGACACTCACACAAAACACATTGTGTTCTCTGTTGGTTCTCTTCCCTTCTCTTGCCAACAACGGGGTGTATTGGCAAACAAGGCTGCATTCAGAGGCACAGAAGTCAGGCTCTTGTTGAATGAAGTGGAGATGGAGATCGCTCGATGTGCATAAAGACAGGATCCCAAAACGTTACATGCTGATAACACACATACACACACGCACAGAGAGAGAGTTGGAAGGGAGCTTGGAGGTCATAGTGAGATATGTATATGTATGTGTGTGTGTATATATATATATATACAAGGGGTGGACAATAAAATGGAAACACTTGACTTTTTGGCATCATGTTTGAACATGTTCAAATCAATCAAAACTTGCCATATTTTAATGTGTTTTTTTTTAAAAAAATCTGTTATTTGATATGTTTTTTAAGCTACCTTTTTTTTTACAGTAATTTAAGGAAATTGGTTATAACCTTCTAGAAATAGCAGACCTCTCAGACTTTCAAAGAGGCCAAATGGTTGGTGCTCGAATGGCAGGCGCTAGTGTAACAGAAAGTGTCCAAATGTTTGGCGTTTCAAGAGGTCATGTCTCAAAAGTAATGGCTGCTTTTGAAAGAGAAGGGAAAACGTCCTCAGCCAAGCACAGGTCTGGTCGAAAGTCGAAGTCGAAGTTGTCTGAGAGAGACCGTCGGACTGCAAAGCGAATTGTTAGAGCAGATCAGCTGCTGGGCGGCCGAAGGAACCTTCCCTGGGTCTTCCCCGACGCCCACGCAAACTCCACCATCTGCACATGCGCGGCCATGAAAAAAAAGGGCGCGCATGCGCAGATGGTGTTTTTACTTCCGCAACCCTACATCGCGAAAAATCGATTATCGCGAGGGGTCTTGGAACGGAACCCTCGCGATAATCGAGGGATCACTGTATATAAATATATATATACAGTGGTACCTCTACTTAAGAATTTAATTTGTTCCGTGACCAGGTTCTTAAGTAGGAATCACTGTAAAAGCAAATAATGCGTGCAAACCCATTAGGAAAGAAATAAAAGCTCGGAATTTGGGTGGGAGGAGGAGGAGGAGGAAGAGGAGGTGGAGGAAAAGGAGGAGGAGGACAGTCGCTGCCGAAGGAAGAAGGTGAGATGAGGGGAATTTTTAAAAATCCAAAACTTTAAGGCTTAAAAGAAAAAAAAGAGGGCACGCACTTCCCTCCATTCACTCTAGATTGCCAAAGTCTCCTTAAGCACCACCAAAAGGCTCCTCTGGCAGCCCAGAAAAGCCCGAGATGGACGAGATTAAAGGGGGAATGGCAGGAAACTGGCCGGGCCTTCATCCCGCTCTCAAATTTCCTGGGAAACCTTTCCAGGCTTTGGTCTCTAGGAGGTATGCGGCAGGAGATGGTTCCATAAATAGTTTGGCCCTGAGCCATGTAGGGCTTTATAGGTAATAACCAACACCTTGCATTGTGACCGGAGAATAATAGGAAGCCAATGCAGTTCACGGAGCAAAGATGTTATATGGGTGTACCCATGACAGCTCTCGTGGCTGCAATCTGGACCATTTGCAATCTCTGACTGGCCGTAACTCACTTTTTAAATTTCTGTCGTAATTTTGAACAGTCACTGAATGAACTGTTGTAAGTCAAGGACTATATGAAATCCAAAAGCTACCGGGAACCTTCAAAGGTGAATGTTGGACCTGAACTCAGAGCCATTCAGGGCCAGCACACTAACCACTACATCCGACTATCTCTTGCAAAGTAGGTGGGATTTAGGATGGGTGAGAATTGCTGGGTTCTTTTAAAATTGAATTAAGTCCATTTTGCAACATCCACGGGGAGTATTTTTCATCTTTCCCAGCTCAAAATGACAAGATAGCCCACATGGTCTTTTTTCTGCAGCCGCATCCATTTGAAGTTTCCTGGAATTGGGAACGGAAAGCGTTTCAGCCCGAATTCATCCCTAGGTAGGGCTCTGTGTTATCCTCGGAATATAAATGTAGAAACATAGAAACATAGAAGACTGACGGCAGAAAAAGACCTCATGATTCATCTAGTCTGCCCTTATACTATTTCCTGTATTTTTATCTTAGGATGAATATATGTTTATCCCAGGCATGTTTAAATTCAGTTACTATGGATTTACCAACCATGTCTGCTGGAAGTTTGTTCCAAGGATCTACTACTCTATCAGTAAAATAATATTTTCTCATGTTGTTTTTGATCTTTCCCCCTTGTTCTTGTGTTCACTTTCCTATTAAAAACACTTCCCTCCTGAACCTTATTTAACCCTTTAACATATTTAAATGTTTCGATCATGTTCCCCCTTTCCCTTCTGTCCTCCAGACTATACAGATTGAGTTCATGAAGTCTTTCCTGATACGTTTTATGCTTAAGACCTTCCACCATTCTTGTAGCCCGTCTTTGGACCCGTTCAATTTTGTCAATATCTTTTTGTAGGTGAGGTCTCCAGAACTGAACACAGTATTCCAAATGTGGTCTCACCAGCGCTCTATATAGCGGGATCACAATCTCCCTCTTCCTGCTTGTTATACCTCTAGCTATGCAGCCAAGCATCCTACTTGCTTTTCTACCGCCCGACCACACTGCTCACCCATTTTGAGACTGTCAGAAATCACTACCCCTAAATCCTTCTCTTCTGAAGTTTTTGCTAACACAGAACTGCCAATGCAATACTCAGATTGAGGATTCCTTTTCCCCAAGTGCATTGTCAGGGATTTTACACAAAGCTCAGGATAAACATTCCTTAAAAAATGTTGGGGTCTGGATGACGCTTGCTGTCCTGTTGAATCCCAGATGAGACACCATGATCTCCCTCCAAGCAATTCAGCCGAATCAAGGAAGGATGTATCTTAATTAGCCGTCAGCTGTACCATTAACAGGGAGCCCAATTAACTGTTCTAAAATTGTAGCTTTTAAGTAAATTAAGATAGACGTTTAAATTTTGCCTGGCTGGCAAGGGAAACACACCGACCGAGAATTAAAGGGATAAAAACTTCACTGGAAAACCCCTAGATTTGTTTCATTACTACAGGTACCTCGTAATCCAGAAAAAAAGAAAGTTATTTTTCTTTAAACGAATCCCACAATCTTTGGAGGGTTACCACACACGTTATTGCCACAACGGAGTCCAAAATTTCTGTTGCTAAGAACAAGTTGTCAAATGAGTTTTGCCCCATTTATTTATTTTTTATTTTATTTATTCATTTGTCCAATACTCAAATACATAGGAAGAACAATAGACATGTGATAATATAAAAGAGGGTGAAAGTGCACTTAGAGGAGAGGATATATGAAAGGAAGAGAATATATAAGATAGGTGAAAGAAAAGAAAGATAATTGGACAGGGGACGAAAGGCACACCAGTGCACTTATGTACGCCCCTTACTGGCCTCTTAGGAACCTGGAGAGGTCAATCGTGGAGAGTCTAAGGGAGAAGTGTTGGGGGTTAGGGGTTGACACTAGTGAATCCGGTAATGAGTTCCAAGCTTCGATAACTCGATTGTTGAAATCATATTTTTTACAGTCAAGTTTAGCGTGGTTCGTATTAAGTTTGAATCTGTTGCGTGCTCGTGTGTTATTGCGGTTGAAGCTGAAGTAGTCATTGACTGATAGGACGTTGCAGCATATGATCTTGTGGGTAATACTCAAATCATGTTTTAGGCGCCTTAGTTCTAGGCTTTCAAGGCCCAGGATTGTTAGTCTATTTTCGTAGGATATTCTGTTTCGAGTGGAGGAGTGAAGGGCTCTTCTGGTGAAATATCTTTGGACATTTTCAAGGGTGTTGATGTCTGAGATGTGTTAAGGACCTTTCTTGCCACAGGTGTTAAATGAATCACTGCCATTGTTCAAGTTGGTTAATATGGCTGTTAAATGAATCTGGCTTCCCCCTTGACTTTGTCAGAAGGCTGCAAAAGGATCACATGACCCCAGGACCATCATAAAGATGACTCCGTTGCCAAGGGTCTGAATTTCTGATCACGTGACTATGGCAAATCTGGAAGAAAATGGGCATAACTTCTGCCACACAAATCCAAGTGCCTGGTCAGGTTGCACAGAGTCGGCCTCCACAGGGTCCTGTCAACTAGACAATGTCATTTGGCGGGGTCCAGGGAGCAAGATCTTGGGTAAGTTACTAGCCTGGTTTAAATATCAAATAGGATAGGATAGGATAGGATAGAATATAGAATATAGAATAAAATTATTATTATTATTATTATTATTATTATTATTATTATTATTATTATTATGTCAATACAACACAGCAAACAAGATCACTATGCTGGATTTCGTATTTCAATACCTGTCGGGTGCTTTCCAAGCACCTAGGACTGCGTGTTATAGCGGCGAATTATGTTTGCAGATCCCAGTAAAGCGGCCTTTTGCAATTGACAGATGGACATTTTGTCAATTTCCATGGTTTTCAAATGTCCGCTGGCACTGTGCCCAGCGTGCCAAGTACCACTGGGACCACTTTCACTGGCTTATGCCAGAGTTGTTGCAGCTCAATTTTTAGATCTTCGTATTTCACTAATTTCTCTAGCTGCTTCTCCTCAATTCTGCTGTTCCCCGGGATTGCGATGTCGATGATCCATACTTTCTTTTTCTCCACAATCAGGATGTCTGGTGTGTTATGCTTCATAATTCGGTCATTCTGAAGTCAGAAGTCCCACAGTAATTTGGCTTGCTCATTTTCGACCACTTTTTCATGCTTATGATCCCACCAGTTCTTTGCCACTGGTAGATGGTAGTTCTGGCACAAGTTCCAGTGGATCATCTGTGCCACAGCATCGTGTCTATGCTTGTAGTCAGTCTGTGCGATCTTTTTGCAGCAGCTGAGTATGTGATCGATTGTTTCATATGTTTCTGCACTTTGGATCGTCTGTTGATTTTTCAATTCCGGCTTTGACAGCATTTGTTCTAATGGCCTGTTCTTGTGCTGTCAGTATTAGGTCCTTCTGTCTCATTTTTGAGTGTTCCACTTGTAAGCCATGACCAGGTCTTTTCTTTATCCACTTTGCCTTCAATCTTCTCCAAGAACTGGCCATGCAATGCTTATTATTATTATTATTATTATTATTATTATTATTATTATTATTATTAATTAGACTTGTATGTCGCCCCTCTCCAAAGACTCGAGGCGGCTCACAGAACACAATATAAAAACAATATGTGTACAAATCTAATAATTAAAAACTATAAGCTAAAATCCCATTACATTAAAAAGAAGAATAGAATAGAATAGAATGGAATGGAATGGAATGGAAAAGGTCCAAAAGCTCAACATCAGAAACTGATCCTTAATTTGGGGTTGGGTGGGAGAATTCACGCTTGTGAGATTGTGCCCAATTTTGCTGTTGCTGTACTGGAGGCTCGTGTTTTAAAGTCTACTTTGCTGGAGAAAATGGAGGGGGGGGGGACTGGCTGTGTGCTGAATTGTTGCCTGGGGCGTTGTGTCGATGTCAGCGATACCAACTAAGCCTGAAAGTATCCGTTGATTACCAAGTGTGATTAACCAATTAATAGCTTGATTACAGACTAAATATACAGCTCTGGTTAATTGGTGCTGGTCGCCCACTGGTATCTTGCCTTAAGCCCTCTCCCAGGCTCCAAGTTAATAAATTATTGTGCACTTCCAAGGACTTCTATTTTTAAAGCCAGCCGCTTTTCCACATTTACTCAGTTTGCAAATGTGATCCGAAGCCTCGGAAGCTCCAAAAGGACGAAGAGAAGGATGCCAAATGGAGCTGTCAACTAATTTCTCTTGATCGTGCTACTCTCACTCCTTTAAAAAGAGAGAGCGAGCAATTGAAGGCAAACTTAACTGGCAAAAATTTAAAATATCAGCTTTGGGACTTTCAACCCCTGCGGATGACAGCCCTCTTTAAGCTGCCTATTGCTGACACAACAAATCGGGAAGATTGTTTTCAGAGGATGCAACGGTTGTACAATTAATGAGCCTGAACGTTGTTTCTTGATCAGAGGTTTCTTCCCACACCGGTTAGCCTGCTTAACCAAGGGAGAACATCTGGGTCGCACGAAGCACTGTTGGGAATCCTCACCAGCCACAGACAGTGCGTGTACATTCCTTTTTCAGGACTAGAGACCCCGCCTGCATCAAACAGGCCGTCACCCACCCAAAATGCTTGCAGCAAATATCTCAAATTGCCGGAAAACTGTTGTTTTTGGCTGCAGGAGATTCAACAGGGCACAGCCTGATAAACGTTCTCGTGCTGCCATCTTGTGGCCTCAGCCAAGCCTTGCAGTTTCAAAGCCGTCTTAATTTTTTATTTTATTTGTCATAAAAATATAGTATTGTATTGTAGTATGTTTAACAGAATAGAAGTATAAAGTAGGGATAGAAAAGATAAAAAAGACATTAGGACAGGAACCGTAGGCACAAAGGTGCACTTATATAATAATAATAATAATAATAATAATAATAATAATAATAATAATAATAATAATAATAATGATTGTGAGGAGAGAATCCCTGTCCAGATAAGGTCACAACTGGTGCACCAGGCAAACCTGTGCAATCCCCCCTGAACACAGGAATTTCACACACCAAAACCACCTCTGGTTCCATACAGACCTCTTAGGAAAGGGGAGAGGTCTATTGTAGATAATGTAAGGTTGAAAATTTTGGGATTGGGGGAAGAAACAACAGAGTCCGGTAGTGAATTCCAGGCGTTGACCACTCTATTGCTGAAATCGTATTTTCTGCTGTCTCGTTTGGAACGATTTACATTTAGTGTGGATCTATTGCATGCTCTTGTGTTGTTGTTGTTAAAGGTGAAGTAGTCACCAACAGGGAGTACATTGTGATGTATGATTTTATGAACAACAGTTAAATCAGTTCAGAGGCGGTGTAGCTTTAAATTTTCTAAACATAGTAATTGAAGTCTGGAGGAGTAAGGCAGGGCCGCCGATAGACCGGTACTACTGGGAGTGGTGTAACGGGCCCGGCAATTAGGGGGGCCCGCAGTCACCAGCTCCTTGCACATGTGCAGACTGTACCCTCTTTCTTTTGCCGGCCGCCTGCCTGAGCCTCACCTCAGCAAAGTAAAAGGCCCGGGCCAAATTGATTAGGTGAGGCAGGCGGCCTGGCCGGCAAAAGAGGGAGGGTACAGTCTGCGGAAGCCAATCTCCCCATCGCTATGGGAAGCCGGCCGCTTCTGCTGAGCCCAGTCCTCGCCCGGTGGCTTTTGGCTCCTCCTGCCGAGGAGCTGCAAGGCTGGCCCCGGAGCCCCACGCGGCCAGCGTTCCCTTGTGCCCGGCGGGCTCCCCTTTCCTAAACCCCCACCAGCCCCCTCATTCCCTTCCCACCCTGCTCTCCTTCTCCAAGGCGTCCCTTGCCCATCATCCCCTGCCGGGCATGGGGGCTTCCGCCGCCGCCTTCCGCAATGCCCCCCGAGGAGCCGCGTGGGTCTCCAGCCTTCTCCTGGTGAGTCACCGCGGCAAGGATGCGGGCGAGGGAGAAAGGGAAGAACCCGGCGCCTCGAGCGGGGGAGGGAAGGAGCCGGCATAGTAAAAATCACAATTTCTTTCGTTGCTTTTTCTTTCTTTCTCTATTTCTCTCTTGCTCTTTCATTCTTTTTTCTTTATCTTGCTTTCTTTCTTTCTCTTGCTTTCTCTCCTTCCCTCTTTCCATTTGTTTCATTCCCCCTCTCTTTTTATTTCTCTTTCATTCTCTTTCTTTCCTTTCTTTCTTTTGTTTCTTTTTCTTTCTTTCTCTCTTTCTCTCTTGCTCTTTCATTCTTTTTTTCTTTCTCTTGCTTTCTTTCTTCCTCTTTCTTTCTCTCCTTCCTTCCTTCCCTCCTTCCATTTCTTTCATTCCCCCTCTCTCTTTTTATTTCTCTTTCATTCTCTTTCTTTCTTTCTCTTTCTTGCTCTTTTTCTTTCTCTCTTTTACCTTCCCTTCCTCTATTTCTTCTTTTCTTTCTCCTTCCTACCTTCTTCCCTCCCTCCCTTCCTTCAGTCCTTCCTCTCTTACTCTCCCCTTTCTTACTCTCCTTCCTTCCTCTGTTCCTGTCCCTTCCCCCTTTCTTTCTTTCTTTCTTTCTTTCTTTCCTTCCTTCCCTCCATTTCTTGCTTTCCTTCTCCTTCCTCCCTTCTTTCCTCCCTCACTCCCTTCTTTCACTCCTTTCTCTCTTACTCTCCCCTTTCACGCCTTTCCTTGCTTTCTTTGCACCCTTCCTCTGTTCCTGTCCCTTCCCTCTTTCCTTCCTTCCTTCCCACCCTCCGTCCATTCATTCACCCATTCCTCTCTTGATCGCCCCTTTTACCATTCCTTCCTTCCTTCCTTCCTTCCTTCCACCCTCCCTCCTTCCTTCATTGCTCGCCCTCGCCTTTCTTTCCTTCCTTCCAGATGGGAGTGCCCCCTCAAGACACCCGCCCGACTGCTGGTACCCTGCTTTTTCTCTCCCCTCGTCCTTTCCAGCTCCTCGCCGGTGGCTGCCGGGTGTGGGATCCCCCTCCCCCCTCCCCTCGCTAGAAAGCACATGGTTTTGTCAACAAGAAGGGAGAAGTGCCAAGGAGCTGTAAATAAGCCTCGCTCTGTCTGACCGATGCCAGGAGGATCTTTCTTTCCCTTGTCACTCCCACTTCTTTCTTTCTCCTGGACGAGTCCACACAGTCGGCTTAACCCAGTTCCTGAAATAGCCTGTGGCAGTGCTTCCCAACCTTGACAACTTGAAGATATCTGGACTTCAACTCCCAGAATTCCCCAGCCAGCATTCGCTGGCTGGGGAATTCTGGGAGTTAAAGTCCAGATATCTTCAAGTTGCCAAGGTTGGGAAACACTGGCCTATGGGACCGCCTCGCTTGGCGTGAAGCGGGAAATGATCCCCGGGGGATGGAGTGGCTTGGCAACTTAAAATAGTTTTAAAATGGCGGGGGGGGGGGGGCAGACACTTAGGCTGTATGGGGCCCCAAAATTCCTGATGGTGGCCCTGGAGTAAGGTAATTTGTTGCGTGAGGAGGAGTGGAAGACTCTTCTTGTGAAGTATTTCTGGTCTCCTTCAATTGTATTAATGTCTGTTATGCAGTGAGGATTCCATACAGGTGAGATGTATTTAAGAATTGGTCTGACAAACGTTTTGTATGCTCTGGTTAGTAGATCGGTGCTTCTAGAGAAGAAGCTGCGTAGAATTAAGCTTGTGACTCTTAGTGCTTTTTTGGCAATGCTGTTGCAGTGGGATCTGGCACTCCACCCATAAAGTGCCAGGCTCTCTATTTGTGTTCCCCCACAAATACACTCCAGTTGTGACTAGGGCGAGAGGCACAGCAGCCAGTCCTTCCAACTGAAAAGCAAATGGTGGGTTAAACTCCCTAGCCTGTTTCTCCAAGCATGACTAAGAACCAGGTTTGCCTTGGGTCAGGATAGAATATGCTGCAAATTGTTGCCAAAGTTTAGGCAGGATTTTCTTAAGCCTGCGTGAGCACAAGAGGAGCAGCTTAAATTTGAAGTGTGCAACTTTAAGACCTCTGGACTTCAACCCCAAGAATTTCCCAGCCAACACATATACATTCTGAATTAACAGAATTAATGGCAAGATAAGCATGAAATGAAAAATCAAAGGGAAAAAATCTGGAGAGATTCCAAAAGAATGCACGGAGTGGCTGTGGGTCTTGCCTCCCAAGGACAATTCCATCTGTCCATCCATTACCCTGGGGGGAGAATCATTGACCCCCTCAGAGAGGGTTCGCAGCTTGGGCGTCGTCCTTGATCCACAGCTCATATTAGAGAAACACCTTTCAGCTGTGGCGAGGGGGGCGTTCGCCCAGGTTCGCCTGGTGCACCAGTTGCGACCCTATTTGGACCGGGAGTCACTGCTCACAGTCACTCATGCCCTCATCACCTCGAGGCTCGACTACTGTAACGCTCTCTACATGGGGCTATGTTTGAAAAGTGTTCGGAAACTTCAGATCGTGCAGAATGCAGCTGCGAGAGCAATCATGGGCTTTCCCAAATATGCCCATGTTACACCAACGCTCTGCAGTCTGCATTGGTTGCCGATCAGTTTCCGGTCACAATTCAAAGTGTTGGTTATGACCTATAAAGCCCTTCATGACACTGGACCAGATTACCTCAGGGACCGCCTTCTGCTGCACGAATCCCAGCGACCAGTTAGGTCCCACAGAGTGGGTCTTCTCCGGGTCCCGTCAACCAAACAATGTCGTTTGGCGAGACCCAGGGGAAGAGCCTTCTCTGTGGTGGCCCCGGCCCTCTGGAACCAACTCCCCCCAGAGATTAGAATTGCCCCCAGCCTCCTTGCCTTTCGTAAGCTGCTTAAAACCCACCTCTGTCGCCAGGCATGGGGGAATTGAGATACACTTTCCCCCTAGGCCTTTAAAATTTTATGCATGGTATGTCTGTATGTTTGATTGGTTTTTATATAATGGGTTTTAACTGTTTTTAGTATTGGATTATACTGTTTGGTTACTGTTGTTAGCCGCCCGAGTCTGTGGAGAGGGGCGGCATACAAATCCAATAAATAATAATAATAATAATAATAATAATAATAATAATAATAATAATAATAATAATAAAATTTTGCTTTTGCAACCCAAAGCTTAAAATTGCTTGATATTTTTTGGCTAAGGGGTATTTCCCAAAAGCTGCCTGTTCCCAATTCCAAGATTTGGCTGGATCAGCATTACAGTAAAATGAAATCTCTACAGAAATTGGACCCCCAATAGGATTCCAAAATGCTCAAGTGTTCCTTGAATTACCTTGAATTGTCATTAATAAAAGAAGGGAGGCCTTTCTGCTGCATCTCTCATCTGCTTTTTGTTATCGGGAGCAGTGAGGAGCTTTTGAGCTTGACAGCTTTTCTTCGATGGGGAAGGAAGCCCCCAGGAGCTGTTTTTCAACAGGGCCAAATGCAGCATCTGTTAACAGGAGTTGGCAAGCAGGACCCCTGCTCTTTATTTATCAAAAGCCGATGGATTAACTAAAATAAAACCGCCAAGTGGGTCGGGAGGGGTTTTTCTGTAGAGAGACCTTCGGCTCATACCCCTCCCACAGCAGTCACCATAAATTTCAGGAAAGCAAGATGCAGAGGTTGCAAAATTAGGAGGGACAGCTAATATTTTAGAAGACAGAAGTAAAATTCGAAACAATCTGGGCAGGTTAGACAAAAAAAGACCACGGATAATGTTTTACAGAAGCAAATGCAAGTATTTCATTCCGGCAACTGAAATCAAACACAGAACAGGAATTCTAAGCTCTGCCGGATCTTGGAACTGTAAACAATTATAAACTACCTGGCAGCAGCAGGATAATGGTAAACACAATTCTCGCTGGTTAGCAATAAAACTACTGCCTGCAAAAGGGTGGTGGGATTCCAGAATTCCACTCAATTTTGCATTGATCGATCCCAGCTCAGTCCCAACCAGTTCTGTGTAACATGCTTTAAGGACTGATAATAAATTGGTTAATAATTGGAGCCGGATTGTGGGGGCCCTATGCTGGCTCTGTTAAAAAGTGCTATTGCTAACATGTCGTAAGCTGCCCTGAGTCTAAGGAGAAGGGCAGCATAAAAATCAAATAAATAAATAAATAAATAAATAAATAAATAAATAAATAAATAAATAAATAAATAAATAAATAAATAAATAAATAAATAACAATAAACAAATAAACCAACCAACCAACCAATCAATACAACCGCCTTCTGCCGCACGAATCCCAGTGACTGATTAGGTCCCACAGCGTTGGCCTTCTCCGGGTTCCGTCAACAATGTCGTCTGGCGGGACCTAAAGGGAGAGCCTTCTCCGTGGCAGCCCCAGCCCTTTGGAAACAACTCCCCCCAGAGATTAGGACTGCCCCCACCCTCCTTGCCTTTCGAAGACTTCTGAAAACCCACCTATGTCGCCAGGCATGGGGAAATTGATATACCCCTCGGCTGTTCCGTTTTATGTATTATTTGTTTGGACTGTATGATTGTTTTTAATAGGAGTTTTAAAATTGTTTTTTTAAACTTACAATGCCAAAGAAAGGAGCCGTATATGTTTACTTAGCAAATAAAATATTTAATTTATAAAATACATTTCAATGAGGCAATGCTAAAATTCCCAGCAATTTCCAAACTACTAAAGGGCAACGTATTATGGCTATACACAAAAATGCAGTTTCCTACCAAATTAAAAGGGACAGTATTTCAGAAATGCCACCAAAATGGTTCCTGGTGGGCTGCAGCTAGAGAGAATAAGAACATATGATATTTTTTTGGCCCCAAGATTTGGCTCTGCATGCATAAAATTGTAAAGGTCTAGGGGGAAGTGTATCTCAGTTCCCCCATGCCTGGTGGCAGAGATAGGTTTTAAGCAGCTTTCGAAAGGCAAGGAGGGTGGGGGAAATTCTAGTCTCTGGGGGGAGTTGGTTCCAGAGGGCCGGGGCTGCCACAGAGAAGGCTCTTCCTCTGGGTCCCGCCAAACGACATTGTTTGGTTGACGGGACCCAGAGAAGACCCACTCTGTGGGACCTAACTGGTCACTGGGATTTGTGCAGCAGAAGGCGGTCCCTGAGATAATCTGGTCCTGTGCCATGAAGGGCTTTATAGGTCATAACCAACACTTTGAATTGTGACCGGAAACTGATCGGCAACCAATGCAGACTGCGGAGTGTTGGTGTAACATGGGCATATTTGGGAAAGCCCATGATTGCTCTCGCAGCTGCATTCTGCACGATCTGAAGTTTCCGAACACTTTTCAAAGGTAACCCCATGTAGAGAGCATTACAGTAGTCGAGCCTCGAGATGATGTCAGTCCAAGATGCGCAGTAACCACACAAATACCTCTGGTTCTCCCACAAGCAGAAGGTGGAGACCTTTGCCCAATATGGAACAGGTATTTTACCTCGATTTCACTTTCCTCCCTCTCACCACACAGGATTGGACACTCAGCTATCTTACATTCTACGAATCCCCAATTAGGTATCCCATTTTAATTTGAAATTTTTTTTTTGCAAGTTTCATACTCCCAATCAAAAAGCACTAAGGCGGGACTGGAAAACGTTACTGAAAATGAGATAGTGAAGATCTTGTAGGACTTTCAATATATTGTCATTTGGAGCACAATACGCCAGATATCATGGTTGTCAAGGAGCAAAGCGTACAGTTTATTGATATCGCTGTAGCAGGAGATGCCAGAGTTGAAGAAAAAGAAATATCACGACCTGGCCATCGAAACTACACAGCTATGGATGAAACATGTAACAGTGATATCTATAATCATCGTGGAAATTGATACCACTTGGAATTTCACAAAAGACATCAGGAAATTGCAGCTTCCTGCAATAACACCAGCAGAACTGCAAAAAACTGGGCTACTCGGAACATCATATTTTAAGAATATATCTGAGTCATATAATCATAGAGTTGGAAGGGACCTCTAGGGTCATCGGGTCCAACCCTTGCTCAATGCAAGATTCATTAAACCATCCCAGAAAGATGACTGTTCAGTGTCTGTTTGAAGACCTCAAGTGAAGGCGAGGCCACCACCTCCTGTGGCAAACTGTTCCACTGGTTTATCACCCTTACTGTTATTTTTCCTTATATCTAATCTAAATCTCCTCCCTTGCAGTTTCATTCCATTGTTTCTAGTCCTTCCATGTGCTAATGAGAACAATGCTGATCCCTCTGCTCTGTGACAGCCCTTCAGATATTTGTAGACAGTTATCAAGTCTCCTCTCAATCTTCTCCTTTGGAGATTAAACATCCCTGGATCCTTTAACCATTTCTCACAGGACATGGTGTTCAGACCACTCACCATCCTTGTAACTCTCCTTTGAAGTTGCTCTAGTTTATCAATGTCCCTTTTAAATTGGGCCCCCCAGAACTGAACACAGTGTTCCAAGTGTGGTCATACCAAAGTACTGTAGAGAGGAATAATTACTTCATGTCAGCGAGATTCTATCTTGTGATGTCGGCAAATCACTGATATTTTGTGAGTGCGTATGTCCCCTGGCAAGATTTTGCTCCCTATGCATGCGCAGAAGCAAAATCTCGAATCAGGCAGGTGTGCGTGCCCCCCGGAGACACAGAACAGGACGTGGAGCACCCCAGCAGCAGGGGAAGCCGGCCTCAAGAAAAACATTAGATTAATTGTAATGAGTTAGACTGCAGTTTGGAGATGCTATGCCCGTGATGGCGAACCATTTTTCCCTTGGGTGCTGAAAGCATGTGCACACACATTATCACGCCTGTGGTAGTGCCCACACCCATAATTCAATGCCTGGGGAGGGTGAAAATTGCCTCCCCTGCCCCTCAGAGGCCCTCTGGAGGCCAAAAACAGCCTATTTCCCCACTTCCGGTGGGCCCGATAGGCCTGTTTTTCACTATCGTCAGGCTTCACAGGGTTCCTGGAACCTGGAGAGGGCAAAAACACCCTCCCACATCCTCCCAGAGGCCTTCTGGAAGCCAAAAATGTTCTCCCAGAGCCTCTGTGTGAGCTGGAAATCAGCTGGCCTGTGTGTACATGCATGCTGGAGCTGAGCTAGGGCAACGGCTTGCATGCCCTCAGATATGGCTCTGCGTGCCACCTGTGCCACCCATGCCATAGGCTCACCATCACTGTGCTATACTATATATCAGTAGCATTGATTTCATTGTTGTAAACTTAGATGTCCTCTCCCCCAATAAAAGCAAAAAAACTATGTATCATGAACCTCCCTAAAATTGCCACGGTCAAGGAGGAATCCTGGTGGTTGTTGATGGTAAAGTGATTCAAAATAAGTAGCTCATGGCGTCTATGAATTATGCAACATCCCCTTGCAAATAATATTCAATACAGGAGCATGTACATAAACATTTAATTGGGGGGGGGGGGGAAACTTCAGGACAAGTTTCTCCTCAAAGAAGCTTTCATGTCCAGGTGACCTGGGATTGCAAATTTTAAAGTCTCCTTACACTCAGCTCCAGATCAGGTGGCAGGTGAGGCCTGGGAATTTGCAACCCCCAGATAGTGAAGAGGTTAAGATCAGGCTAAAGATGGCTGAGGGAGGGGCAGGACTTCTCTCTTCAATCCCTCAGACTGTGTTTTCCAAGTCATGATCTGGAAGCTCCTAGATTTGCTTCAGGAGGTCCAAGATAATTAATACCTGAGTCTTCATGCACTGGAGCAATGGAAAGCATGAGGTCCATCTCTTTGGTCTGCTCTCCTTATTATTTTTACGATCCTGCCCTGGTCCAAATAACCTTCCCCAAAAAAAGGAACTGAATTCATGACCATACTTTGTCTACCATCCTTCTCCTATTTGCATGAGGATTACAAAAATGATCAGTTAAAGCAATAGCACTTAGACTAACTCTAACACTAATCTTTATCCTTTCCCGAACCCAAAGGAATGTAGGAATGTAGGAAGGAAGGGAGGGAGGGAGGGAGGGAGAGGAATGGGAGGGAGGGAATGAAGGTAGGAAGGAAGGAAGGAAGAGCACTTATATACCACTTCACAGTGCTTTACAGCCCTCTCTAAGCAGTTTACAGAGTCACATATTGCCTCCAAATTCCTCAGTTTTTGGCCACACCCACTCAGTCACATGACCCCACCACCAAGCCACGCCCACAGAACCAGTAGGGGGAAATTTGAATGTCACCCCTTAGGGAGGGGGCGTGTCTTTCAGGTCAATGTTGAGTCCCTACAATTTCCTTGATTTCAGAAGTTATTTCACCTGGCCGGCGTCTTCCTAGGACTTACCTGGGATGGCTAGGACCCCCTCCAAAAAAAGAGATGAGCCCAGAACTCAAGGTCTCCTAAAGTATTTGCATGTGTGTGCAAACTCACTCTCCACTCAACCATCCCCAATTCAAATCTATAACTTGCCAACAAGTTGATGCCATGGTAACAATTTGGATCTACTTTTTGACAAGGATCTTTGTGTGTCATAATACACAATTTGGATAGGTAATTCTTCATTTAACCTAACTGTGGGAGGGAGCATACTGCTTCCTTTTTGCCTTTCTGCCCCACTCCAGGGGACATCCAGGCTAAAGACCATATTTTTAAACTTACAAAGAATTGATAAAGAAATAAAGGGAGACTATTTGAAATAAAGATCCATTTCAGGCTATTTAGCTCTCATCAGCTAGCCCATGTTAAGCACTGCCTAACAAGGCAAGCAGCCCAGGTTTGAATCCTAGAAGGCTATGGCTAGCTGATGAGAGCTAAATAGCTTGAAATAGATCTATACTAGTCTCCCTTTACTTCTTTATCAGTTCTTTGTAAGTTTTTGTGTGTGTATGCAGGGGTGGGCAGCAGGCATGACAGGGTGGAATGCAGTTCCACCGGCGGAAATGAAAAGCGTGCGCAGCTCCAGCTGACTGGCAGCAGTAACTTCCTGGATTGCTTATTTATTTATTTATTGGATTTGTATGCCGCCCCTCTGCTGGTCTCAGCTTGGCTCTCCTTTTTGTCCCTGCTGCTGCTGCTGCTGTGTGCTCCTCGCTTTTTTCTTCTTTCCTCCTTCCTGGCCTCGGACGAGCTTCCATCTCTCCTGCCCGGCTCCCCTCCAGCCACCTCCCATGGCCAGGAGAGCTGCGCCACACCGAAGCAGTCTGGGGTGCAGCCCTTTTCCTCTCGCGAAGCCCTCACTCTGCTCACAGCTGAGATGAAAAGGCATTGTGCGGCAATGACAGTTCACTTAAACGATAGTGATCATTCAAGGCACTCCCACCTGGTCACATGGCCGGCAAGCCAATCCTACCCAGTCACATGACCATCAAACCACACCCACAAAATAAGCCACACCCATAGTGTGGCAGTAAAAATTTTGGCTGCCCATTACTGTGTGTATGTATGTGAGTGTAAACCCCCCCACCCCCACTCCGCACATATATATATATAAACCGTCTCCTGCCGCATACCTCCCAGAGACCAATAACCTTATCATCTCAAAAAGAATACAAAAGAATCATCTCAAAAAGAATTGATTCTATGGAATTAAGAATTGAAGCCCACTTACAAGCATACTTTACATCTCTGGACAATAAAATTTCAATTCAACCAAATGGTAACTCAAACAATCATAATCTTATTCCAACTCATCAACAACCACCTCAACAATCACCACCTCCACCATAAACCCGACTTCAACAACCACTCCCTCATCAATACACAAACAACCCAAACAATATATCCTTACTTATCAAAGACACCCTGGAACGGGAGCAGAAACGCAATAATGCCATTCTATTTTGGTCTTGATGTCACAAATGAACCAGATATAGATAAGATACGTAAGATTATTGCACCAAAATTACCAGCAGAGGAAATAATTGAAATATATAGAGATGGCCCTGAATTTAAATTCAGAGATGGCTCGATAGCACCTAAATTTTGTAGAGTTGTCTGCAAAACTGAACCCAGCAAACAAATATTCATCAACACTATAAACTCTATTAACAGAAATTACTCCAATCCAAAAATACTATGCTGAAGGCCCAGCTTATCAATATCCCGTGAACTCACAGCTGATCTTAAAAAACGCCAAAACCAAGGACAAACCGACCTTTACATCAATTACCATGCTGGTTGCATCAAAACAAAGACCTGTATCCCACCAACCAACCCTGCAACAATCGTCAACCAAAATCATCCAAACCTTCAATCCACTACCAACCAAGATCAATCAACCTTAAACCACATCCTCCAAACCAACATCACCCAAAGCTATCCTAACATTCAATCCTCCTCAAACCTAAACCAACTCCCAACAAACCAAGACTAGGTATGTACCCCCCTTACTTCCTCTATATACACCACTAATAATCTTAAATGCAAACTCATTACTTCATGAAGCATCGTCAACAAAATAACTGAACTACTTCTCCTGCTGAAAACTGCTAAACTCGACATCATATTTTTCTGCAACACATGGCTAAACGCATCCCTTCCTGACTCCATTATTTCGACCAGAGACTATCATGTCTACCGATCTGATCGAGAAACCTATAGAGGAGGTGGAGTTGCAATCTTCTATAAGAAATCTCTGAACCTAAAAAAAGTTAAACATGAACTTCAATTTCTTGAAACTATCATCTGTGAATTGACCTTATATACCACAGTTTTTTTCCTTCTATGTTATAGAGCTCCCGGTTGTGGCAAGCTAACCTCATTGCTAACTTGGGCAGCCTCCTACCCACATCCTCTTATATTTCTTGGTGACCTAAACCTACCACATATAAATTGGACCCTAAACGAATGTACAGCTTAACTCATACATATAATGCTATTACTGAGGTTAATATGAAATCTCTGACTCCTTTTAATCAGGTGCAGGAGGTATAACAACTGGCAGATTCTTCATTAAATTCCTTCCTTTTGCTTTTGGAATTTAACCTTGCAAGAAACATAGATTAAATTAAAGAATAAAAACAGATTTAAACTCTGTATAGGGACTTTTTTAAAAGCCTGGGATGCTTCTGTGCAGAAGTGGTAGTAAAGGGTTTTAGAACCTGCTACTGAAATTGTTGCAAGCCTTAATTTATTAATTTTCTTACCCAAAAATCACTTGCACACATACAGACACACAATTAATTACAGAATAAACACAGAACACACACACACACAAAACTTACTGTGTCTGCATGAAGCAGCATGCAGGCTTCATCAAATTCTGCCAAATCCCAAGAAACGGGTCACCAACCTCACTGCAACTCAAGGATGAGTTCTGCAGGAAGAATAAAAGAAAGAAAGAAAAAACTTTTTTTTAACAATATATAAGGAAAAGGCACCCAGGGAATAGATTTGATTATTGTGAAGCAGTGAAAAACCCTCAACCAACAATTCAGAGCATAGGTAAGATTTCAGAGAGGTAAATCTCTTCTCAACAGGCTAATCGTTATTTGCATGAGTGGGACATTTTTAGCAGGGAGATCTTCTTTAGGGCCTCCCAGGCTGTTGTGGTTCCGTCTGAGGCCCCTCCGGGAACGGCTGACCTGCTGTCGGTTTCCAGCTCAGAGGGAGAGGCTGAGGAACAGGAGGTGCAGACAGACGAGGAGGAATCCCAGGCTGAAGAAGAGGGAGGACAGCCAGAGTCCCACCAGGGGGAGCTCTCCCCAGCAAGCAGCCTGGATTCCTTAGAGGAAAGTGCACAAGCCATAATTGATCTGCGACAACGAAGAGCTAATCAGAGACGGAGTCAATTGGCTAAATACTTTCAGCATTAAAGTGGCAGCAGCTGGGTTTGGGTGTGGTGCTCTTGGGAAAGGCTAAAAGGCAGACCCACCCTTCCTGGCTTGTGGAGTTTTATCTTTGAGAGTCATGGGACCTGACTGTGAACTTTGGTGTCTTGGAATCCTGGTTTGTGCCTTTGACTATTGAAACCTTGGGGGGGGGGGTGCCAGCAAGAAGCTTGCTGTATTGTCTGGACATCAGGACCCTGCTGTACTGTATTATATCCTGTCTGTTGGGAAGAACAGGTTTTCCTCTGTGCTTATTTTTTCCAGTTATAAAATACTTTTGGCTTTTACCAGAGTGTCTGGCTGTTTTTTCCAGTTGGTGTTGAGGTCTGGGGGAACCCAGACAGAACACAGGCTAGGGAAGAAGTCTTAGAATCCAGACAATGGTTTAAGCAGTATAGGGCTGAGATGAGGGTTTACTGGCCGGATGCCTTTCCTGTCGCCAATGTGGCGTTATATTCAGCAGACATATTCTCCTCGTGCTCAGAGGGAGAAATATCTACCTCTCCCTAGGATCAAACTCACTCTCCACTCAACCATCTCCAATCCAAATCTATAACTTTCCAACAAGTTGATGCTATGGTAACAATTTTGATCTACTTTTTGACAAGGATTTTTGTGTGTCATAATACACAATTTGGATAGGTAATTCTTCATTTAACAGCAGGCAAGCTTTACACATCCCGAAAGCCATTTTATTATTATTATTATTATTATTATTATTATTATTATTATTATTATTCATTAAATTTGTATGCCGCCCCTCTCCGTAGACTCGTGGCAGCTCACAGCAATAGTAAAAAATAATGTACAATACAAATCTAATATTTAAAAATCTAAAACCCATAATTTAAAAAGACATACACACAACATACCATACATAAACTATAATATGGTGGGGAACACCAGCACTGAGATAATTTGAGAAGTCAGGCATAGATTTACCAATGTTAAGCAACAGTTAACTGACACTATTGTTTACTAGCTATTGTTAACTAAGTTTCAGTTAACTAAAATGGAAGACTTAGACATAAGCCAACTCTAAGTACTTCACCTCCATTCAAATATTTGTGTATAAGATGCAGACAAAATCCAGCAATAGCAACCCCTCACACACAAACAGGCCCCCAAGGGGGATTTATTAGGGAAAGATTATGAGCTGTTGGCAGTTGGGCAGAGCTGGAAAACAGCAGTTGTCCCCATATCTCTGGCCAAGAAAACAAATTCAGGTGGCAATCAGCCTCTGCCTACACAAGGCAACTGAAAGTTTGCTTCCATGGAATTGGAACTTTGAATCCTGTTCTAAATTGCAACTGTCATGGGGATTTAAAGGCCAGAGCACAGACTGCCCCCTGCAGGCAATGAGAAGGACAGCTAAAGCATGGAAAGGCCCAGGGGAGGGAGGTCCCTGAGTGCTGACTGTGGAATTCTGGGAGTTGAAGTCCACTCACCTTCAGGTTGCTAAGGTTGGGAAATATGCGCTAGTCTAGTAAACCCCACACTGGGCAGTTGGAGGGAAAACCTTTATAGTGTCTTCCAGCTCCATTTATCCATTATTCTAACTACTTTCCTGTTAATGGAGGGCAAAAGAATCCTCTCCAAAATGGGGCAGGCCCCACAAATGGAGGCTGCGGGGTCTTTGAAAGCTTTAGCTGTCCATCTCACTGCCTGCAGCAGAGGCCACGTTTGATACAGACTGCCCCCTGCAGGCCGTGAGAGGAATAGCTAAAGTTGGCACAGGCCAGAATGGATTCTGATGCAGCCTTCAAAGGGGCCTTATTAATCCACTTCTGCATTGTTTTATTATCCAGGGTTGAGCCTTTACTATTGTAACTGCTAATGTTTATAATATTATATACGTCTCTTCTTTTTAATTTTATCCTATTTCCATTTGAGAATTTCTTTTTCCTTTTCAGTGGCTGGAGGGAATTTCCTGCCATGCTTCTGGGCTCTTTCTAGTGGTGCCTTGAGCGCTCAGCACTGAGGACTAGCCCCTTGGATTTATTTATTTTATTTATTAGATTTGTATGCCGCCCCTCTCCGCAGACTCGGGGCCGCTAACAACAGTAAAAAGACAATATAAACAAATGTAATATTAAAAGTAATTTTAAAAACCCCAATTTCAAGAACCAATCATACATGCAGACATACCATGCATAAATTTGGCCCAGGGCAGCCCAGGACACCTTCTATGACAGGGGCTATGGTATCCCAGTCTTTGATCCATCTGTGGAGAGATGCCAGGGGTGCCCCTTTGCAAACTCTGGACCTTTCAGTAGGAAGGGATTGCTGCAAGCCCAGAGAGAGATCCTGGGAGGTCTCAGGCAAAGTCTGTGGAATAAAAAAAAAATGGGGGAAGTGAAAGTCAGGGTTGCTATCTAAAGTTTGGCCACCTGCTCAGTTTCTCCTCCAAATCTTTGCAGAACTCCTCATTTTCTGCAATTAGTTGGATCTTGTTCACCGTAAGCTGCTTGTTCTTCAGTTGGAGCTCCTCTTTTCCTGACAACAGCCACAAAATTTCCATGGTCTTCCTGTACATTATGAAGAGAGAGAGAAATTGGCCTCCTTACTTCTTTTTTTATTTAAAACTTGAACCTTTTTCTTAAATTAAAAAGTATTAATTTTGTATGTTTTGTGTGTCTCTGTATATAAAAATTTCAGTTTTTCCTCTTTCTGCTATAACCATCAGCAGTTTCTCCTTACAGGAAACTATCCTTCAACCATTCATTGGGTATTTTAGAAACAGTAAAAGTGAGAAATCACTTGACCTGGGCCTGAATACTTCTACAGCCACATTATTCTCCTTTTAAATTGTCCTTCTCTATGGGGGCTCCGACCCTCTGGAACCAGCTCCCCCCTGAGATTAGGATTGCCCCCACCCTCCCTGCCTTTCGTAAACTCCTTAAGACCCACCTCTGCCGTCAGGCATGGGGGAACTAAAACATCTCCCCCTTGCCCATGTTGTTTTGCCGTTTGATTGATTGACTGTGTGCCTGTTTTTTATATATATTGGGACTGTTTTATGAATTTCCTAACTTAAATTGTAATTAGATTGGTGGGTATTGGATTTGTTACTATGTACTGTTTTTACTATTGTTGTGAGCCTCCCCGAGTTTGCGGAGAGGGGCAGCATATAAATCCAATAAATCTAAATCTAATCTAATCTATTTTCCAACTCTAAAAGATATCAGATCACAGGATCCAACCTGAGTGGGTCACCGGGACCAGAGGTTGAGCCTTTGGAGCTTTCGGACTCCTGCTGGATCCCGTCCTGAGGAGGGTCAGCAGTCCCCGGGGGTCTCCTGGAGAAGCCTTGCCTTGCGTTTCCTCTTGTCTGCTTCTTCCTCTTTGGCAATTAAGGCCTCAGACAGACAAGAGAGAGAGAGACAGTACAGGTGGTCCTCGACTTACAATGATTCATTGGGTGACCGTTCAAACATACACGGCCACTGAAAAAAGTGACCTAAGGCCATTTTTCACACTTACGGCCACTGCAGCATCCCCATGGTCACATGATCAAAATTTAGAAGCTGGGCAATTGGTTCCTATTTGTGACGGTCGCAGTGTCCCGGGATCACGTGTTCCCCTTTTGGGATCTTCTGAAAAGCAAAGTTGGTGGGAAAGCCAGATTCACTTAACAACTCTGTTCCTAACAACAACTTCAGTGATTCACTTAACAATTGTCTCATTTAGCAACATAAATTTTGCAGTCAACTTTGGTGTTGAGGACTACCTGTTAGAGGAAATCTTGTAAAATCCAGAAGAGGGGTGCTTGGAGTCTGGGGAAGGTGAAAGATTTGAAGAAATTAATTATTTTTATTTATTTATTTATTTGCCAAGTACGTATTGGTAGTATACAAAGAAATAACACTGTTTAAATACATGATATTGGTACTAATGACAGGGAAACCTAGGACAGGGATGGTAGGCACACTTCTGCACACCCCTTACTGACCTCTTAGGAATTGGGTGAGGTCAACCATGGATAGTCTAAGAGTAAAGTTTTGGGGGTTAAGTGATGAAACAACAGAGTCCGGTAGTGAGTTCCATGCATTAACAACTCGGTAGCTAAAGTCATATTTTCTACAGTCCAGTTTGGAGTAGTTTACTTTGAGTTTGTATCTGTTATTGCTCATGTATTGTTGTGGTTGAAGCTGAAGTAGTCATTGACAAGAAGGACATTGTAGCAGATGATTTTATGGGCTATGCTTAGGTCATGTCAAAGGCGATGTAATTCTAAGCTTTCTAAGCCTAGGATTTCAAGTCTGGTTGCATATTGTATTCGGCTGTGAATAGAGGAGTAGAGGACTCTTCTTGGAAAGTATTTCTGGACGCTTTCTAATGTACTTATGTCTGAAATGTGGTGTAGGTTCAAGATAGATGAGCTGTATTCAAGGACTGGTCTGGCAAAAGTTTTGTATGCTTCGGTTAGTAGTGTGAGATTACAGGAGAAGAAGCGATATAGGATTAAGTTAACAACTCTTGAAGCCTTTTTTGTGATGTTGTTGCAGTGGGCTTTGGCATTTAGGTCATTTGATATGAGTATTCCAAGGTCTTTTATGGAGTGAGGGTTGTCTGTATGGTCTTGTTTATCCAGCTTGTATTTGATGCTTGGATTCTTTTTGTCAATGTGTAGGACAGAGCATTTCTTGGTTGAGATTTGGAATTGCCAGTTGTTTGACCATTCAGACACAAAGTCCAGGTCTTTTTGAAGATTAGCTGTGTTATTGGTAGTGTTGAAAAGTTTTACATCATCGGCTAAGAGTATATAGAGTATGAAGAGTATTGGTCCTAATACGCTATTTTGGGGCACGCCGCTGTTAACCGGAACAGGATTAGATATGGTGTTCTCTATTTTGACAACTTATTGTCTGTTTAATAGGAATGCAGTTATCTAACCATGTAGGGATCCTGAGATGCTGTAGGAATTCAGTTTTAGAAGTAGTTTATCATGAACCACTGAATCGAAGATGTGCTGTCCATATGTTTTTGCAGTGAAGGAGTTGCAGGTTGCAAGATAAATTTTTCTAGAAACCAAATTGTTTGTTAGAGAGTAGATTGTTAGTTTCTAGGTGGAGGGTAGTTGATTGGTTCATGATTGATTCCATGACTTTGCATGTGACGCAGCATAGAGAGATTGGTCTGTAGTTTTCAACTAGACTGGGATCCATAGTTCCCTCTAAGCTGAGCAGTGAGCAATCGCTCACTTAAAAATCATCATCAACTCAGAGTTTTCCAAACCTGCCCAGAAGCCGAGAGGGAAAGAGTGAGAGGGAAGGAGAGAGAGAGGAAGAGAGGAAGAGAGAGAAACAGATAGAAAAAAGAGAGGAAGGAAAAGAGAAAGAAAAATAATGGGAGTAAGGAAGAGAGAAAGAAAATCAAAATCTAGTTTGAAACTAGCTCAACTATTTAAGTGGCATTTTGATATTGATAGAGTTGCCCTATTATGAGCTCACTATTATAGACACACAGTACAGTATTTTATTTTGAAATTCTCTGAGGCAAAACAGGGTGGCGTTTTATTTATTTGTTTGTTTGTTTGTTTGTTTGTTTGCTTATTTATTTATTATTTCTGTGCCGCCCAGTCCCGAAGGGACTGCCACTCAGACACTATACTTTTCCGCCCAGCCCCCCAAAAAATTAGAGGGAACACTGCTGGGATCTCCTTTTTTGAAGATGGAAATGAATGTTGCTTGTGACCATAGCTTTGGTAGTGAGCTGGTCCTGAATGATTTTTCAAAGATTATGCTTAGTGGTTCAGCTATGGCTGTGGAGAGCTTTTTTTAGTATTCATATAACCACCAATCAGCTGCCTTCCCCTGGGGGCGTGGCTTGTCCATGGATGAGCATGCTCTGAAGGGGCTTCGACTCCTGAATTCGCTTCAGGCAGAGCGGCTCCATCTGAAGGGGGAACCGTCTGTCACCTGGAGAGGCTGGGGAACCCCAGATTGTGCCCCTTCCTTCTCTGGGGGTGGAGTTCAGATTAAAATGTGGTCCCTTGGATCTGGAATCTGGTATTAGAGATCCAGAGAATCCGGGTCTTCCTCTCCAAGGGAGATGAAAGGGAAACACGCACAAAAGATCAGAAGTGATTCATGTTCAAAAGGCCTTGTGAATGGGCCTAAAAAAAACCCCAAATGGGTCTTTGCCAACTTTAGTTGCCCAACTCACTGCCTGAAGAGGCCAGTTATGTCTTAAAGGCCAGAGCACAGACTGCCCCCTGCAGGCAATGAGAAGGAAAGTTAAAGCATAGAAAGGCCCAGGAGAGGAAGGTCCCAGAGGGCTGAGTGTGGAATTCTGGGAGTTGAAGTCCACTCATCTTCAGGTTGCTAAGCTAGCCAGTTTTTTTCTAACTGCTCTCTGGGGGTTTTTTTGGGGGGGGGGTGGAGGGTGTTGTGTGTGTGTGTGTGTGTGAAAGAAAGAGAATGGTTTTTTTTAAAAAAAACCTGCAAAGTTCTGGTAACTAGTTTTTCACTAAAGTTGCATCAGCCCTTTTGTGTGGTGCCTTTGAGCTTTAACTTTCAAAATAAAGTTAAATACATGTTGGCTTTAACTCAGCAGGCAGCTATTTCAGATCTGTGAGATGCTCTGGCATTAACTGGCCCCTGGGATTTTGTCTTCATGCCAACAAATCACAGATTTATTTGTTTTTTCAGCCACAGTTGCCGTGTATTCCCTTCGGGGTCAGTTTCAAGCATGGAGCTCCCAAACCTCTCAATTCTAGATAACTGATTTAATTCCATCTCTGCCTCTGCCATTATGTGCCATATTGGGATTATTTCCCTTTCACTTCTCTCCAGACAATTCCCCAAAGTTGAATTATCCAGGGATCTCTCCTGACAGGGAGACTTATGATAAAAGTTTCAGCTCTGCTCTTTGGCTGAATCCTCCAGGGGCTACTTTGGGCAGAGAAATGTGGAGTTTGTTGACAGGCAGAGTCTTTGCTCTTGCATGTATGTCTCTTGCCTTTCCAAATGAAGCAGTGTTTCAATCAGGAAAGCAACTGGATCATATTCCACATTCTGAGGGTCCTCTGAAATCTTTTAATTCTTCTTTAGGAACAGGAAGGAGATTGATTTAGTCACCCCATGAATTATGGACCTCCTGCTTCTGTTTCTGGTGCTGCTTTTGTTCCATCCAGTCTCTGGGAAGCTGAGAAGGAAATGCCAGCTGAGTTTGGAGCACCAGGATGGAAAACAACCACAGAGCTTTTACAGCCCAGGAGACCATCTCATTGGTATAGTCATCTCTGGAGAGGAAAGATTGCATACAAAGTTGCTTTTCAATGTGGCTCCTTCTCTTCAGTTTGTTTTCCATGACCTGTAAGTCATTTAGGGTGATGGAGTTGTACTCCCTCCATTCTAACATTCTCCTTCTTTTCTGTTTCCCCCCATTTATTCCTTTATTGGGGAATATGTCTAATTTCCTGAATGATTTTGATTTCCACAGCTTCTCTCTTTTGTCTTATTTTGTGAAAGAGACTCCAATCCAAAAAGGATCTGAGGAAAAGCTGAAAGGGCTGCAGATTATTTTCCTTTCTCTGTTCAATCCTTAATTTACCACTTGAATAATGAATTTTATTTGAGGTAGCTGTGGAATCAGTTGTAGCTTCTGTACCTCAGCCGATTTCCAGATTTGTATAACTGATCATTGCTTTTGGTTCAATGCTGGCTTAAGGCTCAGTAGGCTTGTGGAGGATTATATATTTTAAAAAATATTTGTTGTTTGCTATCGATAATAATAATAACACTTTTTTTTACAATAGGGATATTTATGGTTTTTCCTTTTGCTTAATAATAAGTTTCAACATTCAACTAATCAACAAGAATTCCCAGCTCCTGCACAACCTCACACTTGGCTACAACCTCCATGTCAACTATATGAGCACTTTCCGCACTTCAGATGCCTTGCTGGACATTCTCTCCACTGGAGAAGCCAATGTCCCCAACTACGGCTGTGGAAGGAAGGAGAACCTTCTGGCTCTTTTTGATAGAGCTAGAAGGGAAATCTCAATCCAGATGTCAACATTAGGAGGCACCTACAAAGTCCCACAGGTTTGTCTATGTTTTTCTCTATCAGATAAAAGTACGTGGTGGGTGATGGTGGGTGAGCAATTGATGTAATCATGTCTTCTTCATGGAATTCAAGAGCTGTTTTTCTCCATATTAGCAAAAATCACAATATTTTATCCCATTATGTTCATGTTAAGATTAATCATAAAAGGCATGAAATGCAAGCAATACAGTCCATGGAGAAGATATTCTGTCAACTATTTAATTCATCAAAAATATATCTGGTTGTTGGGGCCTCTATTGGCATCTTCATTTTCACATATAAATAAGACTCGCCCTATCCACTTGGATTGAAGTTGACAATGGTAACATTTTATCTTTCTAAGATGTGGAATAAAAAGGACTCTAGCAATTATAGATCAAATGGACTAGAAGATATTGTTTGTTTGTTTGTTTGTTTGTTTGTTTATTTATTTATTTATTAGATTTCTATGCTACCCTTCTCCTTGGAGTCAGGGCGGTTCACAGCAAATTATGGCTAAAATTTATGCCATGATCCTCTTAGTTAAACTTCAGAAAAATGCATTCCTTGCAGAAGAACCAGAATGCTATAGGTAGAGTTAAAAGCTATATAAATTTTATAAGAAATAATGCATAAGTTATTAATCATATATTGGCTCAAATTGGTCTTGAAATATCTAATCTATATCAGTGAGGTAAAATAAGGCTTGGTGGCTTTCTAGATGTTACTGCAGCATTTGACTCAATAAACAGAGAAATATGGTGGAGAAAATGGATTGCCCTCAAAATGGAGCTCAGCCTCTTGGCCCTGATCCAAGGCCTTGTTTGAGAGGGAGGTTTGGGCTCAATGGACCCACATAAAGAAGGATCTATGTTTACCAAGGCGAGGAAGGAAAGATACATATTTGAACCCTTGTTATTCACTATAGATATGAATGAATTATTATGACTAATGCAGAAAAAAAAAACAGATCATAAATAAATGTCATTTCATTTTTTTACAAAATTACTGAATTAGTGGACCAGTAAAATGCAGGGTATGTAGCACACAGAACTTGGATTTCAGAAAGTCTTTCCAAAGTAAACCATAAACTTATTTCTTGGTAAGCTAAAAATATGTGGGATAGAGAGCGTTACACCCAGATGGATTCAGCCTGTGTTCCTCAGTGGAACTACGTCTGCATGGAGGGAAACCAGCAGTGGGAGACCCCAAGGTTAAAGTGACCAGATTTTTACATTGTTAAAGAGGGACACCATTGACGGGGGTGGGGGGTGGGGAGAAGGTTCTTGGTTTGGTCTATATGGTTCAAAAAAAATTCTTTCTTTTTCTTTCTATCTCTCTTCCTCCCTTTCTCTTTCTTTCTCTCCCTTCCTTCCTCTCTCTCTCTCCCTCTTTCTCTCTTCCTTCCTTCATCTTTTTTTCTTTCTCTCCGTCCTTCCCTCCCTCTTGCTCTTTCTCTACCTTCCTTCCCCCCTTTCTCTTTTTCTCTCTCTCCCTCCTTCCCTCCCTCTCACTCTCTTTCTCTCTTTCCCTTTCTATTTCTCTTTCTTTGTCCCTCCCTTTTCTCTCCCTCCTTTTCTATTTCTCTGTCTCTCCCTCTTCTTTCTTCCTCTCTTTTTCTCTCTTTCTCTCTTCCTCCCACTCTCTCTTTCTCTCTCTCTCTCTCTCCTTCCTTCTTTCTTTCCCTCCCTCCCTTCCTCTCCTTTCTTTCTCTCTCTCTCTCTCTCTCTTGGCTGTGTAGTCCTCCAGCTGCAGCAGGAGGGCCCTGAGTGGAATGCTGGACAAAGCTGAGCCAGGCGGAGGAGTGGCGGCAGCGACCATGGCGTCCTCATTGATGGGGCCTGCAGACTGCGTGAAGTCTCCATTGGGGAACAGGCGGCGGCCCCTCGACAGGCTGCGCCAGGGAGGCAGCTGTGAGGCTGGCCGCCCCCTCCCCCCCCCCAGCTGCCCCTGTCACACCCAGGCTGCCCTTGGTGCCCACGTCCCCAGCAGAGGTGGCAAAGTGCAGGGGCAGCTGCAGGAAGGTTGCGGGCATTGCGGGGCTAGGATCAGGCTCCGTGACCCCACACCCGCCCCGCCGCCGCTACCGCCCACCCTGTGCCACTCATGAATCCGGCGATCTCTGGCGCCCGTTTTAAAGATTGCACCGCACGACGTGTCAGGGGAAGGGCAGAGGAAGAAGAGGAGGAGGCGCGGAAAATGAGAAGGAACTCAGCAGCTGAGCCAGCCAGAAGGACTCACATGGCATCGTCATGCCCGGGGAAGATAGAGAGAGACATTCCGCACGGCTCCAGGGCCGCTCCAGGGCTTGGCACCGCTGGCTGCCGAGCACCACCCCACAGAATACCCCACCCCCAAGCGCTGCCTTTCACCAACCAAGCTGTGGTCAGCATGGCTTGGTTGGGGAGGGGTGGGGGCAAGGAAAAGACCTTCTACAAAGAAGAGGAGGGGAGGGGCAGAATTGAAACATACCCCTTCTCTCCTGTTCTCCCCCTGCTGCTGGCGTCCCCTCTTCATTCCAAAATCGGGACATTTTGGAAACCCCGTGAGACGTCGGACAAATGATTGAAAAATGGGACTGTCCCGCGGAAAGTGGGATTTCTGGTCACTTTTCCCAAGGTTCCATTTTAGGCCCAGGACTCTTCAACACCTTCATGAATGATTTGGATGAGGGGAGAGAAAGGGAAATCATCAAATTTGAAGACAACACTAAAGTGACAGGAATACCTAAATCCCAGAAGATAAGGTGAAGATCCAGATAGATCTAGATAGACTTGAACCCTGAGCCTCTCTAACAAAATGAAATTTAATGTAGAGAAATGTAAGGTTTTACACTTAGGCTAGAAAAACCAAATGTACACTTACAGATTAAGTGAAACCTGCCTCAATAGTAGCAACTGTGAGAGGGATCTTGGAGGATTAGTGGACAGCCACTTAAAAATGGACCAGTAATTTGTGGCACCAGCCAAAAAAATCAAAAACATTTGCATTAACAGATAGATAAAACCAAGATAATGTGAAGTATTAATACCACTTTATAATGCCTTGGCACGACTACACTTGGAATACTGTATCCAATTTTGATCACCATATTATAAAAAAGATGTAGGGACTAAGATGATTAAGGGTCTGGAGACTAAAACATATGAAGAACAGTTGTAGGAATTGGATATGTCTAGTCTAATGAAAAGGACTGGGGGTGACTGAGAGGAAAATGTAAAGATGGTTTATTTTGTGTAAAGAAGGGAACCAAAGTGCAGCCATATTGTGGTATGAAGTTTTCTTTTATACTTAAATGGCCTCTCGTCTGTACCATTATGTAACCATGCTTGCAAAGCAGTATTATGAACAAATATTGTATTTTTAGCTCACTGTGTGAAAAACAGGATATAAAACTGGGGCTAGTCCCTAAGTAAGAGGAAAAAACACATTAAGAACATATGTCATTGCTCACGTCATGACTTATGGGAGTGTTCAGTATACTGAGAATCACGTATTTATTGTTGATTTGGTATAAAATGGATGTGTGAAGATGTCAATTGCCTTCTTCAGGTATGATTATCTACCTGAGTTGACCTCTCCTTGATTAACAAGATAGTAAACGTCTGTTGTTGTTCACCTGGCTCCTGTGTCATTATTTTTCCTTTTCTCGCAGTGAACTAATAACAGAATATAATATTTCAAGGGCTGCTACAAAAAATTGGGGAGATGGGTTAACCTATTTTCCAAAAAATGGAAAACAAGACAAGAAATAATGGATTGAAACTAATCAAGGAGAGAAACAACCTAGAACTAAGGAGAACTTTCCTGACACTTAAAACAATTAATCAGTTGAATAACTTGTCTCCAGAAGTTGTGAGTGCTCCAACACTGGAGGTTTTAAAAAAGAGACTAGACAACTACTTGTCTGGAATAGTATAGACTCCCCTAATTGAGGAGGAGGTTAGACTAGAAGATCTCCAAGGTCCCTTCTGTTCTGTCTGGGTCCCCCCAGACACCAACACCAACCAAAAAGAGTATCCAGACACACTGGTAAAAAGCAAAGGCAGTTTATATAATTGAAAGCAAACACTGGTAACAAAAACTGTTCTTACAGACAGGAACACTATGAAGCTTCACAGAGGTTTCACGAAGGCCAGGCAATAAAACAGGACTCTTGCTGGCAAAAACAACGCTGGAGATAATAAACCCCACGCCTCCCCCAAGTCTTCCAGACTTCTAGGCCACAAGCCAAGATCAGAGACGCCAAGAATCGAAGCAAGGTCACAGGACTCCCAGTTGATAACTCTCCACAAGACTGTAAGGGCGGGCCTGCCTTTTCAACCCTGCTGAGGAGAACCACACCCAAACCCAGCTGTTGCCAATTCAGGGATGGAAATACCTTTCTAATTGGCCCCATGTTTGAGCTGCACGTCGCTGCCTCATGTCTATTATAGCCTGTGCGTCTTCATCCAATGAATCCAGGCTACTAGCTGGGGAGAGCCCCCCCCCCTGGGGGTCTCAGGCTGCTCTCCCTCCTCCTCTTCCTGATGTTCCTCTCCCCCGTCTGCCTGGTCCTCCCCCTCCTGTTCACTGTCCTCCTCCTCTGGGCATGGATCCGGCAGAGCTCCAGCCGGTCCCTGAGGAGCCTCAGGCTGAATCACAACACCTTCCAATTTTTTTTTATTCTGTTTTAAGTTCTGTTATAGGTACACATGTTTAGTATTCAAAATACCTATTGGAACACACTAGTTTACACTAGCAAAACGATATTATCATACTTACACATTGGATTGTATATTATGTGAACAAGACTTGGATTCTTTTGTCATAATAATTGTAACACAAATTTTGTTCCCAGCTTTTAAATGTTATATTCCAATTGCTTATGTCTAAAACAAATTAAAAATTGCTTACATTCATCATAAACTTCGCTTTTGTGACCACGGCAACGAAAATTATGCATTTTTACTGTAGAAACAGACGATTTTGCATCTTCTCATTTATACAGTCAGACTAGGAACACTATATGCATTGCAAATTTGCACATACCAAAAACTGTTCAGAAGTGTGCGGTTTTCCGAGATTTACGACTATACCGCAAATCAGTTTCACGAATCAATCCCCAAATATAGTCGCCCATCATGTTTTCGTTATATTGTCCTTGGTAACGGCATTCAAAGTTTATAATGTCCTGGTGAAAGCGCTCGCCTTGCTCCTCTGAATAAGTTCCCATGTTCTCTTTGAACTTATCAAGATGAGCATCAAGGATATGGATTTTGAGTGACATCCTGCAGCCCATTGCAGCATAGTTCTTTATCAGAGTCTGAACCAGTTGTACATAGCTTTCATCTTTATGATTGCCTAGGAAGCCGTGAACCACTGCGACAAAACTGTTCCAAGCTGCTCTCTCTTTCCTATTCAGCTTCTTGGGAAATTCACTGCACTCTATCATCTTCTTGATTTCTGGTCCGACGAAGACACCAGCTTTGATCTTTGCTTCAGACAGCTAAAGGAGAAAAGATCTTGGAGGTAATTGAAAGCTCTCGACTCCTTATCTAGAGCCCTGGCAAATTGTTTTATGAGCCCCAACTTGATGTATAGTGGTGGCATCAGCACCTTACGTGGGTCCACCAGTGGCTCCCACTTTACATTGTTCTTCCCCACAGTGAACTCTGCCCGCTGAGGCCAGTCCCGCCTGTGGTAGTGCGCTTCAGTATCCCGGCTGTCCCAAAGACAAATAAAGCAAGGATACTTAGTAAAACCACCTTGGAGGCCCATCAGGAATGACATCATTTTGAAATCTCCGATAACTTCCCAGGCGTACTCATCATACACAAGGCACCTAGCAACATCTTGACACTGGCGTATTCCTCTTTCAGGTGCACCAAGTGAGCTACAGGAAGAGACGGATACTTGTTCCCATTGCGAAGCAGCACGGCTTTGAGGCTCTTGCATAAGCTCTCTATGAAGAGGTGCCACTCATTCGGGTTACAGGTGATACCTATAGCCTCGAATAGACCGGCCACATTGTTGCAGAAACACAGTCCATCTTGATGACTGAAGAAGATGGAAAAAACTTGGTGACGCTTCCTCTGAATGAATGCTTTCATCTAATAAGTTCCATTACTTGAGCCTTGATGTCAGAAGCTCAGAGTTGGACTTGGTGAGACCAAGGTCTCTGATCAGATTGTTGAGGTATTTTTGGTTAGGGTAGCATGGCTTCCACTCCTCATCTGCATATGAAGAGAAATTGTGATCTTCAACGTCTTCCTCGGTGTCTGACCTGCTGCTTTCTTTTGAAGGTGGTGTAGCTCTGTCTGGAGGTGTTGGTACAGGAAGTTCAGGGCAGTGTGGTACTGGGGCAATAGATGAAGGAATGTCAGGATACGTTACAGGCGGTGCATTTTTGGCAGTGCGATGTTTGGAAGGGTCCACCATGCAGAAGTAGCAATTTGTTGAGTGATCAGTCAGTTCACGCCAAATTCTTGGGATAGCAAAATGCATGGCTCTCTTCTTTCCCCTGTACCAACCTATAAGCAAATATAATAAAATTTGGATTGAGAATTTGATTTAGGCCTATTTCACACTAATGACTAGTGATATTTATAATATTAACAGAGTTAATCTGCTATTTAAGAGAGTAGCATTTATCCACTTACCTTCAAGAGTTTTTTTGCAGTACTCACATGTGAAATGAGGAGCCCATGGTTTGTCTTGGTCACCAACAGGCATTATTATTATTATTATTATTATTATTATTATTATTATTATTTATTGGATTTATATGCCGCCCCTCTCCAAAAACTCGAGGCGGCTAACAGCAATCATAAACAGTATACAATAATAATCCAATACTAAAAGCGAATTAAAAACCCCTTAATATAAAAAACCAAACATACATACAAACATACCATGCATACAATTGTAAAGGCCTAGGGGGAGAAGGAATCTTAATTCCCCCATGCCTGGCAGCAGAGGTGGGTTTTAAGTAGTTTACGAAAGGCAAGGAGGGTGGGGGCAATTCTAATCTCTGGGGGGAGTTGGTTCCAGAGGGCCGGGGCCGCCACAGAGAAGGCTCTTCCCCTGGGTCCCGCTAAGCGGCATTGTTTAGTTGACGGGACCCGGAGAAGACTCACTCTATGGGACCTAACTGGTCGCTGGGATTCATACAGCAGAAGGCGGTCCCTGAGGTAATCTGGTCCGGTGCCATGAAGGGTTTTATAGGTCATAACCAACACTTTGAATTGTGACCGGAAACTGATTGGCAACCAATGCAGACTGTGGAGTGTTGGTGTGACATGGGCATATTTAGGGAAGCCCATGATTGCTCTTGCAGCTGCATTCTGCAGGATCTGAAGTTTCCGAACACTTTTCAAAGGTAGCCCCATGTAGAGAGCGTTACAGTAGTCGAGCCTTGAGGTGATGAGGGCATGAGTGACTGTGAGCAGTGACTTCCGGTCCAAATAGGGTCGCAACTGGTGCACCAGCCGAACCTGGGCGAACGCCCCCCTTGCCACAGCTGAAAGATGTTTCTCTAATGAGGACGCCCAAGTTGCGAACCCTCTCATGCCGAAGTATGCCTCACACATCTTAGCAGATGCTTCCACAGAGTACTTTTTCACTCTTGTCTTTATAAACTGGCCACATACATAGCAAAATGCGTCTGCTGGATGTATGCAACCTCTTGATGCCATCTAAATTGACTAAGTTGCTGTGTACTGCAAGGAAAAAGGATGTCTCTCCAAACTTAATAAAAATTGTCTTTATTCCATGCAGTATTAAATTACAAGAGTGTACTGAGGATTCAGCAGAGCAGGATTGATCACCTGGTACCAGAGTAACACACAATATATACATTTACATTTCTAAGCTCCTCCTTTAATGGGTGTGGGGTGAAGTGTGAATACTGTCGTTATCAGAATCTGAATAGATATTGAATTCTCACCTGTCTGTCTAGGTCAATTCCCCTTTGTCTGTCATGGTCATTGCCCACTTACTATGTAATCCCAATCAATTACATCCTCTCTCTCCGTCTCTCAAGAAGGGCTATAGTGGCCCTATATAACTGTAGTTATACAGCTACCTACAATTCTGTACAGTCCCAGAAAGTTCTAGATAATTCTGGACAGCTTTAGAAACTTCTTGATAGTTCTCACAATTCCAGAAGCTCTTTAAGTATCTTGAAATATTGCGAATATCCTTAAAAATAGATCAATTTTAAAATATCATTGTACTGACCACAAAAGCAAGGTTTACAGGGAATAATAACTTTTTTCTATTCATTTAAGGTACAAACAATCAGGAAAACACACTTAACAACTGGGAACAATTTTTTTAAAAATTGTTTCATTATCTAATAATTAATCAAGTTCAAAAGTTATGGTCTTTGGGAAATGACATTGTAGCCACAGTTGGTCAGCCAATAGAGTGTGTAACCCTTTTCCTTACCTGGGGTTGTTTTCTCTGAGACTGAATCGGGGATCCTCATCAACAAAGGAGCTCAGTTAGAGAAAGGGCATGAGTGAAAATGGTGCTTAAATGAAAACCTCATAGCTCCCCAGCTTCCTCAGCCCCAATTATCAAAGCATAAGAAACAAAGGTTTCCCCCATGTTCTTACATCCATCTGATGTTTTGGGCTTCAGAGAGAAATCGCTAGCAGAACCAACCCAATCACGGCCTCTGAGGAGAATCCTGGGGTGAGTAAAAGGACTCCAGCTGCTGCCCTCACAGTTGTATTGGGAATTTACACAATTTCTGCTTTGTCTAAATTCAGAAAATATGAATATCGGCATAACATTTCATCTATGGAAACTGACAAAAACAGACAAAATTTCAATTAAAAAGAAATCTTGGATTATACAACTGACAAATTGTATTAGGAACTGCGGTCTGCCTGTTTCTTGTATAACTGGAGAATAAGCTGAAAAGAGTCCTTCAGAAAGAATCTGTGATACAGAAACAGAAAAAGATGGACCAATCCTCAAAAAAATTAATAGGCCCTTTATTGGAATATAATACTTCAGTCAGCATTTCAATGTGTTAATCTAATTATGGTAAATTGTAGAGGTGATATTATTCACATTGTTTACCATTTTTAAAATTCATTCTTTCCCATTTTTATTATACGCTCTTGCTAATATTGTGTCTTTAATATTTCAAACAATGTTTAACTACAAATTGTTCTAATACTTCTTGAGAAGCAGGCTGGATTTATTAAAATCTAATATTTTGGAATTGATCTGACCCCAAATATAACACAGCATCCCTCATTGCTTTTTCAGATCAATTATTTACCTGCTTCAGAGGCTCTGAGTGATAAAAGCAAATTCCCCTTTTTCCACCAGATGCAAGAGAAAGAAGGGATCCAGTACCCAGCCATTGTCCAACTGCTCCTCCATTTCAGATGGACCCTGATTGGCCTCTTTGCTTCAGACACAGAGAAGGGAGAGAATTTCATGAGGATTTTTCCTCCTGTGCTTGTCAAGAATGGAATTTGTGTCGTTATATCACAACAACTCTCAAGAACTGAACATACAGCCTCCCTCAGGGATGCCCTCTCTAAGTGGAGACAGGTCAATGTCTTTGTTCATTTCATGGAAGATGATTCGCTTTGGGACAGAATTCTTCCTTTCCATTTAACATTTCTGAGCTTGCCGGGACTCACTGAAGGGAAAGTCTGGATCCTCACAAATTTTGTAGGGTATGAAATGAACAAGCGCACACTTCTCAAATACGTCCACAATATTTTGAAGTTTGCTTATCTGACCAAAGAAAGGCCAAAAGATGAGGCCTTTGAACCCCATTTTTTTTTTGAAGAAAATTTTAAAGATATTTATTTTCTCTGTTCTCTTTCAAAGAATGTATTTTCTGTCAAAGGCCGCAGAAGATGCACCCAGAAAGCCCCACTGGAGACCCAGTGGAAAAGGATAGAGATCACAAATCACTATTCATATTACAGCACCATGAAGACGCTGGCCCAAGCCTTGAATGCTGCCTATTCCCCCAGATTGAGGAGGAGAAGGAAGGAGGGAGAAAAGAGGTTGGGGTCTCCAAGGCTGCAGCCATGGCAGGTAGGGGGTCCTGATATGGATCCATGAATTTTAGATCCTTTAGAGAAGGTATCCAGAGGAGAAGGAGGGAAACCACCTCAACAGATCTGCCCAAATTAATTACTCAGGAAATATTGTTTCCAAAGTGGGAGGGTGGTGTTTGTAATTTTTACTACCACTCTGTGGGCATGGCTTATTTTATGAATGTGGCTTGATGGTCATGTGATTGGGTGGGGGTGGCTTGGCAGTCATGACTGGGTGGGAGTGGCTTCATAGTCATGTGATTCAGTAGGCGAGGCTTGGTCATATGCTTGGGTGGGTGTGACCAACTCAATGTCAGCCTCAATGAATCTGCAGTTCTGCAAAAATGTTGTTCACCTTTTTTCCAACTTTACATACTTGAGATGTCCTTTCATGGACCCCTGAAAGGAGGAAATGTCTCCCATGCTTTGCCCCAGAGTGTGAGAGGCAACAGGCTCTTAAGGGGCTGCCAGAAAGAAGGGGGGCAATGTATTTTCCAAAGCACCAGAAGGCCAAACAAGAAGCAATGGAGGGAAACCCGAAGAAAGAGAGAAGCCACCTAAAACTAAGGAAACATTTCCTAACAGTGAGAACCAATAGAGGTGCAGAAATATTTCGGTCATAATTTCACATATAAAATTGCCATTTGTGGAATACAACCTGCATATTTTTCAAAACAGTCATTAGTGTTATGTCTGATGTGGCTGATTATGGAATGGAACAGCATATTACGCTGGACTTATGCAACCTGATGTACAAAATAAACACACCCATATTTATACTCTGGACTATTAACACTGAGTGCACATAAATCACTGAAAAATATGTGGTAGCCCTGGGCAAAAGAAAGGCAATAAAATCACTCTTCTTGTTTTCTTTCTTTCTCTTTCTCATCTATACCTCACTCACTCCCTTCCTCCCCTCCTTCCTCCCTCACTCCGTCAGTCCCTCCCTCCCTTTCTTCCCCCCTTCCTTCATCCCACTAACCTACCCAACCTTCCTCCTCCTTTCTTCCATCATTCTTTCATTCCTTTGTTATTTCGTTCCTTCCTTTGTTCCTTCCTGTCTCCCTCCCTCCATCTTTCTTTCCTTCCTTCCTTCCTTCCTTCTTCCCTTCCTTCCTCCCTCCATCCTTCACCCCACCCACCCACTAACCCAAGCTTCTTCCACTTCTTCCTCCATTCTTTCTTTTGTTCATTCATTCATTCCTTCATGCCTGCCTGCCTGCCTATCTTTCTTTCTCTCCCCTCCCTCCCTCCTTTTCTTTCTTTCTTTTTCTTTCTTTTTTTTCTTTCTTTCTCTCTCTCCCCCTTTTCCCTTTCCTTTCCTTTCCTTCTCCTACTACTAATACATACTTCATCTATAATGAACAAAGATATAAACAGATAGAGGGAGCCCCCATGGGATCGCCCCTCTCACCTGTCATCGCCAACCTCTGTATGGAATATTTTGAAAATAATGCATTGGAGCAATCTAAACAGAAACCTAAACTTTGGCTGAGATGTATTAATTTCTAATGGATTTGAAAGGAAAACAGTTACAAACCTAATAAAAAAAGAGACACCCCCCAAAAATCAAGACCAAGAACAGGATAATGGTACCACCCTCCTCCCTTACATCAAGGGCACCACAGACAAAATTAGTAAAATTCTACACAAACATAATATCAAAACTTCATTTGTCACTAACCAAAAAATATCAAACATCCTAAGAAACCCAAAAGATAAAATCCAACTAGAACACCAAGGAATCTATGAAATCCCTTGCAAAACATGTGCAGCCACATACATTGGACAAACCAATTGAAGAGTGAGCACACGCATTGCAGAACATAAGAATGCAGTTAAAAAAGAAGAAAAGACTTCCTCCCTTGTCCAGCACATTAAAAAATCAGGGCACGAAATTGACTTTGAAAAAACTAAATTACTTTCCAAAACAGAAAATTTATACAGAAGAATTACTATGGAAGCTATAGAGATAGAGAAACACCCCTTCAGCATGAACAAACGGGATGACACGTCCCGCCTACCAGAGATTTGGAAACCAGCCTTAAACAAAAAAACATATCATAATCATCACCATGTCAATCCTTCAAGTAATTGTGATTCCACCAACCAATCAAATCACTAAAACATAGTCACCCAATCTATTTGCTACATTCAAACCAAATCTCCACCCCCAACATTATATATAAGGAACAAATGGCAGTTGCAAACATTCCATATTCACAGCAGCACGAAGCTTAAAACTTCAGCCTGATGATGGTGAATGTGATTTCACCGAAACGTCGCATAGACACTCAAAATATTACACGGGGCAAAACCCGAACTCAGAACAATCTACATATATGTGTGTGTGTGTGTGTGTGTATAAATATATATATATATATATATATATATATATATATATATATATATATATATATATAATTACTTTTGCAATAAAATTGTTGTTGTGAGCTGCCCTGAGTCTATGGAGAGGGGTGGCATACAAATCTAATAAATAATAATAAAAATAATAATAGCATATAACACAGTGCGCAGTGACCTGTGCACCCACCACCAGGCGAGTGCTCTAGAACAGAGGTCCCCAACCTTTTTTGCACCAGGGACCGGCTTTAAGCTACACCAGTTTTCCACGGCCCGGTGGTGGTGGGGGCTTTGGTCAAATGGGGGTGGGGTTATGGAGGGGTGGAGCTTAGTGACGCAGCCCTCCACACTTCTCCACAGGGCGGGGAGAATCAGGAGGCTCCTTTGGCGGCTGGGGGCTGCCTGGCTTTGTGATTTTGGCTGGGGGGGGAGTTAGGAAGGTCCTACTTCTCCCCCCCCCCAGCCAAAAATTCAAAGCCTATCTGCTGGATACAGGCGATGAGTGGGACAGAGCGGCGCGGAAGCCTCTTGCAGCAGCTGCCACAGCCACCGGCTTCGGCTCCGCTCGTCCCGCTCATCGCCCGTATCCAGCAGATAGGCTTTGAGTTTTTGGCTGGGGGGGGGGAAGTAGGACCTTCCTAAGTCCCCCCCCAGCCAAAAACTCAAAGCCTATCTGCTGGATACGGGCGATGAGTGGGACAGAGCGGCGCGGAAGCCTCTTGCAGCAGCTGCCACAGCCACCGGCTTCGGCGCCGCTCGTCCCGCTCATTCCCCGTGTCTGGCAGAAGCTGCTGCCCGAGTGCTCTTGGCCGACGGGATTCAAAGTGCTGGGGTGGGGGGGCTGTCAGGACACCCCCCACCCCAGCACTTTGAATCCCGCCGGCCAAGAGCACTCGGGCAGCAGCTTCTGCCAGACACGGGGAATGAGCGGGATGAGCGGCGCCGAAGCCGGTGGCTGTGGCAGCTGCTGCAAGAGGCTTCCGCGCCGCTCGTCCCACTCATTGCCCGTATCCAGCAGATAGGCTTTGAGTTTTTGGCTGGGGGGGGGAGAAGTAGGACCTTCCTAACTCCCCCCAGCCAAAATCACAAACCCAGGCAGCCCCCAGCCGCCAAAGGAGCCTCCTGATTCTCCCCGCCCTGCCCGACGCCCCACCCTGTCCTGCATGTCCTCTGCCGGGAGGGCAGCGGCGCCGCGGACCGGCTGGAAAACCCCAACGGCCCGGTCCCGGTCCGCGGACCGGCAGTTGGGGACCTCTGCTCTAGAATGTTCTTTATAATTGACCAACTGTGTTTATTATACTTTCTGTATATTTTGTCAGTACTGTATATGATTTTTTTCCCCCCAAACCTTTTCATTCATTTTTGAAGATTGTGGCAGTATTATTTAAGCACATTTGGAGATTACACAATTGTAGAAGAAAGACTGAATGTGGGATAAGAAACAATGTTGTCTGTATTTCAAATTCCTGGATGTTCCCATTCTAGTTTCATCCCTTTCTGGAGAAGAATGAATATTGGAATATTTCAGAGTTGAAACTGTACTTGGACCCAAATGGAGAGATAAAAGCAGATCTGAAGATTGATAGCTTGTTGGTTCTCCCCAAGGAGGATGTCAAAAGAGAGAGACTGGCGTATTTTATACGACAGAGACTGTCTATCGACCAAGATGCACTTCCACGGCTAAAGTTACTCAATAAGGTGGGAGAAATTTTGCTGTTTTTCTGTGTTTTCCAAAGTCCGAGGTCCCATTTCAAGTGGGGAAAGTGTAGAGTCTCCAGGGTGGTGTCATCTAATGGAAGTTCATCAGTAGACATGACCTAAGTGGATCAGCTTTGCCATGTTTTATGGGAATCTTTGAAGATCTTACTGGTCAGAGGTTTCTCTCTTCATCACAGTTTTATTTTATATTAAAAACCAGAATGAAATAACTTTCCTAAACCTTTTACAATAAACTTTATTCTCAGTTTTAATATGAATATCTCATCATACTTTTTTCCCTGCAATTCCATCCCTTCAGACTTTATTGAATAAAAAAGTACTTTATTGTAATGTTAAATTCCAAAAGCAAAAATGAGGAACTAAATAAAGAATCTGCCAGTTGTTATACCTCTAGCATCTGTTTAGAAAACGTCAGAGGTTTCATATAAACCTTAGTGAAGACCAATGTCTCCATCCTTTTTTACTTCATTTCTATAGATGGAGAATCCTAACATATATCCTAACACAGTCTCTTTTTTCTGCTCAGTCCCTGCCTGAGTCCAAATGTGTGGAAAGTTGTCATCCTGGATTTGTCAAGAGGGCTCGAGAAGGAGAGCCAGTTTGCTGCTACAACTGCATTCCTTGTCCGGAGGGGACCTTCTCTACTCAGGAAGGTGGGTGACACTGAGGAAAATGGGAGGCTTTGTGGAACTGGATCCATTCAGAACATTTTCATGAAAGTACAAGTTAAAAGGCAGATTGAAGCAAACCTGGGGTTTTTTTTATTTTTAACGTGCACAATTTCTTATCTAAAAGGAGGTAAATCAAAAAGACTTTGAAGGAGGGCTGGGAAGGGACAGGAGGGGAGATGGCAGACTGGGCAATTTTACTAACAGCAGAGGAAATACTTTTTACACTGTTTAGTTTGGAAAAGTGCTTCTAAATTTACCTTTCTAGGAACATCTGAGGACTTTGAAACTTGATGAATTCTTTCAGGTCCACCTTCTGAAAGACCTAGCAATTCACTGTATATTGACCTCCCCTTGAGGATCACTGAGAAAGTCCATAATGTGGTGCTGTGGATAATAATGGGGGGAACTCCTTACACAAATATTCTGCCAGTCAGATCAATCAAAAGAGCGCTGGAAGGGACCTTGGAGGTCTTCTAGTCCAGCCCCATGCTCAAATAGGAGAACTTATACCAGTGATGGTGAACCTTTTCAGCAATGAGTGCCCAAACCGGAACACACATGCATGTGCATGCAGGTGCACATGATGGAGCATTGGAAGTGCAAAGAGAAGCTGACCATCGTGCACATGCCTGTTTTGGCCATTTTTGGGGGCATTTTCTGGGTGTTTTTCAGATCATTTTGGGCCCGAAAAATAGCCTGAAAACCATCTTTCTTTTGGCTGTTTCCTGGACCATTTTCAGGCTGTTTTCTCGGTGCTCCAGTGCCTGCAAAGACTGATATGTGCACTGGAAATCAGAAGATCATCTGGCAATGGCACACGTGCCAACAGTGAGGGCTCTGCATGCCACCTCGGGCACCCGTGCCATAGCTTGCTATCATGGACCTATACAATCTCAGACAAGTGACTGTCCAGTCTCTTCCTAAAAACCTCCAACATTGAAGAACATAAAACCTCTGGAGGCCAGCTGTTCCACTGGTTCATTGTTTCTCCTTAGTTACATATTGCTTCCAGATGTTACAGGATACTGTAGGCATCCTCCAAGTCCCTTTAACTGCCATGGGGCAGGACTCAGGATGTTTGCCTAAAAAGATGTTATGATTCATTATTAACCTCTAACAATGTAGGATCTTATGAAGATTCTACCCATTACACAGAAAATAATTAATATCCCAGGATTCCCCTCAACTTCATATACCTAGCTACATTTTTAAAAATATCCTTCTTACCTCTCTTTAATGGAATTGTTTATATATATGTCGTAGAAAATGTTCCTGGAATTAGGTGTTGTCCAAAAGCATTATTTCTTGTAATTTAAAAAACCAAAATATTAAAGAAATATTACTTTTTATTTTTCAGATACTGAAACATGCACCAAGTGTCCAGATGATAAATATCCAAATGAGGACAGAGTACAATGTATCCCCAAAGTTATAACCTTTTTGTCTTATGAAGAAGATCTGGGCATCATCCTTGTCTCTTTTGCCTTACTTTTCTTCCTAAGCACAGGTCTTGTTTTAATCATCTTCATTAAATACCTAGAAACTCCCATTGTCAAAGCCAACAACCGGGACCTCTCCTACATCCTCCTGGTCTCCCTCCTGCTTTGCTTCTTGTCTTCTTCTCTCTTCATTGGTCAACCAAGGAAAGCCACCTGCCTTCTCCGACAAACAGTTTTCAGCATCATCTTCTCAGTTGCTGTTTCTTCTGTCTTGGCCAAAACCATCATGGTGGTGCTGGCTTTCCTGGCCACAAAACCGGGAAACCAAGTGAAGAGATGGTTGGGGAAGAGCTTGGCCAACTCCATCATCCTCTCTTCATCTTCTGTCCAAGTTATCATCTGCTCCATCTGGTTAGGAGTTTCTCCCCCGTTCCCTGACTCTGACCTCCACTCCCAGCATGGAGAAATCATCCTGCAATGCAACGAAGGGGATGTTGTCATGTTCTATGTCACCCTCAGCTACATGGGCTTCCTGGCTGCCATCTGCTTCACAGTGGCTTTCCTGGCCAGGAATCTGCCTGGGGCCTTCAATGAAGCCAAGTTGATCACCTTCAGCATGCTGGTCTTCTGCAGTGTCTGGGTGACTTTTTTGCCCTCCTACCTGAGCACCAAAGGGAAATACATGGTGGCTGTCCAGGTCTTCTCCATCCTGGCCTCCAGTGCTGGTCTGCTAAGTTGCATCTTCATTCCCAAGTGCTACATTATCCTTCTGAGGCCAGACCTGAACACAAAGGAGCATCTCACAGCCAGAACAAATGTAAAAACATGATATATAACACCATTGTGATATTGGACAAATTGTTAATGTGATGTTCATTTGATTTCCATTTAGAAAGTATGCAGGAGTCAAAGAAAAACATATCTATATGTTTCAAAGTGGGAAATTCTTGCAGCTCCGTCCCCTTTCAATCTTGTTAAAGATATCTCTGTAAAATTCAGAGGAATTCAGCTGTTCAGCAACAGCTACTGAATGTGAAAGCTTATCGAAAATAATGTTGGGACGTATTCCTCTTGACAGCAGCTAAAAGTGTTTGTGAGAGAGAATGAGTAGGAAAAGGGGTCAGGATGAAGCTGTTGGGCCCAAGAATCCAGCCTGGTTGCCTGATCCTCTCCGTGACAATGCCAGAATGATGTGAAATGCCAGGTTTGATCGGTTCTCACTTTGGAAGGGAAATCTTCATCCCTCTTATATAATTCTTTGTTTTTCAAAAAGTTTTTTATTTTTATGTAATTCTTTCTTGATTTCCTGATAAAACCTCCTTTGCAGAAAGTGTTCAACAGAACAGCTGTTTGGGATTTCAGTTTGGGATTATTATTTTTTTGTTTCTGTACTTTGCACCAAAATAAAAAAAAGTAAATTTAAAAAATAAAGTTTGTAATGAAATTTCCACTGTGTTTTTTTCTTTCAAGCAGAGAAATAAAATAGCAATTTTCAGGAGCTTTAATTTCCCACTTTACAATTTATGCCTAAAGAGTCTTTCCTTCCCTTTGCCCCCCCCCCAATTTAACTGTCCCCCCTTGCCAAAATCGCTTTGCCCAAGTTTCAAAGCTAACAGCTCCCAGACTTCCCACCGTCCCATCACTGCCTCACCCACAGGGGGCTCTTGCCCTCCCTCCCAGGCCCTCTCACCCCTCCCGCCCCCTCATCTCTTGGACTTCAGCCATGCAGCCAAGCGGAGCAGAAGGGCCCTTCGGGGAAAGTGCAGGCGGCCCCTTCTGGGCTGCAATTCCAACAGCTCCATTGAGGTCTCTAGGAGACTTTTCTTCCTCCTGTCCCACTTCTCCACCTGGCCCTCCCGCTGGGTCCCTTCCCCTTCTTCATCACAGTTTGATTCCAGATGAAAAAACTAAACGGAATAAACGTTTCCTTAATCTTTTACAGTAAAACGTTATTCTCAGTTTTAATATGAACATACCATCGTACTGAAACCTTTTTTCTGCAGTTCCAGCCCTCCAGACTTTATTAGAATAGAATAGAATAGAATAGAATTTTTATTGGCCAAGGGTGATTGGACACACAAGGAATTTGTCTTGGTGCTCTCAGCATACATAAAATAAAATATACATTTGTCAAGAGTCATGTGGTACGACACTTAATGATTGTCATAGGGGTCAAATAAGCAATGAAGAAGCAATATTAATTAAAATCTTAGGATATAAGCAACAAGTTACAGCCATACAGTCAACATGGGAGGAAATTACTGGTGAAACTCGAAAAATTACATTATCGTGCCAAGGTTCATTTATTTCAGTAATGTAACTTAAAACATCACAGATGAGAGAGACCCATTACATGTAAAGCAAGATAGTTCAAGCCCTGATTTGTCATAATTGTGATGATTATGGGATGCATTAAAAAAAACCAAATCCCCCATCTCAGAAAATTAGAATATTACATGCAATCAATAAAACAAGAATTGTACATAGAACTATATGTCTTTGGAGAGGGGTGGCATACAAATCTAATAAACTATAACTATATCGAACCTCTGAAAAGTATAAGCATGCATATGTACTCAGTCCTTGGTTTGGGCCCCCTATGTGGCAATTCCTGCCTCAATGCTGTGTGGCAAGGAAGCTCTCAGCCTGTGGCACTGTTAAGGTGTTATGGAAGACCAGGAGGCTTCAATAGGGGCCTTTAGCTCTTGTGCATTGTTCGGTCTCATGTCTCTCCTCTTTCTCTTGGCAATGCCCCCTAGATTCTCTATGGGGATCAGGTCAGGGGAGTTTGCAAGCCAATCCAGCACAGGAATCCCAGGGTCATTGAAGCAGGTTTTGGTGCTTTGGACAGTGTGGGCAGGTGCCAATTTCTGCTGGAAAATGAAGTCAACATCCCCATAGAGCTCAGCTGTGGAAGGAAGCATGAAGTCCTCCAAAATCTCCTGGTTAGACGGCTGCGTTGACCCTGGATTTAATGAAGCCCAGTGGACCAACACCAGCAGATGACATGGCTCCCCAAATCAACACAGACTGTGGAAACTTCATACTGGACTTTGAGCCTCTTGCAGTGGGTACCTCTCCATTCTCCCTCCATCCTCTGGGTCCTTGGTTTCCACATGAGATGCAAAAGTTTCCAGTTTCTATCCAGAGATGGATAGAAGAAATCATAAAACAAAACAAAAAAATAGATTTAAAACTGAAAATGTTCATACAAGGAATTATAAACAAAGATAAATAATAATCGATATCTTATGCTACATATAATAACAGCCAGAATCACATACTCTCAATACAGGAAAGCAGCAACAGTTCCTTCAAGTACAATGATAATAAATATTAGAATGCATGGAAATGTGTAAATTAGACATGGAAATTCATGATAAGGAGGAAACAGAATTTTATAAAATGTGGAATAATTGGTATAATTGGTTGGAGCAAAGACACAAAGTTAAATGTCTAGTGATGTATATAGGACATAATGTGCAAGGTGGATAGATTTAGACAAGATATTATGAGATAGAGATACAGTAATTGTAAAGGATGGAGTTTAATGAATATAGATAAGTTAACAAACAAGTGTTGTAGCTACAGAAAAGATATAACGATACGCAACATTGCTAAATGAATATTCATTTTTACTGTTTAGGTCTTGTTGTATAATGTAATGTCATGTGATGTCTTTTTAATGTTGGTTTTGTACATAAGTATATTTAAACTTATATGTTTTTAAAACTGTTCAATAAAAATTATTTTTACTTTTTTAAAAAATCTGGAATGAAAAGAAAAACCGGGGAGTGTTCATCTGAACCGGCTGAATTGCCTGGCCCTGGCCCCTCCTTCTGGCCTGGCCCCGCCCTGCCTGACACTCCCCTCTTGAGGGCTCCCACCCCCCCTCAAGAAAACGACCTGTCTCGAGATCCCGTGGATCCCTTGGGCTCAGGCAGTGGGATTCCCCGCCGGTTCCCTCTCTGCGCCAAGCGAGAAAGGCTGCTGAGCCCAGAATGGGGCTTTCTCGAAATTAGGAATTGGGAGCAGTCAGCAAGAAGGAGGACCAATGGGAATTTTCCCTTCTCCAGCGTCATCGGCCTCCGGGCAGACTCTCCTTTGACTTCACTCACTGGAGGAGAGAGTTCCGCCCAGAGAAGAAGCCAATACAGTATCCCCCTTCCCTCCTCCTGTCTCCGCTTCTCTCTCACCTCCTTCAGGTGAAGCCACAGAGGATTCTGCCCAGAAACCGGTGACGCTCAAGCAAGGAGAATTCCCATTGGTGCTGTCCCTCGTTCTGGCCCCTCCCACCACCAACGGCAGAGATAAACGCTTCCTCGCGACACTCCCCCCCACATGCAGAACCGCGGATTGGGGTTGAAAGCATCTGGCTGCACATAGAGAGAGAGAGAGAGAGGGAGGGAGAGAGGGAGAGAGAGAGACGTTCCCCCCCAGTGAAATTTGCATAATCCATCCTAAAACAAAAGGCTCCTTTTTATTATTTTTAATATCATGGCATAAAATAGAAAATAAAAGCAGTAAAGAAACGAGAAAGGGTGGAAAGAGGGGGAAGGAAAAGTGTGGAATAAAGAGAAAAAGAAAAGAAAAGGGAAGGGAAGATAGAGTAAGGACAGAAAGGGAAAGGAAAGGAAAAGAAGGGGAAGGAAAGGAAAAGAAAGGAAAAAGGAGGGGAAAGGAAAGGAAAGAGGATAGAAGAAGGACAGGCAAGAGGATAGAAGAAGAAGCTGTGCGCGCGCGGCTGCGCAGGAAACGGGAGATCTTAGCGCAGCACTTTCCACGTGCGTGTAGTTATGCTTTCCCACCCGCCGTGCGCCCCCCCCCCCCCAGCGTGGCACTTTCAAAGTGCATGGCAGTTATGCCTCTGCGCGCCCATCTGAATTGGCTCCTCGCCAGCGTGAAGGCCTGGCCGGGCGCCAGAGAGAACAGCCGGCATCAGGAGTGGACAAGTACGGCCAGGAACCAGCAGGCGGTGAGAAGCCGAGTCCCCCCCAGTGAGTGGCCGCATCCTCTCCATCCCTTCGGAAAGAGCTAACGGGGCTTCAGGGCTTCCTCACTGGTTGTAGGCGCTGGTTGTAGGCGGCCTTTCTCGGCTCCTCCGGCGTTTCTCCAGCCGGCTGTCGCCTGAAGCCCCATTCTGGGCTGGGTAGCCTTTCTGCGATCCCTTCGCTTTGCCCAGAAGGGGGAACTGGCGGGGAATCCCACTGCCTGAGCCAAAGGGATCCCAGAGATCTTGAGACTTGGCTTTTCAGCCCTTCCATTCCTTTCCCTTTCTGTCCTTCCTCTATCTATCTTCCTTTCCCTTTCCCTTTATTTTCCCTTTATTTCCCTTTTGTTTCCTTTCCTTTCTCTTTCTTTTCCTTTCCTTTCTTTTTCTGTCCTTCTTCTATCTTCCTTTCATTTCAATTTCTTTTTCCTTTCGTTTCCTTTCCTATTTATTTATTTATTCATTCAATCAATCAATCAATCATTCATTCATTGCGTTTATATGCTGCTCACTCCTAAAGGGACTGAGCGGCTAACAATGGTTATAAACACAAGTAAAAACAGTAAAAAATATCACTAAAATCACATATATAATTTAAAAAAACATAAATACTAACAATCGATCTTAATTCCAGGCCTTCTTCTATCTTCTTTCCTTTCCCTTTCTTTTCCCTTTCCAGCCCCAGAAGAAGAATCCGCGGTTCTGCAAGGGGAGGGGGGTCGTGAAGAAGCGTTTATCTCGGCCGTTGGAGGTGGGAGGGGCCAGCACGAGACACAGCACCAATGGGAATTCTCCCTGCTCGAGCGTTCTCGGTTTCTGGGCGGAGTCCTTTGTGGTTTCATCTGAAGGATATGAGAGAGAGAAGCGGGGAAAGTGGGAGGGGGGAGGGAGGGGGGATCTTGGCTTCTTCTCTGGGCGGAACTCTCTCCTCCAGTGGGTGAAGTCCAGAGAGAGTCTGCCCGGAGACCGATTACCACTTTTGCACTCTTAACGGTGCGTATTTCTCCAGACATCTCCCTGCTTTCTTCAGGGACACTAATTTTTCTGTTGCATTTTTCTTGTTACTTCAGCCTCTTGTTCCACCAAACGCATCAGCAGGATTTGGTATTTACTTTTCTACCAAAATTGAAAAATAGATAAAACACTGAGTAGCATTAATTCAGCTACCGTATTCAGTTTGCTTGGCTTTTCCCTCATGAGGTCACGCTTCATAATCCTTCTGACAGGTGCATGAGCTCACAAAGGAGAAGTTAAATGAAACCTTTGGATGGGCTGAATGAAAGGTATTATTCACCTGAGCTTTTATCTCTGTGTGGGTGCTTTACTTAATTACTGAGGATTGGTTGGTTGAATTGCTTCAGTTTTTATTTAATTTTATTGATGTAGTTTAGGTTTGTTCTATTTTACAAAATTCATTTGTTTACTTATTCATCTATTTACTTCATATTATATATATATATATATATATAATAAATATATATTTATATTTGTTTCCGTATATTTCGTATATTATATTTGTTTAATATATTAAACAGTAGTTTAATATATTAGCTTATTTAGGGTTTACTTTATGTCCATCATGGATATTTTCCTCTATTATGTAGGAAAAGCTGTATTTGAGGTAAGAGATCTTCAGTTTTATTTGTTTGCTTGTTAGCTTCCGTGGCTGACTCTAGGATTTAGAATTCTAAAAGGTAATATGACAGATAACATGACATAAATAATTTCATGATAGAGATTAAAATTTGATAATGAAATAAAATAGGAATCAAAGGAATCTTGGAATAAGTACAATTATTTTAGGATAATTTTTAGAATTTTAGAACTTGGGTAATGTTTTTAGGATAGTTCTTTGCGGTACTACAGTGGTCCATTTTTCATGAAAATATTAAGCTTTTTTGGCTTTGAATTGTTAATATTTTACTAGAATTTCATTGTAGTTTTAAAATGGCGGGGGGGGGGGCAGACACCTAGGCTGTATGGGGCCCCAAAATTCCTGATGGCGGCCCTGCGCTCAGCCCCAGGGACCGAGGGGCTGCATTGGGGGGGGGGGGGTGAGGAGCATTTGCCTGGAAGTTCGGAATAGGGAGGGGGCGGTAAATTGGAAGGACCAATGGGAATCCTTTTTTCTTCAGCGTCATCGGTCTCTGGGCAGAGACTCCCGGGTCTTCACCCAAGGGAGTCGAGTTCAGGGGCAGAGAGAAAAGTGGATTATAGAGAAGAGCAGATTTAAGAGTATCAGAATTGGGATGGTGTGTATTTCATATAGTTGGTCCCGAGAGCATCAACCAGGCAGGGCAACTATGTAGGGTTGAAAAATGAATAAAAGTAGTAAAGCCAATAAGAGACTCATTATCATCTGAAGCATTAAATCACCTGTGATTGATGAATGATTTGAATAGGGATTTTGTGATTGTATGAAATCATATGAATATTACCATAATTAATTAATATGTATATTATTATAGGATTTAATGAAATATCTGATGTAGCAGTGCAGAAATACTGAATGTTTGCTGATATTATAATTTCTTTTGTTGTTGTTGTTTGTTTGTTTCTTTTTTATTATTTTAATTGTTATTTATTTATTTGTCTGTTTCAAAATAGGGAAGGAATGTTGTACATAATCCTGGTCAGTTGGAGGATGATGAAGAACTTGAGGACTCAGATATAGATATTGTTTATGAATTAGTGGTGGGCCCGGGGTTACAGGTAGTAGAACAGGTGGGAGTGATGTATTTGGTACGTCAGGGGGTCAGTGGGGAAGAAAGGTGGAGTTTCAATGTTGTAGGGTTAAAATGAAAGGTGTTTCCATTCAGCTCCCAAGCAAGCAAATGCATTCTGTGTTATTTTTTACAGTCATTTCTGCTGTTTTTGAATCATGCTGTGAGTACATAAATCTTGTTAAACGGAGGAGGCTGGTAGGAATGCATGAGGAATGCAATTAAGAAAGATAACGGGAGGAAGAGGAATGTGCTAGCATGAACTGTATTTTGAATACGGAAGGGAAGAGAATAAAGATGGAGTTTCTTTGTTTATGAAATACTGCATTTAGTAAGAATTATTTGTAATAGCGAAAGTTCTACCCGAAACCAGAACAAGGAAGATCATGGAGGAGCATCCCCGGGAAGGGGGTCCCACCAGATGGCAGGCAGCTGTGGGAGAGACGGAGGGGGTGGTTTTTATACTTAAAATCCTCATTAGGGCACAGAACCGGTTGTTCAATTCTTTGAATCCCACCACTGCCAGGGACTCCTCAGTCAGCCCTCTGAGACCTCCAAGTCCTCTCTGGCTGTGGGGCTGAGTCTCCCTTTCAATCACCCCCTGCAGCCCCCCTGCATGATGGGTGGATGGGGGGAGGGCATAAGGAAGTCCACTCTCCTCTCCAGGGCTGCCTGCTGGTCACCCGAGCTGTACGCGCAGCTCCATTTTTTGCTACCAGAATGCTATCCCCTGCCGTCCAGGTGGGAACCCAATACTGACCGTCACTCTTGATGGGAAACTTCTTTGCACTACATTAGATTACTAACATTAGATTTCTTAGCTTTCTTGCCTGAAAGAGTAATTCAAAAGAATTGAGGGAGCTCTTCCATGCCATAGTTTTAAGAATAAAGTATTTTTTGGAGTATAAGATGTACCAGAGTATAAGACACACTTTAAAAGGGATGGTTCACATTTTAGGGTAACGCCATAGTGGGCTCCAATTGTATACATGGGGTGACAGAAACAAGCAGCCTGCTTTTGAATCATTGCAGAGACTTAAGATATTGTGTGTTTTCTCCCCAAATTCTCCCAGGAATCACCCAGCAGCCTCCTAAACACATCCTGCCAAGTGGATCCATTCTGCAGACCAAAGCCAAAGGCCAGCGGACCCACAGCAATTCAGCCAGTAAGTTTCTTCAGTTTAGGCTATATTCCAATGCATGCATTGTCATCATTTCAAGGGGTCTAGAGACTTAAAGATACAACCAATCATTGCAGGAACTGGGTACAGCTAATCTAGCGAAGAGAAGGACCAGGGGAGACATGATAACAGTCTGCCACTGAAAGGAGGGAGTCAAGCTATTTTCCAAAGTGCCTGAAAGCTGGACAAGGAAGAATGGATAGAAACTGATCAAGGAGAGATTCAACCTTGAAATAAGGAGGAACTTTCTGACAATGAGAACAATCAACCCATGAAACAGAAGTTGCCTTTGGAAGTTGTGGGAGTTTTATCACTGGAGGATTTCAAGAAGAGTCTGGACTGCCATCCGTCAAAAATGGTGCAGGGTCCCCTGCTTGGGAAGGGGGGTTGGACTAGATGACCTACAAGGTCCCTTCCAACACTACTAATCAGTAATCTGTAATGAATTTAGGGAAGTTGGGACTCTGATGTTTTGTTCAGGTTCAAAAGATCCTTTATTGAGGACATTGTATCAGCACTGAGAAAGGTGAAGCTAGCTCTACATTATTCCTGGGTTTGCTTGCTTGCTCGCCTATCTATCTATCTATCTATCTATCTATCTATCTATCTATCTATCATCTATCTATCTATCTTTCTTTCTTTCTTTCTTTCTATCTATCTATCTATCTATCTATCTATCTATCTATCTATCTATCAAAACATGTACAAGATAACAGGTATAGTATAAACATAAAGGTTCAGCTCTGGGAAAAACCTGTCTTTTTCTTATAAATTATTTGGAGAGAAATTTTATCATATTTTCTCATGTCAATCTTTTCAAGTTACATTGTACTGTATCTGAAAGTTAGTTGTATCTGACAAGTGTAGGCAGGCCTGTTTCTGAATGGGAATGAATGCTTTTTAAATGCTATTAGATTTTTAAATTTAAATTAGTTACATTAATTGGATTTAGATATTTGTACTGTATATTGTAGGATAGGGACAGTAGGCACGATAGTGCGCTTATGCACGCCCCTTAGAGACCTCTTAGGAATGGGGTGAGGTCGACTGTAGACAGTCTAAGGTTAAAGTTTTGGGGTTTGGGGAAGAAACCTCATTGATCACTCCTTTGCTGAAGTTGTATTTTCTGCAGTCGAGTTTTGAGTGGTTTACATTGAGTTTGAATCTATTATGTGCGTGTGTGTTGTTGCGGTTAAAGCTGAAGTATTCATTGACCATCATTGACATTGTGGCAGATGATTTTATGAACTACATTTAGATCAGATGGAAGACAACGTAGCTCTAGGTTTTCCAAGACCAAAATTTCAAGTCTGGTGAAATAAGGTATTAGGGATAGTTAAAATAATATGATCTCCCCACCCACCCTCTTTGCCTCTCAGGTCACATGAACCAGTCAGTCCAGGTGTCTCTGGACATGAACATTGGTTCTCATGCTGGCTGGTCAATGTTATCACATCCCTGAGTTCTCCCCCCCCCCCCCAATGCTCTCCTTCCACTAAGTGACAACCAAGAAACAAAACAGATATAAATGCAACTGAGTTGTTTATCCCTACCATGTTTAAAACTGCAGACAGAGATTTTAGGAGAAGCCCTTCTACCACCTCTTAACTACTCATCAGCATAGTATCAGCACTAGAATTCTTCACGTTTTGGGGATTTTATAATCTAATTTTAAAATTTTAAAATTAGAACCATCATTACAAAGACACAACAAATAATATTTTGCCTGCGTCCATTCAGGAAGTTCAAACTATCCCAGGAGCTGCTGATACAGTTTTACAGAAAAAAATGTTTGTTTGTTTGTCAATCAAGTATAGGATAGTAGTTTATATAAACATAACATAGAAAGTAATGATAAAAGAAGACAAATAGGACAATAGGACAGGGACGGTAGGCACAATGGTGCACTTATGCATGCCCCTTACATACCTCTTAGAAAAGGGGAGAGGTCAACTGTAAACTGTCTAAGGTTGAAGATTTTGGGGTTTGGGGAAGAAACCACAGAGTTAGGTAGTGAATTCCAAGCGTTGATCACTCTATTGCTGAAGTCGTACTTTCTGCAGTCTAGTTTGGAGTGGTTTAAATGATTGAGTCTTTATTATTTGTATTTCTCTAATGAGCAGGTTTGGTACAGCAACCAAAGAGGACAAAGCACAGACTTCCAATGGATAGTTTTGGACTGCAGAAAGAACAATTGCAACCACCCTGCTTTCTATAGAAGTCCTGCATATTCTGTGGGTCAGAAAGGTGGGGAGAAGGCTGAGAAAATATGTGCAGACTCCTCACATCCTGGACATAAACTGTTTCAACTTTTCCCCTCGAGATGGCACTACAGGGCATTGCAGGCCAAAGCAACTATACAGAGGGACGCTCCAAAGAATGGAATGGAATAGAATAGAATTTTATTGGCCAAGAGTGATTGGACACACAAAGAATTTGTCTTTGGTGCTTATACTCTCAGTGTACATAAAAGAAAAGATAAGTTCATCAAGAATCATAAGGTACAACACAATGATTGCCGTAGGGTACAAATAAGCAATCAGATCATATTAGGAACCAGTCAGTATAAAACGTAAGGAAACAAGGAACAAACTTTCAGTCATACAATCATTTGTGGGAGGAGATGGGAAAGATGAGAAGATTAATAGTAGTGCAAACTTAGAATATAGTTTGACAGTGTTGAGGGAATTATTTGTTTAGCAGAGTGATGGCGTTCGGGGAAAAACTGTTCTTGTGTCTAGTTGTCTTGGTGTGCAGTGCTCTATAGTGACGTTTTGAGGGTAGGAGTTTATGTCCAGGATGCGAGGGGTCAGTAAATATTTTCACATCCCTTTTTTTTTTCACTCATGCGGTATACAGGTCCTCAATGGAAGGCAGGTTGGCAGCAATTGTTTTTTCTGCAGTTCTGATTCTCCTCTGAAGTCTGTGTCGGTCTTGTCAGGTTGCAGGACCAAACCTGAAAGTTGTAGAGGTGCACATGATCGACTGCTTTTTCCAAGAGGCACCTGGCCTTTCATTTTTTTTCTTTGAAGACATTTTGCTTCTCAACCAAGAAGCTTCTTTAGCCTTTAAAGAAACCCCCCCCAGAAAGTCCAGTTGCTTCTTGGAAGAAAAAGCACCTTTGGGGCAACTATGACCTGGTTGACCAAGAATTTAATAGACATTTAGACAAAGGGACAGTTTCTCCCCCCCTTCGTGCCACCCACTCTGCTGAACACCTAATTCTCACAAAATTAACTAATGTGTATAGAATAGAATAGAATAGAATAGAATAGAATAGAATGGAATTCTTTATTGGCCAAGTGTGATTGGACACACAAGGAATTTGTCTTTGGAGCATATGCTCTCAGTGTACATAAAAAGGAAGGATACATTTGTCAAGAATCATAAAATACAACACTTAATGATTGTCATAGGGGTCAAATAAGCAACCAGGAAACAATAAATATTAATAAAAATCTTAAGGATGCAAGCAGCAAGTTACAGTCATACAGTCATAAGTGGGAGGAGACGGGTGATAGGAATGATGAGAAAAAAGTAGTAGTAATAGTAGTGCAGACAGTAAATAGTTTGACAGTCTTGAGGGATCTTACAGTACGACTGCAGTAATATTATTTTTTTTCCCTTCTTATCTTCTTTACTACTTCCTCTTATTGGGATGATGATGGTGAAGAAGAAAAACATGAAGATACTGAATTTTGTTGCTTGCATGTATAAAGAGAGCTTCTACACCAGAGGCAAATTCCTTGCATGTCTAATCTTACTTGGCCAATTAAAGTATCCAATTCAATTCAATTCAATCTCTTTTTAACCCCTTCCCTCCCCACCGTTAAGGTGCTAGTTCGTACTGGATAGAAGATGTTGATAGTTCTGCAGTCAAGAAGTCAACCTCTCCGTACAGGCAGGGCCTTTATAGCAACCAAAAGTCATTCTCTCAACAGCTGGAGCATGCGGCAGGAAAAGCAGCTGTCAAGGTAAGAGGAGAAAGGAAACCCACCAGACTGTAGCGCTCCATCTGGGGAACCATCAAGAAACGACAATGCAGATGGAATGTGGCTTTCAGGCCAAACATTTCCTTCCTCATTTTCACCTCCAAAACGAGCATCTAATGCTTTCTTGCAACAAAGCAGCCTGTTTTCCAAAAGTCCTTGACCTCAGAAGAATGAGGTGGCTCCCATGAATCAAGAAGAGCATCACCTGCATCTCCGAATAATGTTTGTTCCACCTTTCTGTGCCATCCGTGTCCACTGAAGGGCTGTAAATCATCAGTGAAATGTACATGCTGCTTTGTTGGTAGTGTTAATATTCCACACTGGACTTATAACCAGTGTTAGAATCCTAAACTTAGAAACAGAGTATATGTGGCAGTGGTGGTTGCTCAGCCAATAACACAGACTAATAAGTAGAGTATAAATATTATTTACAACGTATACAATAAAGTAATCAGTAAACAGTCCACTACATTCATATCCAAGGCAAGCAATCATATACAAACCAGAGATCAGAATATACAGTTCTATACATACAGCAGCTACCCAATAATACAGCAGCTAACCCCTTCAGAAAACCCTGCTCTATATACTTATATAATTCTACAATAGTTCTCTCCCGCTGAACACACAGTTCTATATAATTTATTTATTGATTTATTGATTGATTGATTGATTGGATTTGTATGCCGCCCCTCTCCATAGACTCGGGGCGGCATACATAATACCATACATAATATATAGACCCAGTGAAGGGCTACCAATTTTTTTTACTACCACACTGTGGCTTATGCAGGATGTCTTGCATTTTCTTTCAACATCTTTCAGTGCAAATTGGGTGCTCTGGGGTGGAGCTCCATTTTTGCTACCCCACTGAATCCCCCCCCCAGTCCGGGCAGCAGCCCACCCCTGCGTTGACCAGTATTTGGCTCACAGCAAGTCTATACTATAGGCACAGAGACAAAACTAGGATAAAGTGAGATCAGGGCATTAGCTTAGCAAGAGCAATAGAGCAATAGCAAGCATTAGTAAGACTAACCGCATTAACCACACCATAGAGTAACACATCTGGCTCCCTCTTATGGCTAAGTGCAGCCCTATTTATTTATTTATTTTATTTTATTTTATTTATTAGATTTTTATGCTGCCCTTCTCTTTAGAAGGGCAGATGTTGTAAGCAGCCCTCTTCAGGGCTGCTTACAACATCTTAGCAATAGCACTTTTTAACAGACCCAGCCTATTGCCCCCACAATCCGGGTCCTCATTTTACCCACCTCGGAAGGATGGAAGGCTGAGTCAACCTGGAGCCGGTGATGAGATTTGAACCGCTGACCTTCAGATCTACAGTCAGCTTCAGTGGCCTGCAGTACAGCACTCTACCTGTGGCACCATCCCGGCCCTAGCTCTCAGGCTAATATAATACTCATTTCTCCAAACATACATTGCTGGTTAGATCATCTATTGACAAACCCAACTGGTGAAGTACATCGTACGGAAAGGTACTTAGAACTGTTTAGTTGCTGGATGAGCAAGTGAGTATTGAAACAAGGACTGAGCCACCGAAGGGTTCTACATCCCATTGTACGGTAAAGGAGGGCACACCGGGAGCAATGGGTGGTCTGTGCGCACAGCTTCAGTTATCTTGCATACATGCACAGGTGTCTCTATGCTTCTGTGCATGCACAGGAAGTAACATCTTGTGAGGGGGCGTGTGAGATTTTGGTGATTTTACCTTCTGCGCATGCACAGAAACTTCTGGTGCAGGGAGGACAGAGCCTCCCCTTCACTTCCGCTACCGGTTCTTAGAACTGTACCATACCAGTCGCAACCCACCGCTGGTCTGAACTCACGTGGCCTTTAGGAATCCTTCCAAATTGAGTGGGTGGTTTTTGCCTGAATTTACCCAGGGAAAGGAGAGGTTTTTCCAGGGCAGGACACCCCTCGCACTGCCTTGGAGTCTGGGGGAGAGTGAGTGTTGTTCAAGATAATTTGTTATGTGCTGTGTTTTTGCATTGATATAATTAGGAAGTGGCCATAAATGAACATTTCTGGGCCACTTCCTAATTAAATAAACGCAAGAACAGAACCTGCCAGCCATGAGAGTTTCACTCCAAAGGAAATTCTCCTCCTCTGAAAAGATTCCTAAAAGCAAATCATCTTGCCATCTCTTGAATGGTAAAAATAGGGGGCACAGGGCAGGATTCTATTCTATGCAGGGCACGAGCAAGGGAGATTGTGATGCTATACAGCCATTCGGAGCCTGATTGTAGATTAGTTATTTAATTATTCAGTTATTTCGTTAGTTATTTATTGGATTTCTATGCTGCCCCTCTCCGAAGACTTGGGGCAGATTACAACATATAAAAACAGTAAATTACAATAAAGTCAATCCAATTAAATTAAAATTACACAGCTATCTAAAATCCCTAATTATATTAAAAATCAATCACACCCCTTCATACAGTGATCCTACAATCATTCGTTGGCTAGGGGCTAAGATCTAATCGGCCCAAGCCTGATAACATAAATGAGACTTAAGACTCTTACAAAAGGCGAGGATGGGGGCAATGCAAATCTCCAGGGGGAGCTGATTCCAGAGGGCCGGGCCCCCCACAGAGAAGACTCTTCCCCTAGGTCCTGCCAAACAACATTGTCTAGTTGATGGGACCTGGAGAAGGCTGATTATGTGGGACCTAACTGGTCACTGGGACTCATGCGGCAGGAGGCGATCCCGCAAGTAATCTGGCCCAATGCCATGTAGGGTTTTATAGGTCATCAGCAACACTTTGAATTGAGTCCGGAAACCAATTGGCAGCCAGTGTAGATACAGATTAGGACAATGCAGATTAGGACAACTGAACAATCATCGCTGATGATGAAGAACAACCAAAGATATATTATCCGCATCTAATTCATCACTCCATTGTAGGCTAAAATTGTGACATGTTACATGTGGAAAATTACAGGGCCTGAAAACTATTTTATTTCTCTGCTTGAAAGAAAAAAACACAGTGGAAATTTCATTACAAACTGTATTTTTTAAATTTATTTTTTTTCTTTTTAATTTTGGTGCGAAGTACAGAAACAAAAAAATTATAATCTGAAATTGAAATCCCAAACAGCTGTTCTCATGAACACTTTCTGCAAAGGAGGTTTTATCAGGAAATCAAGAAAGAATTTTATATATATATATATATATATATATATATATATATGTATGTATATATATGTATATGTATGTATATGTATGTATATGTATGTATATGTATGTATATGTATGTATATGTATGTATATGTATGTATATGTATGTATATGTATGTATATGTATGTATATGTATGTATATGTATGTATATGTATGTATATGTATGTATATGTATGTATATGTATGTATATGTATGTATATGTATGTATATGTATGTATATGTATGTATATGTATGTATATGTATGTATATGTATGTATATGTATGTATATGTATGTATATGTATGTATATATATATGTCAAATGTCTTTTTAGCTGGAATTTTAAAATTAAGGGAGACTAGGATGGTCCCATTTCGGCCTTGTTCTGTCCTCATCAGCTAGCCACACCCTTCCTTACTGGGATTTGATCCCGTGGACTCTGCCTTGTAATATACCAGGGTGATCCGACATAGAAACACACACACACACACACACACACACACACACACATATATATATATATATTTGTTTTCGTAAATTTTCACGGGTATATGTATGTAGATTGTTCTGAGTTCGGGTTTTGCCCTGTGTAATGTTTTGCATGTCTATGCGATGTTTCGGCGAAATCACATTCACCATCATCAGGCTGAAGTTCCAATCTTTGTGTTGTTGTAACAACAACACAAAGATTGGAACTTCAGCCTGATGATGGTGAATGTGATTTCGCCGAAACATCGCATAGACATGCAAAACATTACACAGGGCAAAACCCGAACTCAGAACAATCTACATATATATATATATATATATATATATATATATATATATATATATATATATATATATATATATATATAAAATTTAAAAAAAGAAATAATTATATAAGAGGAGTCAAGATTTTCCTTCCAAGTTGAGAACTGATCAAACATGGCATTTCACATCATTCCAGAATTCTCAGGGAGAGGACCAGGCAACCAGGCTGGTGCTTGGTTTCCACGGCTTCTTTCTGACCTCTTTGCCTGCTCATTCTCTCTCACAAACACTTTTAGCTGCTGTCAAGAGGAACAAGTGCCCACATTATTTTCTCTTATCTTTCACAATCAGTAGCTGTTGCTGAACAGCTGAATTCCTCCAGATTTTACAAAGATCTCTTTAGCAAGATTTAGTGAAAGGGGACGAAGTTGCAAGAATTCCCATCATTCAACTATTTCCAATTTTGAAACATATAGATATGTTTTTCTTTGACTCCTGCATACTATCTAAATGGAAATCATGTTATGTTAACAATTTTTCCAATATCACAATGGTGTTATATATCATGTTTTTACATTTGTTCTGGTTGTGAGATGCTCCTTTGTGTTCAGGTCTGACCTCAGAAGGATAATGTAGCACTTGGGGATGAAGATGCAGACCAGCAGACCAGCACTGGAGGCCAGGATGGAGAAGATCTGAACAGCCACCATGTATTTCCCTTTGGTGCTCAGGTAGGTGGGCACAAAAGTCACCCAGACACTGCAGAAGACCAGCATGCTGAAGGTGATCAGCTTGGCTTCGTTGAAGGCCCCAGGCAGATTCCTGGCCAGGAAAGCCACGGTAAAGCAGATGGCAGCCAGGAAGCCCATGTAGCTGAGGGTGACATAGAACATGACAACATCCCCTTCGTTGCATTGCAGGATGATCTCTCCATGCTGGGAGTGGAGGTCAGAGTCAGGGAAGGGGGGAGAAACTCCCAGCCAGATGGAACAGATGATAATTTGGACAGCAGAACAAGAAAGGATAATGGAGTTGGACAAGCTCTTCCCCAACCATCTCTTCATTGGGTTTCCTGGTTTTGTGGCCAGAAAAGCCAGCACCACCATGATGGTTTTGGCCAAGAGAGAAGAAACAGCAACTGAGAAGATGATGCTGAAGACTGTCTGTCGGAGAAGGCAGGTGGCTTTCCTTGGGTGACCAAGGAAGAGAGAAGAAGACAAGAAGCAAAGCAGGAGGGAGACCAGGAGGATGTAGGAGAGGTCCCGGTTGTTGGCTTTGACAATGGGGGTTTCTCGGTATTTGATGAAGATGATTAAAACAAGACCTGTGATTAAGAACAACAGTAGGGTAAAAGAGACCAGAACGATGCTCAGAAATTCTTCATAAGACAGGAAGCTTATAACTTTGGGGATACATTGGACTCTGTGCTCATTAGGATATTTATCATCTGGACACTTGGTGCATTTTTTAGTATCTAAAAAATAAAAAGCAATATTTTTTAAATATCTTTTTACATTGCATGAAATATTTTATTTTTATTTATTTTATTTTATTATTTGGATTTGTATGCTGCCCCTCTCCGAAGACTCTTCTTCGGAGATTCTATCTTTTTTGGACAACAAATTCCAGGAACATTTTCCAAGAAGTATTTCTAAACTATTTCATTAAAAGAGCTAAGAAGGAATTTTAAAAAAATGTATCTAGTTATATGAATTTGAGGAAAGTCCTAGGATATTAAGCACTTCCTAGGTAATAGAACATTCATATGAATCAATATTATTAGAGGTTAATAATGAATCATATAATCTTTTTAGGCAAATATCCTGAGTCCTGCCCCATGGCAGTTAATATAAGGGACTTGGAGGATGCCTAGAGTATCCCATGACATATGGAATCAATATGCAATTAAGGAAAAACTTCCTAACACTGAGAACAATTAACCAGTTGAACAGCTGGCCTCCTGAGGTTTCAGGTCTTCAATATTGGAGGTTTTTCAGAAGAGACTGGACAGTCACTTGTCTGAAATGGTATAGGTCCGTGATGGCAAACTATGGCACTGGTGGCACTCAGAGCCCTCACTGTGGGCACATGTGCCATTGCAAGCTGATCTTCTGATTTCCAGTGTACATGTCAGTCTTTGCAAACACTGAAGCACCAAGGAAAAGCCTGAAAACAGCCTGAGTTTTCAGGCCATATTTTGGACCAAAAATGATCTCAAAAACAGCCTGAAATTTCCCCGAAAAATGGCCAAAACAGGCATGCATGCGCTGGACAATTGGTCTTTGAGTTTCCGATGCTCCATCACTTACACCTGCATGTGTGTTCCGGTTTGGGCACTCAATGCTGAAAATGTTCACCATCACTGGTATAGGTTCTGCTTTTTTAGTAGGGGGCTGGACTAGGAGACCTCCAAGGTCCCTTCCAGCTTTATTTTGATTGATTGATTGATTGATTGATTGACTGATTGATTGATATGACTGGCAGAACATTTGTGTAAGGAGTTCGCCCCAAACTATCCACAACACCACAGTGTGGACCTTCTCGGTGATCCTCAAGGGGAGGCCAATAAACAGTGAATTGCAAGGCCTTTCAGAAGGTAGACCTGAAAGAATTCATCAAGTTTCAAAAATCTCAGATGTTCCTAGAAAGGTAAATTTAGCAGCACTTATCCAAACTAAAAAGCATAAGAGGTATTTCCTCTGCTGTTAGTAAAGCTTGCCCAGTCTGCCACCACCTCCTCCCGTCTCTTCCCAGCCGTCCTTCAAAGTCTTTTTGATTTACTTCCTTTTAGATAAGAAATTGTTCTGGATGGATCCAGTTCCACAAAGCCTCCCATTTTTCTCAGTGTCACCCACCTTTCTCAGTGGAGAAGGTCCCCTCCGGACAAGGAATGCAGTCATAGCAGCAAACTGGCTCTCCTTCTTGAGGCCTCTTGACAAATCCAGGATGACAACTTTCCACACATTTGGACTCGGGCAGGGACTAAGCAGAAAAAAGAGAATTGGTTAGGAAATATGTTAGGACTCTTCATCCATAGAAAACGGAGGTAGAAATGGATGGAGACAAGTAGCCCCTGGTCTTCAATGAGGTAAACATGAAATCTCTGACTTCTTCCGAGCAGATGCAGGAAGTATAACAACTGGCAGATTCTTCATTTAATTCCTCTCTTTTGTTTTTGGAATTTAACATTACAATAAAGTAATTTTCTGTTTAATAAAGTCTGAAGGGATGGAATTGCAAAAAAATGATAGAAGTATGATTACATCTTCATATTAAAACTGAGAATAAAGTTTACTGTAAAAGGTTTAGGAAACTTTTATTTCATTCAGTTTTTTAATGTAGAATAAAACTGTGATGAAGAAAGAAACCTCTGACCAGTATGATCTTGAAAGATTTCCATAAAACATGGCAAAGCTGCTCCACTTAGGTCCTGTCTGTTGAACAACTTCCATTAGATGACATCAACTGACATGGAAGGCCAACCACCCTGGAGACTCTAGGCTTTCCCTACTTGAAATGCGACCTCAGGCTTTGGAAAACAGAAAAAAGGCAGCAAAATTTCTCCCACCTTATTGAGCAACTTTAGCCGTGAAAGAGAATCTTGTTTGATAGAAAATCTCTGTCTTTCAAAATATGCCAGAGTCTCTTCCTTAGTATCCTCCTTGGGGAGAACCAAGAAGCAGTTAATGCTCAGATCTGCTTTTATCTCTCCATTTTGGTTCAAGTACAGTTTCCAGTGAGAAATATTCCAATGTTCATTCTTCTCCAGAAAAGGATGAAACTAAAATGGGAACATCCAGGAATTTGAAATACAGAAAACATTGTTTCTTATCCCACATTGAATCATTGAAAACACCTCCAGATGTGCTAATTCTACTTGACATTAACCAAATGCTGCAAATCTGAAAGAACAAATCTCCCACCAACTTTTTTTTCAGCCAGAAAAGTTAGCCAGGATCCTTTTTGAGTTTCCTTCTCTCCCATTATGCAGCTGCAGGATTCTCCCCTCTGATCTGATCTTTCCCTAGGCAGCCTCTCTTCTCCTCATCCCTAAAGTCATTCTCAGCTATCATTACACTTCCTAAAAAACATATTTGGATTATAGCATTCCTGTCAAACAGACAACAAGTGGTCAAAATAGGAAGCACCATATCAACCCCTGTCCCTGTAAAAAGTGACGTCCCCCAAGGTAGCATACTGGGACCAACACTTTTCATTCTCTACATCAATGACCTTTGCAATCTTATTACAAGCAACTGTGTTCTCTTGGCAGATGATGTAAAACTCTTCAACACCAAGGATAACAAAACTACTTTCCAAAAAGACCTAGACTCTGTTTCTGATTGGTCTAACACATGGCAACTCCAAATCTCAACCAGCAAATGCTCTGTCTTACATACCAGTAAAAAGAATCAGAACTCCAAATACAAACTGAATAAACAAATTATCACTTATAACCCCCACTCGGTACAGGACCTTGGAGTACTAATAACAAAAGACCTAAGTGCCAAAGCCCACTGCAATAGCATCGCCAAGAAGGCTTCAAGAGTTGTTAATCTAATCCTATGTAGCTTCTGCTCTGGTAATCTCACACTATTTACCAGAGTTTACAAAACTTTCGCCAGACCCATCCTAGAATACAGCTCACCTGTGGAACCCATACCACATCTTGGACATTAACACCCTCGAAAATGTCCAAAGATACTTCACCAGAAGAGCCCTGTACTCCTCTACCTGAAACAGAATACTGTACAAAACTACTCTGACAATCCTGGGTCTTGAAAGCTTAGAACTATGATGCCTCAAACATGATCTAAGTATCGCCAACAAGATCATATGCTGCAACGTCCTGCCTGTCAATGACTACTTCAGCTTCAACCACAACAACACAAGAGCACACAACAGATTCAAGCTCCAAACTTGACTGTACAAAATATGACTTTAGTAATAGAATCATTGAAGTGTGGAACTCATTACCAGACTCCGTAATATCATCCCCTAACCCCCAACATTTTCCCCTTAGATTGTCCATGGTTGACTTCTCCAGATTCCTAAGAAGTCAGTAGGGGTGTGTATAAGTGCACTAATGTGCCTTCCGACCCCTGTCCTATTGTCTCTCCTATATCTCACATAACAACTCTTCTATACCTATATCTTTTCCTCTATTCTCCAATTGATATATTTTATTCCTATACTCTCCCCACTTTTTTTCTTCTAACATTTTTTACTTGATCCTTGATTACCTTCATGGTGTATTATTGTGTATTGGACAAAATAAATTAAATGATTGAAGGAATGAATGAATGAATGAATGAATGAATAAATAAATAAATAAATAAATAAATAAATAAATAAATAAATAATCGGCCACATCAGCCATAACACTAGTGACTGTTTTGAACAATATGAATTCCATGAATGGCAATTTTAACTGTGAAATTATGACTGAAATATTCCTGCACCTATATTGGTTCTCACTGTCAGGAAATGTTTCCTTAGTTTTAGGGGGCTTCTGTCTTTCTTTAGTTTCCATCCATTGCTTCTTGTTTTGCCTTCTGGTGTTTTGGAAAATACATTGCCCCTCTCCCTTCTTTCTGGCAGCCCTTTAAGAGCCTGTTGCCTCTCACACTCTTGGGCAAAGCATGGGAGCCATTTCCTTCTTTCAGGGGTCCATGAAAGGACATTCATGTGGCGCTAGGGACAATAACAACAATCCCGAGAAATCGTCTGGGTCAGCGGCCCCCAAACTATGGCCCGTGAGCCACATGCGGCCATTTATCCGGCCCGCCGGTGAGTGACAAGAGCACAGGGAAAAGAGAGAGAAAAGGGAAAGAGAGGGAGGGAAGGAGAAGTGGAAAGGAATGAAGGAGGGAAGGACGGAAGGAGAAATGGAGGGAACAAGGAAGGAAGGAAGGAAGGAAGGAAGGAAGGAAGGAAGGAAGGAAGGAAGAATGAAATGAATGGAGGGACAGAGGAAGGAAGGACTGTTTTGAGGGGGAGTAATTTTTTTTAAATTTTTCTCTCAACATACACTCAAACAATACAGTGTACCATCTAATTTTCCATGAATAAAATGCAGTATTTTGTTAGTAACTAATATCAATCATCAAAAAAGTTGCAAAAGTTTTTTTTCTAATTTTGTCATCCAGTTACATTCCTTTACTTTTAATTAAATTTCCTCCCTAATGTTCCTTCAAAAAGTGCAACACCAATTATATTTCTAACTTATTAACCATTATGCCAAAGTGCTTCCATCTTTCTTTATACATTTTGCATAAGCCAAGAAAACCTTCTATAGCCAATCTGATGTCAACAAAAGAAAATTAAAAACAAAACATAAACATATACGAATTTCAGACCTTCTCCCCCCTCTAAATAGTATGTTCCTATTTTGTTTTTTATTTTAAAACAAGGTATGTGCAGTGTGCATACGAATTTGTTCATAGTTGTTTTTTATAGTCCGGCTCTCCAACAGTCCGAGGGACAGTGAACTGGCCCCTGTGTAAAACGTTTGGGGACCCCTGGTCTGGGTGATCAGCTGGGGAGCGGAGGATGGCGGCCCCTCCAGGACTCCAAACGCCGAGGTGGAGAGAAGTGAAGGAACATCAAACCGAGCCTCTCAGCGAGACACCAGGAAGTGAAAGTGACTGGTGCCGAAGCGATAGAGGGGGGACTGAGCAGAGGCCAGCACCAAGGCCAGAATGAACTTGCCTGCTTTATGGGACTGAGGACGCCAAGGGTGCAGGCTGGTGGGAGCAGTCTGCTGTCGGTGCCGGAGGACACCTGTGGAGAACTGAGGAGTTAGGGATACCAGCTGGTGAGGTGGTCGATGTCGGCAGGCGAAGAACAGCAGCCCAGTCCCCTGTGCGGCACCAGTGAGTGAGAGTTGCTGGTGCCAAGGGGGGACGGAGGAGACAGATGGTTGGAATGTGCAGGAAGGAGGCTGAGGCAAGATGGAGCTGCCGTGTGGAGCTGTGGGTGTTGGCTGGTATGACATCGAAGGAACAGAGCGGCCAGAGTTGGAGGAGAGTGAATAATGGGAACTGAACTGCCCAAGATCATCTAGGCTAATCAAATTGGGGGTATTGCTAATGTTAAGATCTTGCTTTGTCATCTTCCCCAATCATTGAAGAACTGCGCCCCTAGTGGAAGACCTTATTACACAACAGACTTAAAGAAAGACTTATAGAACACATTAAGTAGGATGCTTGGCTGCATAGCTAGAGGTATAACAAGCAGGAAGAGGGAGATTGTGATCCCCTTATATAGAGCGCTGGTGAGACCACATTTGGAATACTGTGTTCAGTTCTGGAGACCTCACCTACAAAAAGATATTGACACAATTGAACGGGTCCAAAGACGGGCTACAAGAATGGTGGAAGGTCTTAAGCATAAAACTTATCAGGAAAGACTTAATGAACTCAATCTGTATAGTCTGGAGGACAGAAGGGAAAGGGGAGACATGATCGAAACATTTAAATATGTTAAAGGGTTAAATAAGGTTCAGGAGGGAAGTGTTTTTAATAGGAAAGTGAACACAAGAACAAGGGAACACAATCTGAAGTTAGTTGGGGGAAAGATCAAAAGCAATGTGAGGAAATATTATTTCACTGAAAGAGTAGTAGATCCTTGGAACAAACTTCCAGCAGACGTGGTTGGTAAATCCACAGTAACTGAATTTAAACATGCCTGGGATAAACATATATCCATCCTAAGATAAAACACAGGAAATAGTATAAGGGCAGACTAGATGGACCATGAGGTCTTTTTCTGCCGTCAGTCTTCTATGTTTCTCTCTATGTTTCTCTATTACTATCATCCTGACTGGGATTGATTGATTGACTGATAGATTTTGAATTGGTGACTTAATAACTCATTTTATATTAATTGTTTTTAATTTTATTACTGACTCAGTTTAAATTTTAATTGACCACTTAACCTTTTTAACCTTTTTAATTTTTATATTCTCTTTTAACTAATTTATTGGGGGGTAATTTTAGAGATGGATGTGCGGGATCGGATGGAAGGTATGTATGAGATGAATGGAATGAACTATTGGTTTAGCTTGCCTGGCGATGTAGAGGCAGGAGGGATGGGGCGACCTATCTCTGGGGTGGAAGATGGCCCAAAAATTCCAGTGCTGCTGGGGGGAGGCAGATATTATGAGAGACGTGGGGCAGGCCATTTTAGGGGCAGGCCATATTAGTGGGAGGTCAGAGGTCATTCTCTAGGTCTTTCCCTTGTGGGGTGCCTCAGGGGTCGGGCCTCTCCGCCCTACTATTTAATATCTACATGAAACAGCTGGTTGAGATCATCCAAGGGCATGGGGTGAGGTATCATCAGTACATTGATGATACCCAGTTGTACATCTCCACCCCATGTCCAGTCAGTGAAGCAGTGGAAGTGATGTGCCGGTGCCTGGAGGCTGTTGGGGTCTGGATGGATGTCAACAGACTCAAACTCAACCCTGACAAGACAGAGTGGCTGTGGGTTTTGCCTCCCAAGGACAATTCCATCTGTCTGTCCATTACCCTGGGGGAGGGAATTATTGACCCCCTCAGAGAGAATTCACAACTTGGGTGTTCTCCTTGATCCACAGCTAACATTGGAACATCATCTTTCAGCTGTGGCGAGGGGGGCGTTTGCCCTATTTGGACAGGGAGTCACTGCTCACAGTCACTCACGCCCTCATCACATCGAGGTTCGACTACAGTAATACTCTCTACATGGGGCTACCTTTGAAAAGTGTTTGGAAACTTCAGATTGGGCATAAGGCGGCCATGAGAGCAATCATGGGCCTTGCTAGATGTGCCCATGTTTCATCAACACTCCGCAGCCTGCACTGGCTGCCAATCAGTTTCCAGTCAAAATTCAAAGTGTTGATTTTGACCTGTAAAGCCCTACATGGCATCAGACTAGAATACCTCTGGGACCATCTTCTGCCGCAAGAATCCCAGCGGCCAATTAGGTCCCATAGATTTGGCCTCTTCCGGGTCTCGTCGACAAAGCAATGTCATCTGGTGGGGCCCAGGGGAAGAGCCTTCTCTGTGGTGGCCCCGGCCCTCTGGAACAAGCTCCCCCCAGAGTCAGAACTTCCCCCACCCTCCTTGCCTTTTGTAAGTTGTTGAAAACTCACTTGTGCCGCAAGACATGGGGAAATTGACATCTCCCCTAACTACTTGGTTGATGTATGGTTTGATTGATTTGTGTGATTATTTTATTATAAGGGTTTTTTTAAAGAAATGTCTTTTAAATATTGGATTTGCACATTGTTTATGATTGTTGTGAGCCGCCCCGAGTTCTCGAAGAGGGGCGGCATACAAATCTAATAATTTTTTATTATTATTATTATCTATAGTATGTAAAGTTGAAAAAAAGGTGAACAACATTTTTGCAGAACTGTAGATTCATTGAGGCTGAGTGTGGTAACGAATGGCTGGGAGGGGAGCGGCCAGGTGAAGCACCCCTTGATGTGAGTGACATTGAGTTGGCCACGCACACCCAGTCACATGACCACCAAGCCTCGCCTGCTGAATCACATGACCATGAAGCCACTCTCACTCGGTCACAACTGCCAAGTCACCCGGTCACATGGCCAACAAGCCACATCCACAAAATAAGCCATGCCCACAGCGTGGTAGTAAAAAAAAATATGGACACCCCCCTCCCCCTTTGGAAGCATTATTCCCTGGGTAATTAAATTAGTCAGATCTGTTGAGATGGTTGTACTCCTTCTCTGGATTCCTTCTCTAAAGGATCTAATAAGATTCATGGATCCATATTGGAACCCTCTACCTGCCACGGCTGCAGCCTTGGAGACTCCAACCTCTTTTCTCCCTCCTTCCTTCTTCTCAATCTGGAGGAATAGGCAGCATTCAAGACCTGGGCCAGAGTCTTCATGATGCTGTAATTGTCATAGGAAATTATCATGCTTCCTCTGTTCCTTTTCCACTGGGTCTCCAGTGGGGCTTTCTGGGTACATCTTCTGCGGCCTTTGACAGAAAAGACGTTCTTTGAAAGAGAACAGAAAAAATAATGATCCTGAAACTTTTCTTCCACAAACATATGGGGTTCAAAGGCTTCATCTTTTGGCCTTTTTTTGATCAAATAACCAAACTTCAAAATACTGTGGATGTATTTGAGAAGTCTGCGCTTGGTTATTATATACCTTGCAAAATTTGTGAGTATCCAGACTTTCCCTTCAATGACTCCCGGCAAGCGCAGAAGTGTTAAATGGAAAGGAAGAATTCTGTCCCAAAGGGAATCATCTTCCATGAAGTGAACAAAGACATTGACTTGTCTCCACTTAGAGAGGGCATCCCTGAGGGAGGCTGTAGGTTCAGTTGTTGGGAATTGTTGCGATATAACCACACAAATTCCATTCCTGACAAGCACAGGAGGGAAAATCCTCATGAAATTCTCTCCCTTTTCTGTATCTGAAGCAAAGAGGCCAATCAGGGTGCATCTGAAATGGAGAAGTATTTGGACAATGGCTGGGTAGTGGATCCCTTCTTTTTGGAGTATCTGGTGGAAAAAGGGGAATTTGCTTTTATCACTCAGAGCCTCTGGGACAACTCCATGATTGACCTGAAAAAGCAATGAAGAATGCTATGTTATATTTGGGGTCAGAACAAAACCAAAATATTAGATTTTAATAAATCCAGCCTGCTTCTCATGAAGTATTAGAACAATCTACGGAGAGGGGTGGCATACAAATCAAATCAAATCAAATCAATCAATCAATCAATCAATAAACAAATAAATAAATAAATTTGTAATTAGACATTGTTTGGAATAATGAAGACAGAATATTAGCAAGATTATATAATAAAATGAAAAATAATAAAATTTTAAAACTATAAACAATGTGAATAATATTACTGTATAACCTCTACAACTTATTAGAATTTATTAGAATAAAATATTGAAATGCTGTATAACCTCTACAATTTATTAGAATAAAATATTGAAATGCTGACTGAAGTATTATATTCCAATAAAGGGCCTATTAATGAGTATTGGTGCATCTTTTTCTGTTTCTATATCTCAGATTCTTTCTGGAGAACTCTTTTTAGCCCCTTCTCCAATTATACAAGAAACAGGCAGTCCTCAGTTCCTAATACGATTTGTCGGTTGGATAATCCAAGATTTCTCTTTAATTGAAATTTTGTCTGTTTATGGAGTCTGTCAGTTTCCAAAGATTAAATTTTATGCTGATATCCATATTTTCTGATTTTAGACAAAGCATAAATTGTGTAAATTCCTAATACAACTGTGGGGGCAGCAGCTGGAGTCCTTTTACCCACCCCACGATACTCTTCAGAGGCTGTGATTGGGTTGGTTCTGCTAGTGATTTCTCTCTGGAGCCCCAAACATCAGATGGATGTAAGAACATGGGGGAAAACTTGGCCTTTGATATTTTGATAATTTAGACTGGGAACTAAGAGGTTTTCATTTGAGCACCACTTTCACTCATGCCCTTTCTCTCACTGTGCTCCTTTGATGATGAGGGTCCCAGATGGTCAGTCTCAAAGAAAACAACCCCAGGTAAAAAAATGAATTACACTGACCAACTGTGGCTACTGTTAAATCGGAATAAAGTAATAGACACGTTGTAGCCTGATTCATTTTATTAAGGATTGGCTGTAACGGCAACAAACTTGGAAACGTATGGTGTAGCAAAGTAAGAGGCCAGGGCTGTGCTGTCCGGTTGTTACTTTTAAAACTTTTTTCCTTGATAGCCCCTTGAATTTCTCGGTGGCGGTTTAGCCAATCTGCGGCCAGTATGCATATCCCTCGTGTTTGCATAACATGTTTACATATTTACTATTTACATATACATTATTTTCATACATAACAGCTACCATGTCATTTCCCAAAGACCATAAATTTTGAACTTTATTGATTAATTATCAGATAATTATTATGACAAAAGAATCCAGGTCTTGTTCACATGGTATACAATCCAATGTGTAAGTATGCTAATACCATTTTGCTAGTGTAAACTAGTGTGTTCCAATAGGTATTTTGCATGCTAAACACGTGTACCTATAACAGGACTTAAAACAGAATAAAAAAATTGGAAGGGACCTTGAACGTCTTCTAGTCTAGCCTTCTTCTCAATCAGAGGACCATATACTATTCCAGAGAAGTAGCTGTCTCTTTTTAAAAACATGCAGTGTTGGAGCACCCACAACTTCTGGAGACAAGTTATTCCACTGATTAATTGTTCTCAGTGTCAGGAAAATTCTCCTTAGTTCTAGGTTGTTTCTCTCCTTGATCAGTATCAATCCATTGTTTCTTGTCTTGTTTTCCGGTTTTTGGAAAATAGGTTGACTCCCCCCCCCTTCTTTCATTCTCTTCATATGATCCTGATTTTATCCATTTGTTAATGCAAATGTTTTTGGCTTCTTTGGTTAGTGCCACACATTGCTGGTTCATTTTTAAATGATTGTTCATTAAGACTCCAAGATCCCTCTCAGAGTTACTGCAATTGAGGCAGGCTTCACCTAATCTGAAAGTGTACATTTGGGTTTTGTAGCCTAAGTTTAAAACCTTACATTTCCCTACATTGAATTTCATTTTGTTAGATAGGACCAGGGTTCAAGTCTATCTACATCCATCAAGGTTTTCAGCCTACATTCTGGAATGTTGACTATTCCTGTCACTTTACTGTTGACTTCAGATTTGATGATTTCCCCATTTCTCCCCTCATCCAAATCATTCATGAAGATGTTGAAGAGACCTGGACCTAAAACGGAGCCTTGAGGTCCCTCACTGCTTGTTTCCCTCTATGCAGACATAGTTCCATTGAGGACCACAGACTGACTCCATCTGGGCATGATGCTCTCTATCCCACATATTTTTAGCTTACCCAAAAATACATTGTAGTTTACTTTGTCAAAGCCTTTCTGAAATCCAAATGCTGTATACTATGTGCACTGCATTTTAATGGTCCACTAATTTAGTATTTTTTGTCAATAATTGAAATAACATTTATTTATGATCTGCTTTTTTTTAATCCTGCATTAGGTCCAGTAAGTCATTCATATCTGTACTGAATAACAAGGGTTCAAATATGCATCTTCCCCTTCTTTTCTGGTAATAGATCCTTCTTCTCGTGGCTCCAATGAGCCCAAGCTGACCTCCATTTTGAGGGCAATCCACTTTCTCCATCATATTTCTCTGTTTATTGAGTCAAAGGCTGCTCAAATCTTGTTTTACTTCACTGATTTAGATTAGATATTTCAAGACCAATTTGAGCCAATATATAATTACAGTATTAACATGCATTATTTCTTATAACATCTATATAGTTTTTAACTTTACCTAAAATCTTCTGGTTCTTATGCAAGGAATGCATTTTTCTCAAGTTTATCTAAGAAGCTTTTTATCTTAAGGTAGAGAATTTTTTTAAAAAAATTGTATCCAACTTTAACTAAGAGGATCGGGGCATAAATTTTAGCAACAATATCTGCTACTCCATTTGGTCTATATCTGCAGGTCTTGTCTTCTAAAATGAAGATTCCAATAGAAGCCCCAACAACTAGGGAAATTTTTGATCAGTTAAATAGTTGGTAGAATGTCTTCTCCAGGGAATTTATTGCTTGCATTTCAGGCTTTTTATGATTAACCTCAACATAATGGGGTCAAATATTGATATTTTTGGTAATATGGAGAAAAACAGCTCTTGAATTCCATGGAAAAGACATGATTGCATCTGTTGCTCACCCAACACCACCCATCCCTCACTTAACCAGATGGAGAAAAACCGACACAAACCTGTGGGACTTTGTAGGTACCTACTAATATTGATGCCTGGGTGGAGATTTCCTTGTCAGCTCTATCAAAAAGAGCCAAAATGTTCTCCTTCCTTCCACAGCCGTAGTTGGGAACATTAGCTTCTCCAGTGGAGAGAATGTCCAGCAAGGCATCTGAAGTGCGGAAAGTGCTCATGTAGTTGTCATGGATATTGTAGCCCAGTGTGAGGTTGTGCAGGAACAGGGAATGCTTGTTGATCAGTTGAATGTTCAAAATTAATGCTAAGCCATGTGGAAAACCATAAACATCCCTATTGTAAAAAAATATTATTATAATCAACAGCAACAACAAATACTTCTTTTAATGTACAAGCCTACCAAGCCTTCAGTCAGCATTGAACCAAAAGCAATGATCAGTTACACAAATATGGAAATCGGCTGAGGTATGGCAACTACAACTGAGTCCACCACTATTTCAAACAAAATTCATTATTCAAGTGATAAATTAAAGATAGAACACAGAAGAAAATAATCTGCAGTCCATTCAGCTTTTTCTCAGATCCCTTTTTCAATCTCTTTCACAAAATCAGATGAGAGAGAAGCTGTGGAAATTAAAATCATTTAGGAAATTAGACATATTCCGCAATATAGGAATAAATGTGGGGAAAAACAGAAAAGAAGGAGAGTGTTAGAATGGAGAGAGCACAACTCAATCACCCTGAATGACTTACGGAACATGGAAAACAAATTGAAGGGAAGGAGGCATGTTGAAAAGCAACTTTGTATGCAATCTTTCCTCTCCAGTGAGGACTATACCAATGAGATGGTCTCCTGGGCTGTAAAAACTCGGTGGTTGTTTTCCAACCTCATGCTCCAAACTCAGCAGGCATTTCCTTCTCAGCTTCCCAGAGACTGGATGGGACAAAAGCAGCACCAGAAGCAGAAACAGGAGGTCCATAATTCATAGGGTGACTCAATCAATCTCCTTCCTGTTCCTAAAGAAGAATTATAAGAATTCAAAGGATTCTCAGAAGGTGGAATACGATCCAATTGCTTTCCTGATTGAAACACGGCTTCATCTGGAAAGGAGAGAGATGTACATGCAAGAGCACAGACTCTGCCTGTCCCCAAACTCCATATTTCTTGGCCCAAAGTCTCCCCTGGAGGATTCAGCCAAAGGGCAGAGCTGAAAATTTGATTGTAATTCTTCCTCTTAGGAGAGACCCCTGGATAATTCAACTTTGGGGAATTCTCTGGATGGAAATGAAAGGGAAGTAATCCCTATTTAAGCACATAATGGCAGGGGCAGAGATGGAATTAAATCGGTCATCTAGAATTGAGAGGTTTGGGAGTTCCATGCTTGAAAATGACCCCGGAGAGAATACAGGGAAACTGTGGCTGAAGAAACAAATAAATCTGAGGTTTGTTGGCATGAAGACAAAATCTCAGGGGGCAGTTAATGCCAGAGCATCTCACAGATCTGAAATAGCTGCCTGCTGAGTTAAAGCCGACAAGTATTTAACTTTATTTTGAAAGTTAAAGCTCAAAGGAACCACACAAAATGGCTGGTGCTACTGTAGTGAAAAACTAGTTGCCAGGACTTTTCAGAGTTAAAAAAACCTTTTTCTCTCTCTCTGACACACACACACAGAGACACATACACAAACAAACAAAAAACTCCCCAGAGAGAAGTTAGGAAAAAATTGGCTAGCTCAGCAACCTGAAAATGAATGGACTTCAACTCCCAGAATTCCACAGTCAGCACTCAGGGACCTTCCTCCTCTGGGCCTTTCCGTGCTTTAGCTGCACCTCTCACTGCCTCTAGGGGTCAGTCTGGGCTCTGGCCTTTAAATCCTAAATGGCCTCTGCAGGCAGTGAGTTGGACTACTAAAGCTGGCAAAGACCCATCTGTTGTTGTTTTTTAGGCCCATTCCCACAAGGTCAGTCTGGGCTCTGGCCTTTAAATCCTAAATGGCCTCTGCAGGCAGTGAGTTGGACTACTAAAGCTGGCAAAGACCCATCTGTTGTTGTTTTTTAGGCCCATTCCCACAAGGCCTTTTGCACCTGTTTGTTTGAAGATAAACAAACAAACAAACAAACAAACAAACAAACAAACAAACAAACAAATATAGGAACGTGCAGATGTGGTCACATGTAAAACTACATTACTCAGAGCAATTTCACTACATTTCCCCTGATAAAAATATCTTAAAGAAACCTGTTCTGGGGCTGTATCTCCTTCCCCCACCCCTGAGAGAACGAGGGAAGGAAGAAGGGAGGAAAGGCAGGTGCTTTACCTCAGGCAGCCTGGGCCCAACTTCTTCCCGCTGGGGGCTCCCAGGCGGGAATGACCACAGCCACTGCCCCCTCCCCCCACTTCAGCAGCAGAGGCTCCCTGTCAATCATGCCCAGAAGCTACTAGCGGGAAGAAATCCTCCAGGAATGGGGGCCCAGAAGGACCGCACTTTCTGGGCCCACCTAGTGCGGGGTGCTGTTGCTGCTGGCTGGAGCATTGAGATTCGGCTTCTGCACCCACAGTGGTACTTGTTGCCCAACCCTGGGGAGAGGGGTTGGGGGGGCAGCTTGGGGCTTTGGGGGGACCTGCAGGGGGGTCACCAGGGGGCCTTTCTGAGTCTCCCCTTTGGCAGAGACTCTTGGCGGGGGAATCTCGAAGATGACTGCCCCTCCCACCCCCGTGAGAAAGGAGCACTGGATTTTCCAGGGAAGGGGAGGAGGCTGGTCTGAAGAGTGAGTGATGGGTTTTGTGGTCCAGGAGATTTGTGGGAGGTTGGAATTGGAGACAGCCTTCCCCCCACCCCCCATGGGAAGGGCTCCAGACAACTTCTCAGCTTCATAGAATCTGTTCTGGTTCAGCGATTCTAAAACAAAATTACATTCCCTCCCACCCCCGTTCTTCATTCCTTGTGCTTTATAGCCTCCCTCCCTCCCCCCCCCCCGTGTATGAACTTTTTAGGAGAAGGAAGGGGAGGGAGTAGCCTCCCTCCCTCCCTCTCTCTGCTTTTCAGTCCAGAGTCCGGTTTGACTACAGCCACTCTGCGACTTTTTTTTTTTGCGGAAGGACCTTCCCTTCCACCTGCCTCGCTTCTCTGACCGACCAACAAGAAAAGGGGACTTGCAGATTTGGTCGCCCCCCCCCCCAAATTATCCCCCCACAGGTTGCTAATTGTGAGTGTGTGTGTTTGTGTGTGGCAGAGAGAGAGATGGAGAGAGAGGGAGAGTGGGAGAGGGAGAGAAAGAGAGAAAGAAAGAGAAGATGACAGTAGGTAATAACTATCAGGGGTGAAAGAAAAGCACCCCAAAGTGATCAAGGTGGGTGAGGACACTAGACCTCTGCAGACAGCTGGAAGCAACTGGCTGGACACAAGCACGCAACACACACAAAACACAAATACACAAACACCTGTTTCATTTCCCAGATGAAGATTCTGCCAAAGGAAAAGTTTCAGCATTGAATGATAAGGGGGAAGGAGAGGCCCTTCAGCCAGCGAGGACTTGGAGGTCACAGATACCCCCCAATCCAAGGGAAGCTCAATCAGGAAGAGGCAGAGAGGATCTGCAGGGATCCCTCCTAGACCAACCTGGTCCTCCCCCCCCAACCTCCCCCTCCCCTCCATTTGGCTCTCTTGGGAAAGGCGCAGCTTTGCTTTACGGGAGACAAACCCGATTTCCTTCATGGAAACACGCGTCTCTCTTGCCCAGAACATCTAAATGAACCGGCTCCTTCTAATTCTCCGCCCCTCAACCCAAGATAGGAAGGAAACACCCCCCACCCTCTTTGTGGGTCAGAAAGAAATTTTGCCTGTTTTCCCCCAGCGAAATTTTGCATATTCTAGCTGTGGAACCAGAAGTGGTACTAAAACCACTTCTATTTCTTTTTTACTTTTATTATTTTTTATTATTATCGCATCAAATAGAAAATAAAGGTAGTAAAGAAACGAGAAAAAGGGGAAGGGGCAGGGAGAAAAAAGGTGGAATATGGAGGAGAAAAAGGGAAAGGAAAGGAAAGGAGGAAGATGGAAAGGAAAGAAAAAAGAAAGGGAAAGGAAAGGAAAGGAGGAAGAGGAAAAGGAAGGGAAGGGAAAGGAAGATACCTTGCTCAGATGTTCTTGAAAGCAAATCCAGGCAAGAGCACAATGAACACGACTCAACCAACAAAACTCTTCAAGCGAAAGCATCTCCCCCCCCCATAAAAAATAATTCCATTACTCCATCTACCTAATTTAACAATCCTCTTCATTCCCCCTTCATTCATCCTCACTCACCTTGATCGCTTTGGGGTTCTTTAGTGTCTAAGCCTCACTTAGTCATGAAAATCATCTGACTCAGAGTTCTAATCCTCCCTTAGCATATGAACATCCTGGATGACTTTGGACCAATCACCAAGAGACTCCTGAGTTCCAGTCCTGCTTTAGTGCTTTTTGATTGGGAGTATGAAACTTGCAAAAAAATTCTCAGATTAATGTGGGATGCCAGAATTGGGGGTTCCTAGAATGTAAGATGGCTCAGTGTCCAATCTTCTGTGATGAGATGGAGGAAAGTGAAATTGAGGGGAAATGCCTGTTCCAGGTTGGGCAAAGTCATAAGTCTCCACCTTCTGCTTGTGGGAGAACCAGAGGTATTTGTGTGGTCACTGTGCATCTTGGACTGATCTTTATCTGATCCATCAAAGCTTTTCTTACCTCCTTAAAAAGGAAGTTGCGAAGGGATTCCATTCACTATTAGGAGCCATTTTGAGATCTAAACATTTATTCCCAATTGATCAGCAATCTGTGTGGTTGGAGAGCAGAACAGCTTCCATGGGTGCCTATTCCAGAAATCTATATGTTCCCGCCGTGGTGGGATTCAGCCAGTTCGCACCACTTCAGGAGAACTGGTTGTTAACTTTCTGAGCAGTTTGACAAAGGTTGTTAGAAGAAATCTTTAGGGCAGAGAACAAGTTTTTAAATTACTTGAATCCCACCACTGGTTCCCACCCTTATTCACCTCCTTCTTGGACCTGGATGAATAATATGCAGCATTGAACTTTTGTGATCTACTTTTAGACAGGATCAATTCAATCTCCTCCTGGGAAGAGTCTCAAGGTCCCTTTTCTCTGGACATCTTCTCCAGCCCTTCACAGACAAGACAAGCTTGGAAGTGGAGCAGATAAATTGCTTTAGGCAGAAATTGTGGAGTGGAAATTTAATAGGCCTGAAAACTGCTATTTTATTTCTCTGCTTGAAAGAAAAAAACACAGTGGAAATTTCATTACATACTTTATTTTTTAAATTTACTTTATTTTTTTTAATTTTGGTGTGAAGTACAGAAACAAAAAAATAATAATCTCAAACTGAAATCCCGAACAGCTGTTCTGTTAAACATTTTCTGTAAAGGAGATTTTATCAGAAAATAAAAAAAGAATTACATAAAAATAAAAAAAACATTTTTAACAAGAAAGAATTATATAAGAGGAATCAAGATTTCCCTTCCAAGCTGAGAACCAATCAAACATGGCATTTCACATCATTCTGGCATTCTCACGGAGAGGATCAGGCAACCAGGCTGGTGCTTGGTCCCAACAGCTTCATCCTGACCTTTTTTCCTACTCATTCTCTCTCACAAACACTTTTAGCTGCTGTCATTAGTGCTTACATTATTTTCTAAAAGCTTTCACATTCAGTAGTGTTGCTGAACAGCTAAATTGCTCTGAATTTTACATAGATCTCTTTAGCAAGATTTATTGAAAGGGGGTGGAGCAACAAGAATTCCCATCGTTCAACAATTTCCCATTCGGAAACATATAGATATGATTTTCTTTGACTTCTGCACACTATCTAAATGGAAACCAAACAAAAGTCACATTACAAATTTTTCCAATATCACAATGGTGTAATATATCATGTTTTTACATTTGTTCTGGTTGTGAGATGCTCTTTTGTATTCAGATCTGACCTCAGAAGGATAATGTAGCACTTGGGGATGAAGATGCAGACCAGCAGACCAGCACTGGAGGCCAGGATGGAGAAGACCTGAACAGCCACCATGTATTTCCCTTTGGTGCTCAGGTAGGTGGGCACAAAAGTCACCCAGACACTGCAGAAGACCAGCATGCTGAAGGTGATTAGCTTGGCTTCATTGAAGGCCCCAGGCAGATTCCTGGCCAGGAAAGCCACCATGAGGCAAATGGCAGCCAGGAAGCCCATGTAGCTGAGGGTGATGTAGAACATGACAACAGCCCCTTCGTTGCATTGCAGGATGATCTCTCCATGCTGGGAGTGGAGGTCAGAGTCAGGGAAGGGGGGAGAAATTCCCAGCCAGATGGTGCAGATCATAATTTGGATAGCAGAAGAAGAAAGGATGATAGAATTGGCCAAGCTCTTCCCCAACCATCCCTTCACTCGGTTTCCTGGTTTTGTGGCCAGGAAAGCCAGCACCACTGTGATGGTTTTGGCCAAGAGAGAAGAAACCGCAACTGAGAAGATGATGCTGAAAACCGTTTGTCGGAGAAGGCAGGTGGCTTTCCTTGGTTGACCAGTGAAGAGAGAAGAAGACAAGAAGCAAAGCAGGAGGGAGACCAGGAGGATGTAGGAGAGGTCCCGATTGTTGGCTTTGACAATGGGAGTTTCTCGGTATTTTATGAAGATGATTAAAACAAGGTCTGTGATTAAGAACAACAGTAGGGCCAAAGAGACCAGGATGATGCCCAGAAATTCTTCATAAGACAGGAAGGTTATAACTTTGGGGATACATTGGACTCTGTGCTCATTAGGATATTTATCATTCGGACACTTGGTGCATTTTTTAGTATCTAAAAAGTAAAAAGCAATATTTCTTTTATATATTTTTACATTACAAGAAATATCTTTTTTGTACAACCCCTTATTTCAGGAACATTTTCCAAGAACTATTTCTGAACTATTTCATTAAAAAGAGCCAAGAACAGTATTTTAAAAAATGTAGCTAAGTATATGAAGTTGAGGAGAGTCATAGGATGTTAATTATTCTTTTTATAATGTGTAGAATCTTCATAGGAACCTACATTATTACAGGTTCATAAGGAATCATAAAACCTTTTTAGCCAAACATCCTGAGTTCTGCCCCATGGCAGTTAATATAAGGGACTTGGAGGATGCCTAGATGCCTATATCATCTGGAAGCAATATGCAATTAAGGAGAAACTTCCTAACAGTGAGAACAATTAACCAGTGGAACAGCTGGCCTCAAGAGGTTTTGGGTTCTTCAATATTAGAGGTTTTTCAGAAGAGACTGCACAGTCACTTGTCTGAAATGGTATAGGTCCGTGATGGTAAACTATTGCATGGATGGCAGAGATGGCACTCAGAGCCCGCACTATGGGGATGCGTGCTATTGCCAACTGATCTTCTGATTTCCAGTGTACATGTCAGCCTTTGCAGGCACTGGAGCACTGGGAAGCAACCTGAAAAATAGTCCAGAAAACAGTCAAAAGATAGAGAGTTTTCAGGCCATATTTCAGACCAAAAATGATCTGAAATACTCCCTGAAAATGGCCCTCCAAAACAGCTAAAACAGGCATGAATGTCCTGGCCAGTTTGGTTCTCCATCACTGGTATAGATTCTGCCTTTTGAGGAGGGGGGGGGGCAGATTAGAAGACCTCCAAAGCTCCGTCCAGCTCTATTTTGACTGATTGATTAATCAATATGACTGGCTGAATGTTTGTGTAATGAGTTCCCCCAAAACTCTCCACAGCACCACATTATGGACCTTCTCAGTGATTCTCAAGGGGAAGCCAATATACAGTGAATTGCCAGGTCACTCAAAGGTGGACCTGAAAGACTTCATCAGGTTTAAAAGATCTCAGATGTTCCTAGAAAGGTAAACTTAGCAGCACTTATCCAAACTAAAAAGCAGAAGAGATATTTCCTCTGCTGTTAGTAAAGCTTGCCCAGTCTGCCACCACCTCCTCCCGTCTCTTCCCAACCCTCATTCAAAGTCTTTTTTATTTACTTCCTTTTAGATAAGAAATTGTGCAGGTTTAACATAAAAATCCAGGTTTGCTTCAATTTGCCTTTTAACTTGCACTTTCATGAAAATATTCTGGATGGATCCAGTTCCACAAAGCCTCCAATTTTCCTCAGTGTCACCCACCTTCCTGAGTGGAGAAGGTCCCCTCCGGACAAGGAACGCAGTCGTAGCAGCAAACTGGCTCTCCTTCTCGAGCCCTCTTGACAAATCCAGGATGACAACTTTCCACACATTTGGACTCAGGCAGAGACTGAGCAGAAAAAAGAGAATGTGTTAGGAAATACAGTATGTTAGGACTCTCCATCCACGGAAAACGGAAGTAGAAATGGATGGAGACAAGTAGCCTCTGGTCTTCACAGCAGTTCATATAAAACCTGATTCCTTCTAAACAGATACAGGAGGTATAACAACTGGCAGATTCTTCATTTAATTCCTCCCTTTTGCATTTGGAATTTAACATTACAATAAAGTACAGTACTTTTTTATTCAATAAAGTCTGAAGGAATGGAATTGCAGGAAAAAATATTTAAGTATGATGATTCCTATTAAAACTGAGAATAAAGTTTACTGTAAAAGGTTTAGGAAACTTTTATTTCATTCAGTTTTTTTAATGTAGAATAAAACTGTGATGAAGGAAAAAACCTCTGACCGGTAAGATCTTGAAAGGTTTCCATAAAACATGGCAAAGCTGCTCCACTTAGGTCCTGTCTGTTGAAGAACCTCCATTAGATGACACCAACTGGCATGGAAGGCCAACTACCCTGGAGACTCTAGGCTTTCCCCACTTGAAATGGGACCTCAGGCTTTGGAAAACAGAGAAAAGACAGCAAAATTTCTCCCACCTTATTGAGCAACTTTAGCCGTGAAAGAGCATCTTGTTTGATAGAAAATCTCTGTCTTATAAAATATGCCAGAGTCTGTCTCCTGGGATCCTCTTTGGGGAGAACCAAGTAATAGGCAATGCCCAAATCTGCTTTTATCTCTCCATTTTGGTCCAAGTACAGTTTAAGGTGTGAAATATTCCAATATTCATTCTTCTCCAGAAAGGGATGAAACTAGAATGGGAACATCCAGGAATTTGAAATACAGAAAACATTGTTTCTTATCCCACATTGAATCTTTCTTCTACAATTGTCTAATCTCCAAAGATGGTTAAATAAAACTGCCACTAACTTCAAAAGTGAATGAAAAAGTTTGAGAAAAATAGTCAATCATATACTGACAAAATATAGAGAAAATATAATTGACACAATTGTTAATTATAGAGAAGATTCTAGAGCAGATGAGAAATAAAATGAACAGAGAGGAAAAAAAGATGATTCATAAACTCTTATGAATAAACTCTCAAAAACAACAGGTAGATTCCCAGAAAGCATGGATTTACCAATAAGAAAGGTGTCAGGCTAATCTTCTCCCTTGTCATCCTGATGGAAAACATCTCTGGATGTGCTAATTCTACTTGATTGGAATGCGCCATTAACAAAATATTGCAAGTCTGAAAGAACAAATCTCCCACCAACTCTTTTCTCAGACTGAAAAGTTAACCAGAATCCTGTTTGAGTTTCCTTCTCTCACATTACGCAGCTGCAGGATTCTCCCCTCTTATCTAATCATTCCCTAGGAAGCCTCTCTTCTCTTCATTCCTAAAGTCATTCTCAGCTATCATTACACTTCCTAAATACCATATTTTCAGAGTATGATGCACTTCCTCCCCCCCAAAAAAGAGGGGGAAATGTTGGTGCATCATATACACCAAATACAACCATTTTTGGCCTCCCTAAGGCCAGCTCCATGTGAAAACAGGTGTGCAGAGGGTTTGGGAGGTCTGCAGAGTGCTCCTGGGGGCTAGCAGAGGGCAAAAACCTTTTTTCTTACTTACCTCTTCGAATTCTTGGTGCAAAAAATACACTAGATTATGGGAACTCTGGTGATAGAACTGGATTTCAGTAAAGAACTCACAAACAATTCTGTGATGTGATTAGAAACCTGAGGGTTGGATGGTATGATAACTAAGTGGACAAGAATTGTCTTCAAAATAATACTGAAATGATTTTTAATCTTTCTTAACTTTTCCTATGAAACCTGAAAGTTATAAATAATAATTTGCCATTGGTCATCAATTTTTTAAAAGCTAATTTGATGTGATTTAAAAATATAAATCTCTCAATTTACAAGCCTTATTTGAAACTTCACTTTAAAAGTTTAATATAATAACAACTGTTTAAAATCAATTTAAAGATGATAATTAGAAGCAAACAATTGTTGAATGAGATGGATTGGATGGATGGATGGATGGATGGATGGATGGATGGGTGGATGGGTGGATGGGTGGATGGATGGATGGATGACCAAATGGACTGGAACTTAATTTGCTACTGGCATCCCCAAAGAAGGAATCTGCTTTGAAGGCAGTGTGCTTGGAGATAGCTAGAGAGGCTATGGATCCTGAAGACTCACAGTGGAGAGAACGTTTCAGCATGACTGATGAATGAATCCTTTCAAGAAGATTGAGGGAGATGGGGAAATGGACTTCTCCTCTCAGAGGGAGGAGTTCCTCTCTGAAATTTGCCCAGCCGGGTTTCAGGTATGGCATCAGCCTCGACCTAAGGGATGGGGAGGTGGAATGGCTATTATAGCCAGGGAGAGCCTTTGCCTGCGTAGACTCGTTGCTCCTGAGATTGCAGGTTGTGAGTGAAGTTGGACTTAGGGGTTCAGGTGGGCTTGTTGCTCATGGACCTGCCTCCCAGCTGCATGTCAACAGTCCTGCCTGTGCTGCTCGAGGAGGTAGCCGGGCTGGCAGTGAGGTTCCCCAGACTTATTGTCCTGGGGGACTTTAACATACCCTCACTTGATGAAACCTCTGGGCTAGCACAGGAGTTCATGGACCTGACTCAAGTAGTACAGGGCCCAACTCACAAGGGTGGGGGACATGCAATCAACATAGTATTCCTCTCTGAGCAATTGAGTAATGGTCTAAGAGGCTTAAAAGTGTTGTCTTTGTCATGGTCAGACCATTTTCTACTGCGACTTGACTTCCTGGCCCAAATACTCCCCCGCAGGAAAGCAGAACCAACTAGATGGTTCCGCCCCAGATGCCTGATGGACCCAGAGGGCTTTCAAAGGGTGCTTGGAGTTATACCAGTTCGGCAGAGTCCCTTGCCGTGGCCTGGAATAAGGCTGCAATGGAGGCTCTTGACCGGATTGCGCCGTTGTGACCTCTCTATGGCACTAGACCCTGGAGTGCTCCATGGTTTACCAAGGAACTCCGGGAGTTGAAACGCCAGAAGAGATATCTAGAGAAGTGATGGAGGAAGAGTAAGTCCGAATCTGACCGAACACTTGTAAGAGCTCACATTAAGACTTGATAAATAATGGAATTGATTGCATCAGTGGAATCTTGCCCGGCCGCTCAGTTTAGGGTGACCCGCTCCCTTCTTAACCAGGGGGTAGTTGGGGAGCCTTTGCAGAGCAGTGCTGAGGATTTTAACACATTTTTCACTGATATCTCCGAGACCGCCTCCTGCCGCACGAATCCCAGCGACCGATTAGGTCCCACAGAGTGGGCCTTCTCCGGGTCCCGTCAACTAAACAATGCCGGTTGGCGGGTCCCAGGGGAAGAGCCTTCTCTGTGGCGGCACCGGCTCTCTGGAACCAACTCCCCCCGGAGATTAGAACTGCCCCTACTCTTCCTGCCTTCCGAAAACTCCTTAAGACCCACCTTTGCCGTCAGGCATGGGGAAACTAAACATCTCCCCTGGGCACGTTAATTTATACATGGTATGCTTGTGTGTGTGTTTGCTATTACATGGGATTTTTCTTAAATCGTTAATATTTTAATTAATTGGATTGTTGTGACTGTTTTTACTTGTTGTGAGCCGCCCCGAGTCTTCGGAGAGGGGCGGCATACAAGTCCAACTAATAAATAAATAAATAAATAAATAAATAAATAAATAAATAAATAAATAAATAAATAAATAAATAAATAAATAAATAAATAAATAAATAAATAAATAAATAAATAAATAAATAAATAATAAATAAATAAATAATAAATAAATAAATAAATAAATAAATAAATAAATAAATAAATAAATAAATAAAGTCGTTCGGATCTGGGCGGACCCCAACTCTAATTGGATAACAGAGTCGACTGACAACGAGTCAGTTGAGGTGACTGGGGCCCGTACTTGTCCACCTGTCTAGGAAGAGTTTCATCTGGTGACACCTGATGAAGTGGACAAGGCCATTGGAACTGTGAGTTCTTCCACCTGTCTACTGGATCCATGTCCCTCCTGGCTGGTTTTGGCCAGCAGGGAGGTGACACGGAGCTGGGTCCAGGAGATTGCCAACACTTCTTTGGGGAGGGGGTCCTTCCCAGCTCCCTACAAGGAGACACTTGTGTGTCCCCTCCTCAAGAAGCCTTCCCTGGATCCAGCCATTCTCAACAACTATCACCCAGTCTCCAACCTTCCCTTTATGGGGAAGGTTGTTGAGAAGGTGGTGGCACTCCAGCTCCAACAGTCCTTGGAAGAAGCCGATTATCTAGGCCCTCAACAGTTGGGCTTCAGAACTGGGTACAGCACAGAAACTGCTTTGGTCACGTTGATGGATCATCTCTGGCAGGCCCGGGACAGGGGTTTATCCTCTGTCCTGGTGCTTCTTGACCTCTCAGCGGCTTTCAATACCATCGACCATGGTATCCTTCTGTGCCAGCTGGAGGGGTTGGGAGTGGGAAGCACTGTCCTTCAGTGGTTCTCCTCCTACCTCTCCGGTCGGTCATAGTCGGTGTTAGTGGGGGATCAGAGGTCGACCTCTAGGTCTCTCCTTTGTGGGGTGCCTCAGGGGTCGGTCCTCTCACTTCTGCTATTTAATATCTACATGAAACTGCTGGGCGAGATCATCCAGGGGTATGGGGTAGGGTATCATCAGTATGCTGATAATACCCAGTTGTACATCTCTACCCCATGTCCAATCAGTGAAGCAGTGGAAGTGATGTGCCAGTGCCTGAAGGCTGTTAGGGTCTGGATGGGTGTCAACAGACTCAAACTCAAACCTGATAAGATGGAGTGACTGTGGGTTTTGCCTCCCAAGGACAATTCCATTTGTCCATCCATTACCCTGGAGGGGGGAATTATTGACCCCCTCAGAGAGGGTCTCCAACTTGGGCATCCTCCTCGACTCACAGCTAACATTAGAGAACCATCTTTCAGCTGTGGCAAGGAGGGCATTTGCCCAGGTTCGCCTGGTGCACCAGTTGCGGCCCTACATGGACCAGGAGTCATTGCTCACAATCACTCATGCCCTCATCACCTCGAGGTTCAAATACTGTAACGCTCTCTACATGAGACTACCTTTGAAAAGTGTTCGGAAACTTCACATCGTGCAGAATGCAGCTGCAAGAGCAATCATGGGCTTCCCCAGGTATGCCCATGTCACATCAACACTCCGCAGTCTGCCTTGGTTGCCGATCAGTTTCTGGACCCAATTCAAAGTGTTGGTTATGACCTATAAAGCCCTTCATGGCATTGGACCAGTATACATGTGGGACCGCCTTCTGCCGCACGAATCCCAGCGACTGATTAGGTCCCACAGAGTTGCCTTCTCTGGGTCCCATCGACAAAACTATGTCGTCTGGCGGGACCCAGGGAAGATCTTTCTCTGTGGTAGCCCCGACCCTCTGGAATCAACTCCCCCCAGAGATCAGGACTGGCCCCACCCTCCTTGCCTTTCACAAACTCTTAAAAATCCACCTCTGCCGCCAGGCATGGGGAAATGGATTCCCCCTGGCTGTTTCGTTTTATGTATGGTTTGTTTGGGGTGTATGACTGTTTTTATACTAAGGGTTTTAACTGTTTTTTAATCATTGGATTTGTGCTGTGCTTTGCTGTTGTGAGCCGCTCCGAGTCTCTGGAGAGGCGCGGCTTACAAATCTAATAAATAAATACATTTAACTGGAAAACAAATCTTAAGAGTTGTCATGTTTCAATTTACAGGAGCTCCTATGACTTTGGAGAGTGGAATGCAGTTTTTGGAAGAAATCCTAATTAATATCTGAAGGGCATTTATTACTATTAACACTTGAACAAAGATCATTGGATGAATCAGATTCTGGATGAATCAGAGATAATGAGTGTGGCCTGTGATAGATAAAAAAAACTCCTGTAAATTCAATGTAAAGTGTAAAAACCACTAAAAACAGTTCCAAGCAAATTAAAACAGTTTTAAAATCCATGCATGTCTCTATTATCACTAGGAACTTTGGAGTCCTAGTTGACAATCATGGAGTCCTAGTGGAGAACCATTTAAATATGAGCCAGCCATGTGCAGCATTGCGAAAAAACTCAACACAGTTCTAGGCTGCATAAACAGAAGGATAGAATCAAGATCACCTGAAGTGTTAATACCACTTCACAATGACTTTTTAAGGCCAAACCTGGGATACTGCATTCAGTTTTGGTTGCCAGAATGTAAAAAAGATCTGGAGATTCTAGAAACAGTGCAGAGAAGAGCAACAAAGAGGATTAGGGTACTGGAGGCTAAAACATACAAAGAACGGTTGCAGGAACTGGGCATGGCTAGTTTAATGAAAAGAAGGACCAGGGGAGACATGATAGCAGTGTTCCAATATCTCAGGGGTTGCCACAAGGAAGAGGGAGTCAAAGCACCTGAGGGCAGGACAAGAAGCAATGGGTGGAAACTAAATAAGGATAGAAGCAACTTAGAACTAAGGAGAAAATTCCTGACAAAACAATTAATCAGTGGAACAGTTTGCCTCCAGAAGTGGCAAATGCTAAAACCCCAGAAATTTTAAAGATGTTGGATAATTTGTCTGAACTGGTGAAGGGTTTCCTGGTAGGCAGGGGGTTGGATTAGAAGACCTCCAACGTCCCTCCCAACTTTATTATTCTATGTTCTAATACAGGGATCCTCAAACTACAGTCTGAGGGCTGGATATGGCCCATCAATGCAAAGTATCTGGTGCACAGAGTGGTGGAATGAAGCCCCACCCCTTGCCCCACCCCTCACCATTGGCCGTATCTTCCTGTGAGCATCTTCTCCAGTGGCACTTCTTTCACTGGTTGAGCTGCCCTTCTGATGACACAGCTGCTGCCAGGGGTTGAGTAGAAGAGGGGCTGCTTTTAAAATTAGCCCTTTAAAAGTGGGTGGGTGAATGAGGGATATGTCTCCATCTCTCCTAGCTTTTTCAAAATCAGCTGAAGTTGGCTAACAATAATTCAAGTGCAACTTCAGTATAATGCCTGAAGGAGAATTCACCCACTGCTTTGGTTCTTGCCATATATAAAGTACATCCACCCAATTGATTGCTGGACAATTTTGGTAGCTTCCATGTGTGGGGGTACATATGCACAAGTGTGGCAAACAGCAAATCAGTTTGAATTCTCCTTCCAGCTTAAAATCCCAAATAACTAAAAAGGAGGCTGGTCTTCCCTCCCTTCCCTGGCTGCCTCCCCACTCACAGCTCTGCAAAGCCAGAAGCCTTTGGCTGGAACTGAAGTGGAAGGACCCATGTGGGTTGGGTGGCTGGGTGGGAGGGAGGGAGGGAAATAAAGAATAGCGGGAGGGAGGGGGGGGGAGGAAGGAAGAAAGGAAGAGATAGATGAGAAGGAGAAAAAGTCTGTGCTGTTATTTCTAATTGTTCCATTATTTATCATGTGTTAATATTTTATATTATTTGACACATGAAGTGATTATACTGCCTTTCTTTTGCCCAGGGCTACCACATACTTTTCAGGGATCTATGTGCCTTCAATGTTTATAGTCCAGAGCATAAATATAGGTGTGTTTATTTTATACATCTGGTTGCATAAACCCAGCTTAATACGCTATTCCAGTGATGGTGAACCACAGGTGGTGGGATTGCGCATGTGCCGACTTGATTTCTAGGGGCTTCACCTCTGGCTCTGAACTAATATATAATGTAAAGGGATTTCTCTCCCTTAAAAATATTATAAATCCTTCTTAGAAAATAATAGGAGGTACAGGAATCTACGGACATCAAAGAGAATTTAAAGATTTACGGTTTTAAGCAAAGATGGAGGTTATTTCGCTATAACGAGGAAGTGATAAGTGAGTACAATAAATCTTAAAATGGCGGAGGGAGGGAAAAAAGAAAAAGAAGAAGCTTCCAACTTAGCGAACATTGAAAAAAACCTGGATAAATTGCGGGACATTTGTTCTGGATTTGAGCAGAGATTTATTAAAGTAGAAACAACAATGTTTTGGCTTCAGAAGTTAAGTTAATTAAAAAGGAGGAGGAATCTTCTGCTGGAAAGATACAGAAAGTTGAAAAACAAGTGAAGGATCATGATGAATTAATTAAACAAATGAATGATAAAATTGCTAACCTGGAGGACCGTCAGAGAAGTAGAAATTTGCATCTGCGTGGGCTCAGATTGGACTTCGCCTCTGATTCAAACTTAATGGAAGCAGTCTTTGCTTGGATAAATAAGCAAGCAGGCGTTCAAGTCAGCTTGGAAGAGTTATTGCAAGTCCACTGGGCGGCAGCACGAAGAGATAAGGAGAGGCAGAGAGACATTGTTGTGGCTTTCCTCAGTGAAAAAAAAGGCAGAGATGGTTTACAAATCTTTGAAGACTTCTACTTGCCTTAAACAAGATGGAAATTAGATAAGAGTGCTGAGGGATCTCTCTTGGGAAACTTTGAGAGTGAGAGCTGCTTTAAAACCAATTTCAAGCCTCTTATGGCAAAGTGGAAAAAAGTTCACTTGGGGGTTTCCAGCTGCTATTTTGGTGTTCCAAGAAAATAAAATGTACAGAGCATATACATTGGAGGAGGGGAAGGCTTTATTGGATCAACTGGGGATTAAGTTTGAAGAAGCTGGAGCACAAGCACAAGAAGGAGAGGATTTTTTTGATGGTCGTAGTACCCCAGATGATGAGGAAAGACGAAGGGAAGAGCAGCTGAAGGAGTTAACCAGGAAGGTGGAGGCCATTAGAAAAGAGCAGAGAAAAACATGAGTTCAGCGTGAGAAGAGAGCTAGAAAGTGATGTTGTTTGGGTCTCCTTGTCTTGTTGTACTTTTTTTTTTTGGAGATGTCTTTGGGATTCTTATATATTTGTTATTCAGTGGGGGAAGTCTAAGGGGGGGAAAAGGGGGTTAAAGAAGTTAAAGTTAAAGAAGGAATTATTTAAAGGAGAAAGGAGGGGGGAGAGGAAGATTTCTCTTTTATTACAATTAAAAGGGGTTGAAAGAGGAGCTAGTTGAGTGAGAACGCAATCAAGAGAATGTGCCTCATGAATGGACAAGGGCTTTTCTTGTCCTCCCCCCACTTGGTGGGGGGAACACGGGGGGAGGCACGTTGGGGGGGTAATAGGGGTAAAGAAAGGGGACAAAATTAAACCAAGGGCAAAACAAGAGGGGAAAAGGGTTATTTTGATATATTATGATGGAGTGTAAGATACTGGTTTTAAATGTGAATGGTTGGGGATCGGATTTGAAACGTGTTAGGATATTAAGGATGGCTAAGCAATATAAGGTGGATATTATGATTTTGACAGATACACATAAAAGACGGGGAGGAAGGGATAAATTGATTAATGATAGAAATTGTTAATGGGTGTTTGAATCAAGAGGAACACAAAATAGTAGAGGTGCAGTGATTCTTATTCATCAGAGGGTTAATTTTGAAGAGGTTGGGATTCAGAAAGACAGAGAAGGAAGGTGGATATTTGTTAAAGGGAAAATAAATCAAAAGAAGCTGACATTAGCAGCAATTTATGCCCCAAATGTGAAAACAAAACAATTAACAAAACACTAAGAGGAAGTTAAACAACTTTATGGAGGGCTCAACTTTTTTGGCAGGAAATTTTAATATGCAATTAACAAATGCGATTGCAAACAGTAGGATGTTACATTTAAACAGACTTAATATGGTGGATCTTCATGCAGATATTTCAAACAGAAGTACGTATTATTCAGCAAGATATCATACATTTAGCTGCATAGACTATATGTTAATGAATAGGGGAAGCAATATACAAGTTTAAAAAGTAGATATTAAAAGTATTTGTTTATCAGATCATGCCCCACTATTGGCAGAATTGGAAATAGGTCAGGAACGCAATCAAAGAATTTGGAGATATAATGCAGTTGTAACTGCTAGTGAACAAGATAAAGAGAAATTGCAAACAGAGTTATCTGAATATTTTAGAATTAATGATGTGGGTGGTATTAAACAATCAATTGTGTGGGATGCATGTAAGGCTTTTATGAGGGGACAATGTATATGTATGGAAGCAGATATTAGCAAGAGGTGGGGTAGAGAGAGGGAAAGGAAGATAAGGGAAATAGATTTGATACAAGAGCAGTTAAGATTAACTAAAAGTAGAGATTGGAATAGTTTATTGAAATTGAAAAAGAAACAATTGATGGTGTATGATGAGATCAAATGGAACAAGATGAGAATGATGATGCGACAAAAAATACAGAGCTGGGGGACAAGATCAATGCAGCAAATGGCGAGATATCTGAAGAAGAGGAAAGAAAAATCATGAATTTTAGCATTGAGAGATACTAGTGGAGTGGTTAGATATGGTAATGAGCAGTTAGAGAAGATAATGGGGAAATATTATGAAGATTTGTATAAAGAGGAGCACGTGAAGATAGGAGTCCTCAAGGTTGGGAAAATAGTAAGTGAAAAAGATAAACAAATTTTGAATGCAGAAATTACACAAGATGAAATTGCTAGAGTAATTAAAGGGTTAAAACAAGCCAAAGCACCAGGCCCGGATGGGTTTACAGGGGAATTTTATAAAACTTATGTGAATGTATTCTTGCCGCATTTGGGGAAACTGTTCAATAATATATTGTTAAATCGTGATATCCCGCAGACATGGAAGCTTTCAGAAATTGTTACTATTCCGAAGATGGGTCGAGATTTAAGAGAGCCTGGGTCTTACCGTCTGATCAGTTTGGCAAATCAGGATTATAAAATATTTATGAAAATATTGGCAAATAAATTAGAAAATATTTTACCAAAAATAATTGAAGAGGATCAATATGGATTCGTGAAGGGAAGGAAAATAAGCAAACCAATTAGACATGTAATAAATGTGATGCACCATGCTACCATTACTAAAAGGAAATTGGGAATTTTGAAATTAGATGTGTATAAAGCATTCAATAAAGTTAACCATAGCTATTTATATAAATTATGTAATGAACTAAATATGGGGGGGAAATTTTGTGAAATTATAAAAGAGATTTATAAAGGGAATGAAGCGTATATAAGAGTGAATGGACAAAGAACGCAGAATATTAAAATATTAAACGGCACCAAGCATGGATGTCCTTCACCTCCAAAATTATTTGTAATAGCAATAGAGATCTTAGCTAATAAGATAAGACAAGATAACACCTGGGCAGGATATAGAATAGGGGAATTAGAAATGAAAATAAATTTATTTGCAGATGATGCAATTATATTGACCCAGACCTCGATGGAGATGATTAAAGGTATAACAAATATTTTACAAGAGTTTAAACAGGAATCGGGACTGTCAGTTAATATGGAAAAATCAGAGATTATGTGTTTAAATACAGGTCCGAGAGAGCAGATAGAAATCAGGAAAGAATCAGGGTTGAAATTAGGACTTTAAAAAATTAAATATTTGGGAATTTGGTTATTGAAAAGCCCAGTGAAAATTGAGGAGATGAATTATAGATTAATATGGAGGAAAATGTTGAAACAGATGAGGAGCTGGAAAGAGAAAAAGCTAAGGAGACTCTCTAAAATAAGAGCTTTAAAAATGATGATAGCTCCCAAAATGATGTACCTATTTCAGGTGCTGTTGGGGGGGCTATCGGCATGTAAGTTTAAAGAGTGGGACAAAAAACTTAATTATTGGATTGAAGAAGATAAGAGACCAAGAATAAGGAAAAAGTGGTTAATTGCGAACGAAAAAGAGGGGGGATGGGGAGTTCCTTGTGTGGAGCTGTATAGGGAAACTTTTCAAATGGAAAAGTTAATGGAGTTGCAATTATGTGAAAACAAATGGGTGAAATTGGAAAAACAGATAAACGGGATGAAGAATAGAGAATTAATCTTTACAAAGTGGAACAGGAGCGACTTAGGTAAATTAATAGGTCCCATGAAAGGGACTATGGAAATTTGGAAAAAATGGCAGGGGAAAATAGGATTATATAAATCTAAACTGTCATCGCTTTATGTAATAAATAGAGATAATGAAACGGATTTAAATAGGGTTATAGGAGAGTTGAAGGGAAGAGGGATAACTAAGATAGAACAGTTATATGAGAAGGATGGCAGGCCAAGTAGAAACCATATAGAATGGTGGTTAGGTAAGGTAAGGTGGCTACAAATAAATGCAATATGTAAATATCTTAATGAAAGGGAGAATAAAGAAGTACTATTGAGGGAGGAGACAGGGTTAGAGAAAATAATAAGAGAAAAAAGTGAGGGTATAAAGGCGCAAGCAACCAATATATATAAATTGCTAGTGCAGTCAGACGGGGACACGATTGAAGGATTGACTAAATGGTGGCAAAATGAGATACAAGTAGAGGTACAAGAGATGGAAAATATAGTAGAAAATATAAGGAAAATTAAAAATACAAGAATCAGGGAAATGAGAAGGAAAATATTACATAAGTGGTATTTTATTCCCGTTCAACTCGCACACTTTCAGCAGAATGTCAGGGGGAATTATTGGCATGGGTGTCAAGATAAAGGAGTGTTTATGCATATGTTTTGGGAATGTGCGATAGTGCAGGAATTTTGGCAAAAAGTGAAAGAGGATATCAATAGAATGCTAAATATACAATGGACAATCACTAAGGAAATGGCAGTACTAGTTAAAAGTAATGTGATGGGAGAATTTAGAGAAATAAAAAAAGCAACAATAGAAAGCGCTCAGGCAGTAATAGTTTTGGGTTGGAAGGATGCGACAAAATGGACAATGCAAAATTGGTATAGGTACATGGTGGACCATATTCAATTTGAAATTATGGATAAAAGGATAAATTCGGAAAATGTAACTGAGTTGGGACAACTGATGGTACGGTGGGACAAGGTAAGACGATATATGATGAGTAGAATCCTAGACCAAGCTACAAGAAATAAATTGGAATCACTCTATAATATGCAAATAGATACATTGCTCTTGGGTCAAGTGGACTATACAAGAAACCCCCAATTTGGTGGTGGGGAATGTGTGTGTGTCTGGGTGGTGGGCACATTTCACTATGCACTGTTTTATGTTGTGTGTATATAAATTTGTTAAAAATTAATAAAAAATAATTAAAAAAACAAACAAACCACAGGTGGCACGTGGGGCCATATCTGCTGGCAAGCAAGCTGCTGCCCTAGGTAGCTGCAACATGCATGTGTGTGCCAACCAGCTGATTTTTGGCTTGTACAGAGGGTCTGAGAGGGTGTTTTTGGCTTCCAGAGAGCCTACGGAAGGCTTTGGAGCCTACGGAGGGTGAAACATGAGCCTACTGGGCCCACCAGAAGTTCGGAAAAGGGCCATTTCCGGCCTCCAGAGGGCCTCCAGGACTTGGGGCAAGCTGTTTTCATCTTCCCCAGACATTGAACTATGGGTGTGGGCACTCATGTGTGCACGATAGCGCAAGCCCATGCTCTTTGGCACCCGAGGTGAAAATGCTTCCCCGTCACTGTGCTATTCCATTAAATAATCAGCCACATAAGTCATAACACTAACGACTGTTTTGAACAATATTTATTTATTTATTTATTTATTTATTTATTCATTCATTCGTTCATTCATTCATTCATTCATTCATTCGACTTTTATGCCGCCCAATCCCGAAGGACTCAGGCTGTATTCCACGAACTGCAATTTTATATGTGAAATTATGACCAAAATATTTCTGCACCTATATTGATTTTCACTGTCAGGAAACATTTCCTTAGTCTTAGGTGGCTTCTCTCTTTCTTCAGTTTCCATCCATTGCTTCTGGTTTGGCCTCCTAGTGCTTTGGAAAATACATTGCCCCCCCCTTCTTTCTGGCAGCCCTTTAAGAACCTGTTCCCTCTCACACTCTTGGGCAAAGCATGGGGGCCATTGCCTCCTTTCAGGGGTCCATGAAAGGACATCTATAGTATGGGAAGTTGGAAGAAAGGTGAAGAACATTTTTGCAGAACTGCAGATTCATTGAGGCTGAGTGTGAAAAGGAATGGCTGGGAGGGGAGGGGCCAGGCGAGGCATCACTTGATGTGAGTGACATTGCATTGGCCACACCCACCCAGTCACATGACTACCAAGCCTTGCCTGCTGAATCACATGACCATGAAGCCACCCTGACCCAGTCACACGGCTGGTAAGCCACTCCCACTTGGTCATATGACCATCCAGCCACATCCACAAAATAAGCCACACCCACAGTGGTAGAAAAAAAATAGGAAACCCCCTCCCTCCTCCCCGCCCACTGAAGAATCATTATTCCCATAGTAATTAAATTTCTGAGATCTGTTGAGGGGATTCCCCTCCTTCTCCAAAGGATCTAACATTCATGGATCCATATCGGGACCCCCTACCTGCCACGGCTGCAGCCTTGGAGACGCCACCCTCTTTTCTCCCTCCTTCCTTCTCCTCCTCAATCTGGAGGAATAGGCAGCACTCAAGGCCTGGGCCAGAGTCTTCATGATGCTGAAATAGTCATAGTAATTTCTGGACTCTCTTCTGTTCCTTTTCCTTTGGGTCTCCAGTGGGGCTTTCTGGGTGCATCTTCTGCGACCTTTGACAGAAAAGACCTTCTTTGAAAGAGAACAGAGAAAATAATGATCTTGAAACTTTTCTTCCACAAAGAAACGGGGTTCAAAGGCTTCATCTTTTGGCCTTCCTTTGGGCAGATAAGCAAACATCAAAATACTGTGGATGTATTTGTGAATTCTATGCTTTTTAAGTGTATATGCTGCAAAAGTTGTGAAGATCCAGACTTTCCCTTCAATGGGTCCTGGCAAGCGCAGAAGTGTTAAATGGAAAGGAAGAATTCTGTCCCAAAGGTAATCAGATTCTATGAAGTGAACAAAGACATTGACTTGTCTCCACTTAGAGAGGGCATCCCTGAGGGAAGCTGTGCATTCAGTTGATGCTAATTGTTGTGATATAACCACACAAATTCCATTCCTGAGAAGCACAGGAGGGAAAATCCTCATGAAATTCTCTCCCTTCTCTGTGTCTGAAGCAAAGAGGCCAATCAAGGTCCATCTGAAATGGAGGAGCAGTTGGACAACGGCTGGGTACTGGATCCCTTCTTTCTGAAACATCTGGTGGCAAAAGGGGAATTTGTTTTTATCGCTCAGAGCCTCTGAAGCAGATAAACAATTCATCTGAAAAGCAATGAAGAATGCTGTGTTATATTTGGGGTCAGCTCAAATCCAAAATAATAGATTTTAATAAATCCAACCTGCTTCTCTTTAATGTATGAGAAGAATTTGTAGTTAGACATTGTTTGAAATATTAAAGACAGAATATAAGGAAGATTGTATAATAAAAATGAAAAAGAATAAATAATGTAAATAATATTACTGTATCACCTCTACAGTTTACCACAATTAGATTAACACTTTGAAATGCTCACTGAAATATTTATATTCCAATAAATGGCCTATTATATTTCTTGAGGATTGGTGCATCATTTTCTGTTTCTGTATCCCAGATTCTTTCTGGAGGACTCTTTTTAGCTTCTTCTCCAGTTATACAAGAAACAGGGAGACCTTAGTTCCTAATACAATTTGTTAGTTTTATGATCCATGATTTCTCTTTAATTGAAATTTTGTCTGTTTTTGGAGTCCGTCAGTTTCCAGAGATTAAATTTTGAGCCGATTTCCATGTTTTTTGAATTTAGGCAAAACAGAAATTGTGTAAATTCCTAATACAACTGTGAGGGCAGCAGCTGGAGTCCTTTTACTTACCCCAAGATACTCTTCAGAGGCTGTGATTGGGTTGGTTCTGCTAGTGATTTTTCTCTGAAGCCCCAAACATCAGATGGATGTAAGAACATGGGGGAAACCGTGGCCTCTGATACTTTGATAATTGGGGCTGAGGAAGCTGGAGATCTATGAGGTTTTCATTTAAGCACCACTTTCACTCATGCCCTTTCTCTAACTGAGCTCCTTTGATGATGAGGGTCCCAGATTCAGTCTCAGAGAAAACAACCCCAGGTAAGGAAAGGTATTACATGCTCTATTGGCCGACCAACTGTGGCTACCATGTCATTTTCCAAAGACCATAACTTTTGAACTTGTTTAATTAACAGATCATTATTAAGGCAAAAGACCTCAAGATTTGTTCACAGGGTATACAATCCAATGTGTAAGTATGATAATATCATTTTGTTAATGTAAACTAGTGTGTTCCAATAGGTATTTAGCATGCTGAACATGTTCACCTATAAAAGAACTTAAAACAGAATAAAAGAATTGGAAGGGACCTTGGAGGTCTTCCAGTCTAACCTCCTCCTCAAACAGGGGACTGTATATTATTCCAGACAGGTAGCTGTCTTGTCTCTTTTTAAAAACCTGCAGTGTTGGAGCATCCACAACTTCTGAAGACAAGTTATTCCACTGATTAATTGTTCTAAGTGCCAGGAAAGTTCTCCCTAGTTCTAGGTTGTTTCTCTCCTTCAGTTTTAATCCATTGTTTCTTGTCTTGTTTTCCGGTTTTTGGAAAACATATGTTCTTAATGTGTTTTTTTCCTCTTAAGGACTAGCCCTAATTTTATATCCTGTTTTTCACACAATGAGCTAAAAATAGAATATGTATTTATTTATTAGATTTGTATGCCACCCTTCTCTGAGGACTCGGGGCGACTCACAGCATATAATATAACAATACAGTACAACGGCATATCTAGTTAAATTTATAATAACAATCTAAAAATCAAATATTTTAAAACAATCATACCAGTTCAATCATACAACATATATCTCATTTCGTTGGCCAGGGGGCTGGGACCAAATTTCCCCAAGCCTGGCGACATACGTGGGCCTTAAGACTCTTACAGAAGGCGAGGATGGTGAGGACAGTGTGGATCTCCAGGGGGAGCTGATTGCAGAGGGCCGGGGCCTCCACAGAGAAGGCTCCTCCCCTAGGCCCCGCCAAGCAACATTGTCTGGCTGATGGGACCTGGAGAAGGCCAACTCTGTGGCACCTAATCAGTTGCTGCGACTCATGCGGCAGAAGGCGGTCCTGCAAGTAATCTGGTCTGATGCCATGTAGGACTTTATAAGTCATTACCAACACTTTGAATTGTGTCCGAAAAAACAATCGGCAACCAATGCAGTCCGTGGAGTGTTGGAGAAATATTGACATGGCAAGGGAAGCCCTTGACCGCTCTTGCAGCTGCATTCTGCACAATTTGACGTTTCTGAACACTCTTCAGAGGGAGCCCCATGTAGAAAGCATTGCAGTAGTCGAACCTCAAGTTGATAAGGGCATGAGGGACTGTGAGCAATGTTCCCTCTAATTTTTTTTCACTGTGGGTGGAAAAGTATAGTGTCTGAGCGGAAGTCCCTTCAGGACTGGGCGGCATAGAAGTATAAATAAATAAACAAACAAACAAACAAATAAATAAATAAGAAACAAATTCCCTTCTTTTTTATTAAAAGAAATTAATAATAAAACAAAGCCAAAATCTATTACTATTAAAACTAAAACAACCAGCAAAACCAAAAAGACAACTATTAATAAATCCATGCTTTAAAATCTTCATTTCTTAAATATTTATCATAGCATGATGTAATACTATGAAAATCTATCTGAACACCAATGCATCAATTAATATATTTCCATAAATTATACTTTTCTATAATTTCATTCAATATTTCCAAGCTCAATTCATTTTAAGGCACTTAGCATTTACCATTATTAACTTTCATCAATCTTCTACATTTCCAAGTATATTTTAAATTCATAATGCAAACTCATAAAACCATACAGTACATATCATAAACCCCTTATTTATCATATGTATCTTCCATTAATTTTACCTATGTAATTCTATATAGTTCTAAAATTCTAATTCATTTTTTTTAAATTAATACATCCTAATATTAAACAACACCTAAATATATCTTTTACCAATATTCCATAGTCAATCCATATTTAATAATCAATCATCCCTCCTCAAATTTCTACCACTGTACTCATTTCTGGATACCTCTCCTGTCTCTCCCCCTTTTCTGTTTCATTTGTTTCTCATTTCTCCCTCCCTTTTTCTCTCATTCCTTCCCCCTCTCACTTCTCCTCTTTTTCCATCCCTGTCTCCTCCCCCTTGTGTGTGTGTGTGTGTGAACTCTTGAACCATTTCCAAAAACATATGCTTTAAATCAAGAGTCATTTCTCTCTCTGTTTCTCTCTCTTTCCTCTCATTCTCTGCCTCAATCATTTTCTCATTTCTCTTTTTTATCCCTTTGTTTCTATCATTTTTCTCTCTTCCTTCCTTTCTTCTCTTTCCCTCTCTCTTGCTTTCTCTCTCTCTCACACTCTCTTGCTTTCTTCCTCTCTCTCTCTCCCCCTTCCTCTTCTCTTTCTTGCTTTCTTTCTCTCTCTTTCTTTCTCTCTTTCTTTCTCTCTTTCTCTCTCCCCCTCTTGCTTTCTCTCTTTTTCTCACTTTCTCTCTCCCTCCCTCTTTCTCTCTCGCTCTGTCTGTTGCTCTCTCTCTTTCTCTCTTGTTCTCTCTCTCTTGTTTTCATTCTCTCCCTCTCTCTCTTTCTTTCTCTCTCACTCTTTCTCTCTTGCTTTCTTTCTCTCTCTCTTTCTCTCTCTTGTTTTCTTTCTATCTCTCTTGCTTTCTTTCTCTTATCTCTCTCTCCCCCCTCTTTCTCTCTCTCTTTTTTTGTCACTTTCTCTCTCCCTCTCTCTTTCTTTCTATTTCACTCTGTCTGTTGCTCTCTCTCTCTCTGTCAGCGATGGGGCTATGAGAGCGCTTTCTCTGAGCGCTTTGGGAATGCCTGCCCCGCCTCTACTGCAGCCCCCTTGCTGACAGCCCGGGACGAAAGCGCTCCCAGCGAAGGGGCTGCGAGAGGGGTGGGGCGGGTAATACCAAAGCATGCGGAGAAAACCCTCTTGCAGCCCCCTGGCTGGGAGTGTGGATGATGATGAGAAGTCGCAGTCGCCACCACCACTGCAGCCACCATTGTGGGAGAAGTTGCACCCCAAGGCAGGAAGCGGAGGAGGAGAAAGCTGGAGAGGGGGCGGATCGGGTGGGTGGGTGGTAGCGGCGAGAGGCCAGGGGCACGAGGGGGCCGGAGGGACCGTGGGAAGGGGGGAGGGTCCCTTTCCTTCTGCCTATGTCTACTGCCAGTGCCTCCCCACCCCCGCCTCCGCGGGCTGGCAGGGGGATGGGGAGCATCTGCGGCGCCTCCGCACTTTCGTCACTCCCTGCCCCCAACTCCAATGCCCAGCTCCTTGTGCGGCCTTGGAAAAGGGTGCACGGGGGGTTATTTTTGGCCACGCGGCCGCAGGGCCATACACCTGAGAGTGAACAGTGACTGTGAGTAGAGACTCTCTGTCCAAATAGGGCCACAACTGGTGGACCAGGCAAACCTGGGCAAATACCCCCTCACCACAACCAAAAGATGATGGTCCAATGTCAGCTGTGGATTGAGGAGGACACCCAAGTTGTGGACCCTCTCTCAGGGGGTCAGAATCCCCCCCCCCGAGTAAAGAAGGGACAGATGGACATGTCCATGGGAGGCAGAACCAGTGGTGGGCCCCAGCCTCAACGGTGGGGAACGTGGTTCCGGTGGCGGCCATGTAGTGTGTAGGCTAGCACCAGTGGCGTTGCCGGGCATGCCTGCCCTGCCCCACTGCAAGCGCTGCCTTCCCCTGCCGTTTGCCCCTTGCTCGCCTCTCACACTGGCTCCCCTTATTGCCTGCACTGCCCCCATTCACCCCAAGAGCGAGAGGAGAGCATGGTAAGCGTGTGGGGGAGCAAACGGTGGCAGGCAGTGGTGAGCGGGCACTTACTTGTTTGCCCATTTCTGGGTTTTTTCGCTTCTGTGCATACGTAGAAAGGAAAGGTCATTTGAGTATAAAAGACAACTTGATATCACAATATGGCTGCCCTTCGGTTCCCTTCTTTACACAAAATAAACCATCTTTACATTTTCCTCTCAGTCACCCCCGGTTCTTTTCACTAGACTAGACACACCCAATTCCTACAACTGTTCTTCATATGTTTTAGTCTCCAGACCCTTAATCATCTCAGTCTCTGCATCTTTTTTATAATATGGTCATCAAACTTGGATGCAGTATTCCAAGTGTGGTCTTGCCAAGGCATTATAAAGCGGTACTAATACTTCACACGATCTTGATTATTTTATCCATAGCATTTTTGGCTTTTTTGGTTGGTGCCACACATTGCTGGTCCATTTTTAAGTGATTGTCCACTAAGACGCCAAGATTCCTCTCACAGTTACTACAACTGAGTCAGGTTTCACCTAATCTGTAAGTGTACATTTGGGTTTTCTAGCCCAAGTGTAAAATCTTACATTTCTCTACATTGAATTTTATTTTGTTAGATAGGCCCAGGGTTCTAATCTATCTGGATCCATCTGGACCTTGAGCCTAACTTCTGGGTTGTTGGCTATTCCTACCACTTCAGTGTTGTTTTCAAATCTGATGATTTCCCCATTTCTCCCCACATCCAAATCATTCATGAAAATACTGAAGAGTCCTGGGCCTAAAATGGAACCTTGGGGGTCCCCAACTTCTGGTTTCCCTCCATGCAGACGTAGTTCCATTGAGGACCCCAGGCTGACTCCACCTGGGCATAATGTTCTCTATCCCACATATTTTTATTTTACCAAGAAATGGGTTGTGGTTTACTTTGTCAAAGCCTTTCTGAAATCCAAGTGCTGTATACTAGGTGCACTGCATTTTACTGATCCACTAACGTAGTATTATTTTCCTCAAAAAATGAAATAACATTTATTTATGATGTTTTTTTATCCTGTGTTTGTCCTGGTAAGTCATTCATATTTTTTACTGAATAGCAACGTATCTTTCCTTTCCCCCCCCCTTGGTAAGCATAGTTCCTTCTTCTTGTGGCTCCATTGAGTCCAAACCTCCCTCTCAAACAAAGGCATCCCCTTTTCTCCATCATATTTCTCTGTTCATTGTGTCAAAAGCTGCACTAACATCTAGAAAGCCAGTAAATCTTGTTTTACCTCACTGATATAGATTAGATATTTCAAGACCAATTTGAGCCAATATATGACTATTAACTAACACATTATTTCTTATAAAATCTACATAGCTTTTAACTCTACCTAAAACATTCTGGTTCTTCTGGCAGGAATGCATTTTTCTCAAATTTAACTAAGAGGATGATGGCATAGATTTTAGCCACAATATCTGCTAGTCCATTTGGTCTATAATTGCTAGAATCCTTTTTATTCCACATTTTAGATAGCTAAAATGCTATTATTGCCAACTTCAATCCATGTGGTTAGGGCAGTTCTTGCCTTCTAAAATGAAGACGCCAATAGAGGCCTCAACAACTAGGGATATTTTTTGAACAGTTAAATAGTTAGTAGAATATCTTCTTCATGGAATGTATTGTTTGAATTTCAGGCCTTTTATGATTAAACTCAACATGAACATAATGGGGTAAAACACTGACATTTTTGTTAATATGGAGAAAAGCAGCTCTTGAATTCCATGAAGAAGACATGATTGCATCTGTTGGTCACCCATCACTTACTTTTACCAGATGGAGAAAAAGACACACCAACCTGTGGGACTTTGTAGGTGCCTACTAGTGTTGACATCTGAATGGAGATATCCCTTTTAGCTATATCAAGAAGAGCCAGAAGGTTGTCCTTCCTTCCACAGCTGTAGTTGGGGACATTGGCTTCTCCAGTGGAGAGAATGTCCAGCAAGGCATCTGAAGTGTGGAAAGTGCTAAAGTAGTTGTCATGGATATTGCAGCCAAGTGTGAGGTTGTGCAGGAACAGGGAATTCTTGTTGATCAGTTGAATGTTGAAAATTAATCCTAAGCCATGATGAAAACCATAAACATCCCTATTGTAAAAAAATGTTATTACAATCACAGCAACAACAAATACTTTTAACATATAATCCTCCACAAGCCTACATAAGCCAAAATTGAACCAAAAGCAATGATCAGTTATACAAATATGGAACTTGACTGAGGTACAGCGACTACAACTGATTCCACCACTGCTTCATATAAAATTCATTATTCAAGTAATAAATTACAGATTGAACAGAGAGAGGAAAATAATCTGCAGCCCTTTAGGTTTTTTCAGCCTTTTTGGATTTGAATCTCTTTCACAAAATCAGATAAAATAGAAAAGCCATGCAAATAAAAATCATTCATGAAATTAGACATATTCCCCAATATAGGAATAAATGCGGAGAGAACAGGAGAATAGAAAATAAGGAGAGTGTTAGCAAGGAGGGAGTGCAACTCCATCACCCTGAAGGACTTACGGATCACGGAAAACAATCTGAAGAGAAGGAGCCACGTTGAAAAGCAACTTTACATGCAATTTTTCCTTTCCAGTGAGGACTATACCAATGAGATGGTCTCCTGGGTTGTAAAAGCTCTGTCGTTTATTTCCATCCTGGTGCTCCAAACTCAGCGGGCATTTCCTTCTCAGATTCCCAGAAACTGGATGGGACAAAAGCAGCACTAGAAGCAGAAGCAGGAGGTCCATAATTCATGGGGTGACTCAATCAATCTCCTTCCTGTTCCTAAAGAAGAATGAGAAGAATTCAGAGGATTCTCACAGTTGCTTTCCTGATGGAAACACAGCTTCACCTGGAAAGGAGAGAGAGGTACATGCAAGAGCATAGACTCTGCCTGTCCCCAAACTCCCTATTTCTCTGCCCAAAGTCTCCCCCGGAGGATTCAGCCAAAGAGAAGAGCTGAAACCTTGATCATAATTTTCCCTCTCAGGAGAGATCCCTGGATAATTCAACTTTTGAGAATTCTCTAAAGGGAAATGAAAGGGAAATCATCCCCATATGGCTCATAATGGCAGGGGCAGAGATGGAATTAAATTGGCCATCTAGAATTGAGAGGTTTGGGAGCTCCATGCTTGAAACTGACCCCGGAGGGAATACACGGCAACTGTGGCTGAAGAAACAAATAAATCTGAGATTTGTTGGTATGAAGACAAAATCCCAGGGGCCAGTTAATGCCAGAGCATCTCACAGATCTGAAATAGCTGCCTGCTGAGTTAAAGCCAACATGTATTTAACTTTATTTTGAACGTTAAAGCTCAAAGGCCCCACACAAAAGGGCTGATGCAACTTTAGTGAAAAACTAGTTACCAGAACTTTGCAGAATTAAAAAAAAACTTTTAACTTTGAAGAGTTAAATTAAACTTTTCTCTGTGTCTTTCCTTCTCTCTCTCTCTCTCTCTCTCTCTCTCTCACACACACACACAAAACCAAAAAGAAGTTAGATGAAAACTGGCTAGCTTAGCAACTTGTAGATGAGTGGACTTCAACCCCTAGAATTCCACTGTCAGCACTCAGGGACCTTCCTCCCCTGGGCCTTTCCATGCTTTAGCTGTTCCTCTCGCTGCCTGTAGGGCGCAGTCTGTGCTCTGGCCTTTATATCCTAACTGGCCTCCTCAGGCAGTGAGTAGGACAACTAAAGCTGGCAAAGACCCATCTGTTGTTGGTTTTTTTAGGCCCATTCTCACAAAGCCTTTTGAACATCTTTATTTGAAGAAACACCAATTCTTTAGCCAATGATTTATTTGTGGGATTTTGTGTTTTCTGGCTGGATGTCATCCTCTTGTGGGTAGAAGGGAAGAAAAAACCACCTATCTTTTAGGCTGTGTTGCCCAAGTGGTCATAGTCTTTCATTATTTGATTCAGGTCTTTCCCTGTGTCATTTGTTGCCCCATGGATCACCAGTAGATGGCAGTAGTCTGTGGGCTTTATTATTTTGGTAAGGCTTTGCCTTAGGTCAGAGATTTTAGCTCCAGAGAGGCAGCACACCTCTCTGGTTTATTTTATTTATTTTATTCTATTTATTTGATGTTTATGCCGCCCTTCGCTTTAGACTCAGGGCGGCTTACAACATGTTAGCAATAGCACTTTTTAACTGAGCCAGCATATTGTCCCCAACAATCCGGGTCCTCATTTTACTCACCTCGGAAGATGGAAGGCTGAGTCAACCTGGAGCCGGTGGTGAGATTTGAACCACTGACTTACAGATTTACAGTCAGCTTCAGTGGCCTGCAGTACAGCACCCTACCTGCTGCGCCACCCCGGCTCCTGGTTTGATTGTCTGGTCTGCAGAAGGTAGTTTCAGTTCCCCTGAGAAGTGAGTCACTCATCGCCACCTTTTTCCTTTTCATTGGGTTGGTGTGAAGGGGTCTTTTTCTTTGTTGCGTTGGTGTCTGGTGGTGCTGTTTTATTGTGCTTTCTTTCTGGTGAATCTTTGTCAATTATCTGTGGGTTCTCTTGTGTGAGGAGTCCCAGGTATTTGTTGCTTGTAGGCAGTGGGGTTGGGAGGGGATGGGTTGGAATTGGTGGTGGTTTTGTATTCGGTTTGTTTTTCCTTCTTTGTGTGACATGTGCCCATTCATTTTCACCCTTTGTTGGGCTGGTTCTGTTTTGCTCCTCTGAGGTGTGGGTTCTGCTAGGAATTTGTTGGCCATCTTATTTTGATGTTTGTGCTTCAGAACTTTTAGGTTTTTCTCTAGGTTTTCTATTTTATTCCTAAATTAGTTGGATTAATTTACATTTGTTGCATGTAAAGTTTAGGAGGTTTGAGGGAAAGTAGAATGTCTTCCAGAAAGCCGTTAAAACTTAGCTTTTCTGGCAGGCCTGGAATTAGGATTGACTGCAAGTAGGAATGGTTTTGTAGGATATTATTGTTTTTATTGCATCACTGATTTTATTGCTCTATTTTTATTGTTGTTGTATTTATGATTATTGTTAGCAGCTCTGAGTCCTATTTGGAGTGAGCAGCATATAAAAAAGAAAGAAAGAAAGAAAAAGAAAGAAAGAAAGAGGAAGGAAGGAAGGAAAGAAAGAAAGAAAGAGAAAGAAAGAAAGAAAGAAAGAGGGAGGAAAGAAAGAAAGAAAGAGAAGAAAGAAAGAAAGAAAGAGGGAGGGAGGAAAGAAAGAAAGAGAAAGAAAGAAAGAAAGAAAGAAAGAAAGAGGGAGGGAGGGTGAAAAGAAAGAAAGAAAGAGAAAGAAAGAAAGAAAGAAAGAAAGATGGACCGCCAGCCAGACACCTTAGCAAAAATAGCAAAATTGGATTTTTATATGCACAACTACACACACATACATGAAATTCCATGTAATATTATTTAAGAGTTTCAAGTAAAAAAGCCCAATGAATCCAATTTCTCTCTGTTCTTCATAATTGAAGGAACACAACAGAAAAATCTTCAACTAATTGCACAAAAGGAAGAGCTCTATAAAAATTTGGAACAAAGACTGAGAACTTTTAGATAGCAACTCCGCCTTTTCTTCCAGAATTCGATATTAAATTCTCGAGTTTCCCCACCGACCCCCACCCCCGAACAAATATTCTATACTGTCATAGTTCAACATGATATGAGTTTTTATTGATTAACTCTTAAGCCATATCAAAGTGCAAAGTTCCAGAAACAAATAATTATTAAAATATGATTTAAATATGTTAAAGGGTTAAATAGGGTTCAGGAGGGAAGTGTTTTTAATAGGAAAGTGAACACAAGAACGAGGGGACACAGTCTGAGGTTGGTTGGGGGAAAGATCAAAGGCAACATGAGAAAATATTATTTTACTGAAAGAGTAGTACTGTAGATCCTTGGAACAAACTTCCAGCAGACGTGGTTGGTAAATCCACAGTAACCGAATTTAAACATGCCTGGGATAAACATATATCCATTGTAAGATAAAATACAGGAAATAGTATAAGGGCAGACTAGATGGACCATGAGGTCTTTTTCTGCCGTCAGTCTTCTATGTTTCTATGTTTCTATGATAAAACAATTTAAAATTGAATTTAATATAATATAATTTAAAATGAAATTGGAATACAGTACGATTTAAAATGAAGTTGGAATAAAATTCTAATATTAAACTGAACAAAATACAATAATTTACGATATAGATAAGATGTGATAAAATTATAATTTGATGTTTACATAAATAAATAGATAACTGGTGCGGCTATCCACTGAGAGCCCACCAAAGTTCCTTGGAGATCCTGGAAAGTGACCTTGTTCGTCTTTGAGGTCTGTGTATGGTTTGGCCTCTGGGTTCAGGCTGTTGCATCACCAGAACCACCATCTGAAGATGAGGAGGTGGCCTCCATCACTGCGGAACCCCCATACAGCAATCCATCAATTCCCACATCACCATAATTGATGAATGATATCAGACATTCAGATATTAGAATATTAAAATGCTTGGAAATCTGCAAATTAGCCATAGAAATTCATGATAAAGATGAAACAGAATAGAAATTCATGATAAAGAGGAAACAGAATTTTATAAAATGTGGAATAATTGGTATAATTGGTTTTAACAAAAGTTAAGTTAAATAGTTAGTAATAATAGAGGAAATAAGGTGGAAGGTGAATAGATGTAGACAAGACGTTATGAGATAGAGATAATTGTAATGGATTGGATTTTAATGAATTATGTGAATAGAGATAAGTTAATGAACAAGTGTTATAGATACACAGAAGATATACTGATATGCAACATTGCAATATTAATATTAATTTTTACTGTTTAGGTCCTGTTGTGTTATGTAATGTTATGTGGTGTCTTTTGAAAGTTGGTTTTATACATATGTATTTATATGTTTTTAAAACTGTTCAATTAAAATTATATTTTTATTTTAAAAAAGTCTGTGGAATGAAAAGAAAAACCGAAGAGTGAAAGACCTTGGAAAGATCTTGGGCTAAATGACTTGGGGAGGGAGAGAGAGGAGGAGGAAGGAGGAAGAAGTAGGAAAGGGGGGAGGGAAGAGAAAATACAGAGAAGGGAGGAGTGGTGGGATTTAGATGGTCCTCCCTGGTTCAGGAGGTTGGGACTTCGATCCTAGCTAGAGGCAGATGTAGGGTCTCCTGCTTAGACAGAGGTTTGGACTAGATGACCTGCAAGGTCCCTTCAAACTCTGTTGTTGTGTTCATCTGAACCGGCTGAATTGCCTGGCCCTGGCCCCTCCTGCTGGCCCCACCCTGCCTCACCCCTCCCCTCCTGAGGGTCCCCCACCACCAGAAAAAGACCTGTCTCAAGATCCCGTGGATCTCTTTGGATTAGGCAGTGGGATTTCCCGCCGATTCCCTCTCTGCGCCAAGGAATCATGGAAACGTTGCTGAGTCCAGAATTGGGCTTCCTCAAAATTAGGAATTGGGAGCATCCAGAAAGGAGGACCAATAAGAATTCTCCCTTCTGCCGCGTCATCAGTCTCCCGGCAGACTCTCCCTTGACCCCCCCTGGAAGAGAAGAGTTCCACCCAGAGAAGAAGCCCCGGTTGGTTCTTCAGGCGAAGATCCCCCCTCCCACTTTCCCCACTTCTCTCTCCTCCTTCAGGTGAAGCCACAAAGGACTCTGCCCAGAAACCGATGACGTTCGGGCAGGGAGAATTCCCATTGGTGCTGTGCCTCGTGCTGGCCCCTCCCATCTCCAACTGCAGAGATAAACGCTTCTCCGCGACCCCCCCTCCCTCGCAGAACCGCAGATTCTTCTTCTGGGGCTGGAAGCATCTGGGTGGACGAACACTCACGCGCGCACACACACAAAGAGAGAGAGAAAGGGAGAAAGAGAGATAGAGAGAGGTTTCATGTTTCCCCCCCCCCAGGGTAATTTGCATATTCTAACTGTGGAACAAGAAGTGCTCCTAAAATAAAAGTTTCCTTTTTAGTATTTTTATTATCCTGGCAAAAATAGAAAATAAAGGTAGTGAAGAATGGAGGAAAAGGGGGGAGTAAAGAGGACAAGAAAAGAAAGGAAAATGAAAGAAAAAATAAAGGGGAAGGGAAGGCTCGACATCTTCCCAGGGCCACTGTCGTTGGCTGACTCCCTCAGTGGGGCCGAGCCACCCAGGCAGCAATGGGGGGGAAGGAAAGGGAAGCGCGGCTTTGGCGTTCACCCCCCCTCCTCCTCTGACAGCCCGTCTGCTGTGCTGAGGGGGCGGGCGGGAGGAGCGGCATTTGCGCCAGGTGGGAAAACCTATCCGCTCCTTCCAAGCAGCAGCTGGCCCGGTGTATAGAGATGGGTCCAGCCTGGCCCAGCGTTTTTCCTCCCTGATGGGCCTGGGGCCTTGCACCACGAATGGAGAGATTGAGCGTGCTCTGCCTCTGGGTCGGCATTTCCTCGAAAGCAGGTGAGAGAGGCACCACCAGTACCCACCACCAATGGAGTGGGAGAGAGAGAAAGGAAGAGAGAGAAAGGAAGAGAAAGGGAGGGAGGGATGAAGAGAGAGAGAGAGAGAAAAGAGATAGGAAGGATGGAAGAGAGAAAGAAAGAGGGACAGAGAGAGAGGAGGAAAAAGGAAGGAAGGAAGAGAAAGAGGGAAGGAGAGAGAGAAAAATAGAGAGAAAGGGAGGAATGGAGATAGAGAGAAAAAGAAAGGGTTTTTTTGCTCCATGTAGACCAAATTTTTAATCAAGAACCCACGCACCCCGATCAATGGTGTCCCTCTTTATCAAAGTGAAAATCTGGTCACTTTACCACAGGTAGAAACAGTCCGATTGTAATGAGACTTGTTTCTTAAAGACATTTTCATTAGGGGAAATGTAGTGAAATTGCACTCTGGGTAATGTAGTTCTACATGTGACACATTCCGATATTTATTTATTTATCTTCAAACAAACATGTTCAAAAAGCCTTGTGAGAATGGGCCTAAAAACAACAAAAGATGGGTCTTTGCCAGCTTTAGTTATCCTATTCACTGCCTGAGAAGGCCAGTTAGGATTTAAAGGCCAGTGCACAGACTGCCCCCTACAGGCAGCGAGAAAAACAGCTAAAGCACAAGGCCCAGTGGAGGAAGGTCCCTGAATGCTGACTGTGGAATTCTGGGAGTTGAAGTCCATTCATCTTCAGGTTGTTAAGCTAGCAAGTTTTTTCTTAACTTCTCTCTGTTCGTTTGGGGGGGGGTTGGAGTGTTTGTGTATGTCTCTCTGTGTGTATATGTGTGTGAGAGAAAGTTTTTTAAACTCTGAAAAGTTCTGATAACTAGTTTTTCACTAAAGTTGCATCAGCCCTTTGTGGGGCCTTTGGGCTTTAACTTTCAAAATAAAGTTAAATACATGTTGGCTTTAACTCAACAGGCAGCTATTTCAGGTCTGTGAGATGCTCTGGCATTAACTGGCCCCTGTTATTTTGTCTTCATGCCAAGAAATCTCAGATTTATTTTTTTCTTCAGGCACAGTTGCCATGTATTCCCTCCAGGGTGAGTTTCAAATATGGAGCTCCCAAAACTCTCATTTCTAGATGACCGATTTAATTCCATCTCTGCCTCTGCCATTATGTGCCATATGGGGATTATTTCCCTTTCATTTCTCTCTAGAGAATTCCCCAAAGTTGAATTATCCAGGAATCTCTGCTGAGGGGGAGAATTATGATCAATGTTTCAGCTCTGCACTTTGGATGAATCCTCCAGGGGAGACTTTGGGCAGAGAAATATGGAGTTTGGGCAGAGTCTGTGCTCTTGCATGTATGTCTCTTTCCTTTCCAGGTGAAGTTGTGTTTCAATCAGTAAAGCAACTGGATCATATTCCACCTTCTGAAAATCCTCTGAATTCTTCTAATTCTTCTTTAGGAACAGGAAGGAAATTGATTGAATCACCCCATGAATTATGGACCTCCTGCTTCTGCTTCTGGTGCTGCTTTTGTCCCATCCAGTCTCTGGGAAGCTGAGAAGGAAATGCCAGCTGAGTTTGGAGAACCAGGATGGAAAACAACCATGGAGCTTTTACAGCGCAGGAGACCATCTCATTGCTATAGTCACCTTTGGAGCTGAAACATTGCATACAAAGTTGCTTTTCAACTTGGCTCCTTCTCTTCAGTTTTTTCCCCATGATCAGTAAGTCATTCAGGGTGATGGAGTTGCACTCCCTCCGTTCTAATACGCCTCCTCTTTTCTGTCACACACACACACCATTTATTCCTATATTGGGGAATATGTCTAATTTCCTGAATGATTTTTATTTCCACGGCTTTTCTATTTTGTCTGATTTTGTGAAAGAGACTCAAATCCATGAAGGCTGAAAAAACCTGAAAGGGCTGCAGATTATTTTCCTCTCTCTGTTCAATCTGTAAGTGGTGGAATCAGTTGTAGTTGCCATACCTCACCCGATTTCCATATTTGTATAACTGATCGTTGCTTTTTGGTTCAATTTTGGCTTAAGTAGGCTTGTGGAGGATTATATATTAAAATAAGTATTTGTCGTTGCTGTTGATTATAATAACATTTTTTTACAATAGGGATGTTGATGGTTTTTCACATGGTTTAGGATTAATTTTCAACATTCAACTGATCAACAAGAATTCCCTGCTCCTGCACAACCTCACACTGGGCTACAATATCCATATCCCTTCTATGAGCACTTTCCGCACTTCAGATGCCTTGCTGGACATTCTCTCCACTGGAGAAGCCAATGTCCCCAACTATGGCTGTGGAAGGAAGGACAACCTTCTGGCTCTTTTTGATACAGCTAAAAGGGAAATCTCCATCCAGATGTCAACCGTAGGAGGCACCTACAAAGTCCCACAGGTTTGTGAGTGTTTTTCTCCATCTGATAAATGGTGAGTGATGGTGGGTGAGCAACAGATGCCTTCTCTGTGGCGGCTCCAACCCTCTGGAATCAGCTCCCTCCAGAGATTAGAACGGCCCCCACCCTCCTTGTCTTTCGTAAACTCCTTAAAACCCACCTCTGTTGTCAGGCGTGGGGGAACTGAAACATCTCCCCCTGCCTATGTAGTTCTTTGTGTATGATATGACTGTATTTATGTTTTTTTATATATTGGGGTTTCTTCTTTTTTAGACTTTTTAAATGTATCATTGTTATTTTAGATTCTAACTATTAGATTTGTCATTATATATTGTTTTTATCATTGCTGTAAGCCGCCCCGAGTCTACGGAGAGGGGCGGCATAAAAATCTAATAAATAATAATAATAAGCATGCTTTCTCCTTGGAATTCAAGAGCTGCTTTTCTCCATATTAGCAAATATGTCAATGTTTTACCCCATTATGTTCATGTTGGGATTAATCATAAAAGGCCTGAAATTCAAACAATACATTCCAGGGAGAAGATATTCTACCAACTATTTAACTGTTCAAAAAATATCCCTAGTTGTTGGGGCCTCTATTGGTATCTTCATTTTCACATATAAATAAGACCTGCCCTATCCACTTGGGTAGAAGTTGACAATAGTAGCATTTTATTTATCTATAACGTGGAATAAAAAGAACTCTTGCGATTATAAACCAAATGGACTAGCAGATATTGTGGCTAAAATCTATGCCATGATCGTCTTAGTTAAACTTGAGAAAAATGCATTCCTTGCAGAAGAACCAGAAGGTTTTAGGTAGAGTTAAAAGCTATGTAGATTTTATAAGAAATAATGCGTTAATAATCATATATTGGCTGAACTTGGTCTTGAAATATCTCATCTACATCAGTGAGGTAAAACAAGGTTTGTAGGCTTTCTAGATGTTACTGCAGAATTTGACGCAATAAGCAGAGAAATATGATGGAGAAAATGGATTGTCCTCAAAACGGAGCTCAGCCTGTTGGCCCTGATCCAAGCCCTTGTTTGAGAGGGAGGTTTGGGCTCAATGAAGCCATAAGAAGAAGGATCTATGCTTATCAATTGGGGAGGGAAAGATGCATTTTTGAACCCTTGCTATTCAGTATAGATATAATGACTTACTAGGACTAACACAGGATAAAAAAACAGATCATAAATAAATGTCATTTCATTTTTTAACAAAAATTACTAAATTGGTGGACCAGTAAAATGCAGTGCACGTAGTATACAGCACTTGGATTTCAGAAAGGCTTTGATAAAATAAACCACAACCTATTTCTTGGTAAGTTAAAAATATATGGGATCGAGAGCATCATGCCCAGATGGAGTCAGCCTGTGGTCCTCAATGGAACTATGTCTGCATGGAGGGAAACCAGCAGTGGGGGACCCCAAGGTTCCAGAGGGGAGAAAAGGGGAAATCATCAAATTTGAAGACAACACTAAAGTGGAAGGAATAGCCAACTCCTGAAGACCCAGCTGGATCTAGATAAACTTGAACCCTGGGTCTATCTAACAAAACGAAATTCAATGTAGAGAAATGTAAGGTTTTACACTTAAGCTAGAAAAAACAAATGTACACTTACAGATTAGGTGAAACATGCTTCAATAGCAGTAACTATGAGAAGTATCTGGATAATCACTTAAAAATGGACCAGCAATGTGTGGCACCAACCAAAAAAGCCCAAAATCCTTGGATTAATGGATAAAATCATCAAGATCATATGAAGTATTGGTACCGCTTTATAATGCCTTGCAAGACCACACTTGGAATACTGCATCCAATTTACATGACCATATTATAAAAAAGATGTACAGACTAAGATGATTAAAGGTCTGGAGACTAAAACATATGAAGAACCGTTGCAGGAATTGGGTGTGTCTAGTCTAATGAAAGGTTTGGGGGTGACTGAGAGGAAAATGTAAAGACGGTTTATTTTGTGTAAAGAAGGGAACCAAAGTGCAGCCATATCTTGTGATATCAAGTTATCTTTTATTCTAAAATGACCTTTTCTTTCTACCATTATATAACTGTGTGCGAAGCAGTATTATGAACAAATATTGTATTTTTAACTAACTGTGTGAAAAACAGGATATAAAAACGGGACTAGTCCCTAAGTAAGAGGAAAAACCACATTAACATATGTGATTGCTCACGTCATGACTTATGTGAGTGTTCAGTATCCTGGGAGTCACGTATATATTGTTGATTCGGTATAAAAATGGATGTGTGAAGATGTCAATGAGATGTCAATTGCCTTCTTCAGGTGTGATTCTCTACCTGAGTTGGCCTCTCCTTGATTAACGGTTCCGGTGGGCTAGCAGGAAGGAGGGAGGAGTCTGCTGCTCTGCTGGACTATGGTATTAACGTCAAAAATACATATATAGGGAAACTCTCAATTAATTTTGAAAATTAGCATATACTTCGGAGAGATTAGATTCCCCCGTTTCAGAAGATTTGTTACCTTGTGTCTCGGCAAGGATTTTCTCTGTATTTTTGCTGCGAGAGAGCCACAAGCCCCAATCAGCTGGGGCTCGAAAGATGGCGACTGTGACTGAGCTGGTTTGATTCTGCCCTGAATTCTTGCGTTCCAGCAGCATTCTGCGGTGGGGTGAGCTGTATTGCTGCAGACTCATTGAGGCTCAGCCCAGGGGTCAACTGGGATGAGGAGAGTGGTGGCTACCCTTCACACTGACTCATACTGACAGAGGTGGAGAAGGAGAGGTGGAGAGAGACTGGGAACGAGTGAGCGAGCGTGCTGGGCGAGCATGCTGGGCGGAATGTGCACTGGCCGAGGAGGAAAATAGGCAGAGGAAGACGTCCCCAAAAACAACGGGATCTACCAGATAGACCCTGGATGCCGAATGGTTATATGGTGGGCACGCTCAGCATCGGAGGGCTTTACGGTGGACGTACTCGGCACTGGAGTGCCTGGAAGATGGAGGACCGGCCGTTGCAGTGAGCAAGGAGGTCGAGAGAAAGAGACTTCCAGACCGAAAATTGACAGTATGAAAGTGCTGTGGAGGCTGTGCGCTATAATTGAAGACCAGGAGATACAGAGATGCCCCCCAATAACAGCAGAGGTACTGGTAGACATCTGGGGCAAGCCACAAGAGCCTGGGGGTGCTGTGGAGGTGGGGGATCTGAGAACAACGACAGTGGCAAAGAGACAGACTTGGCCAACGATAGCGACCGTTACCAAAAAGCCTGGGAGGACAGAGTTTATACCCAGGACTTAGACTTTGTCCTACAAACAACATTATACATCCTTTGAACTCACCTTTTTAGATCTGATGTTATTTGTATGGACTTGGCTGAATTGATTAATTAACCGACCAGTTGAAATATTTTATTACCTATATTTTTAATAATTAGTATGAATTTTTAGCTTTATATTAACTCTTTTTAATTAAATTATTGTGGGGATTTTTAAAGATGTATGAATGGGAAGGGTGGAATGGTGGGAATGATATATATGAATTGAATGAGGGGGGAGGGCCAAGGTTGGAAGATTGGGGTGGGAGGGCTGATTTGTATGAAATTAATGAGCGGGGTGGATGGGATGATATGTATAGGAATAATGGGAATAGTATGAATGTTGAATTTAGCCTACCTGGCAATAGAGAGGCAGGAGGGAAGGGGGCATCTATCTCTGGGGTGGCGGAGGGCCAGAATATTCCGGTCTTGCTGGGGAGAGGTAGATATGGCGGGAGTCACGGGGCTAGCTGTTCTGGAGGAAGAAGGGATCGCTGCTTAAAAGCGATCCCCTGTTCCAGTCCCATGAGCTCAACCCAGGGTACTGGTGATGAGTGTAATCTGGGCCCTGGGCTCAAGCTGCTGCTACTCAATGCCAGATCAGTCGTAAACAAAGCTCTCCTCATCCGGGATCTGATCCTGGATGAGGAGGCCGATCTGGCATGTGCGACTGAAACCTGGCTGGGCCCAGAGGAAGGAGTCCCTCTCTCGGAAATATGCCCAGCTGGGTTTCAGGTATGGCATCAGCCTCGACCCCAGGGAAGGGGGGGAGAAGTGGCTATTATAGCCAGGGAGAGCCTTTGCCTGCACAGACTCGTTGCTCCGGAGATTGCGGGTTGTGAGTCCCTCCTGGTGAAGTTGGACTTAGGGGTTCAGGTAGGCTTGCTTCTCACGTACCTGCCTCCAAGCTGCGCCCCCTCCTCAAGAAGCCTTCCCTGGACCCAGCTGTGCTTAATAACTATCATCCAGTCTCTAATCTTCCCTTTATAGGGAAGGTTTATTTACTTATTATTTATTAATTAGATTTGTATGCCGCCCCTCTCCGCAGACTTGGGGCGGCTAACAGCAGTAAAAAAGACAAATATAACAAATCTAATGTAAAAAGTAATTTTAAAAACCCCAATTTAAGAGACCAATCATACAAACAGACATACCATGTATAAATTTTATAAGCCTAGGGGGAAGGGAATATCTCAATTCCCCCATGCCTGATGACAGAGGTGGGTTTTAAGGAGCTTACGAAAGGCAAGGAGGGTGGGGGCAACCCTCATATCCAGGGGGAGTTGGTTCCAGAGGGTCGGGGCCACCACAGAGAAGGCTCTTCCCCTGGGTCCCACCAAATGACATTGTTTAGTTGACGGGACCTGGAGAAGGCCAACTCTGTGGGACCTAACCGGTCGCTGGGATTCTTGCGGCAGAAGACGGTCCCAGAGATATTAAAGCCCTACATGGCATTGGACCAGAATACGTGCGGCAGAAGACGGTCCTGGAGATATTAAAGCCCTACATGGCATTGGACCAGAATACCTCCGGAACCACCTTCTACCGCACGAATCCCAGCGACTGATAAGGTCCCACAGAGTTGGCCTTTTCCGGGTCCCGTTGACCAAACAATGTCGTTTGGCGGGACCCAGGGGAAGAGCCTTCTCTGTGGTGGCCCCGGCCCTCTGGAATCAACTCCCCCTGGAGATTAGAATGGCCCCCACCATCCTTGTCTTTCGCAAATTACTCAAGACCTACCTATATCACCAGGCATGGGGGAACTGAGACACATCCCCCAAGCTTTTATATTTTATGTTTGGTATGTATCTGTTGTATGGTTTTAATTGCTGGGGTTTTATATATCTTTTTCTTTTAATATTAGATTTGTTTCACTGTTATATTGTCTTTTATTATTGTTGTGAGCCGCCCCGAGTCTTCGGAGAGGGGTGGCATATAAATCTAATAAATTATTATTATTATTATTATTATTATTATTATTATTATTATTACTGTAACGCTCTCTACATGTGGCTACCTTTGAAAAGTGTTCGGAAACTTCAGATCGTGCAGAATGCAGCTGCGAGAGCTATCATGGGCTTCCCTAGGCATGCCCATGTTACACCAACACTCCGCAGTCTGCATTGGTTGCTGATCAGTTTCCGGTCACAATTCAAAGTGTTGGTGTTGGTCATGACCTATAAAGCCCTTCATTGCATCGGACCAGAATATCTCTGGGACCGCCTTCTGCTGCCCGAATCCCAGCAACCAGTTAGGTCCCACAGAGTGGGCCTTCTCCAGGTCCCGTTGATGAAACAATGTCATTTGGCGGGACCCAGGGGGAGAGCCTGCTCTGTGGCAGCCCCGACCCTCTGGAACCAGCTCCCTCCGGAGATTAGGATTGCCCCCACCCTCCTTGCCTTTCGTAAACTTCTTAAAACCCACCTCTGCCGTCAGGCATGGGGGAAATGAGTCATCTCCCCTGGCCTATATAGTTTATGCATGGTATGTTTGTGTGGATGTATTGTTTTAAATAAGGGTTTTTAGATATTTTAATTATTAGATTTGCCATTGTATATTGTTTTTTATTATTGCTGTGAGCCGCCCTGAGTCTGCGGAGAGGGGCGACATACAAATCTAATAAATGAAATGAAATGAAGATGAAATGAAAATGGAGCTTAAGTGAAACTCTCATAGCTCTCCAGCTTCCTCAGCCCAAATGATCAAAGTATCAGAGGCCAAGGTTTCCTCCATGTTCTTACATCCATCTGATGTCTGGGGCTTCAGAGAGAAATCACTAGCAGAACCAAACCAATCACAGACTCTGAGGAGTATTTTGGGGTGGGAAAAAGGACTCCAGCTGCTGCCCTGACAGTTGTATTGGGAACTTACACAATTTATGCTTTGTCTAAATTCAGGAAATATGGATATCGGCATAAAATTTAATCTATGAAAACTGACAGACTCCAAAAACAGACAAAAGTTCAATTAAAGAGAAATCTTTGATTATACAACTGACAAATTGTATTAGGAACTGAGGTCTGCCTGTTTCTGGTATAACTGGAGAAGAAGGGAAATATCTGGGATACAGAAACAGAAAAAAATGCACCAATCCTCAAAAATTATAACAGGCCTTTTATTGGAATATAATACTTCAGTCAGTATTTCAATGTGTTAATCTAATTGTGGTCAATTGTAGAGGTGGTACAGTAATATTATTCACATTGTTTATACTTTTAAAATGTATTCTTTTTCATTTTTATTATACAATCTTGGTAATATTCTGTCTTTAATATTTCAAACAATGTCTAACTACAAATTGATCTAATACATACATGAGAAGCAGGTTGGATTTATTAAATCTAATATTTTGGATTTTATTTGACCCCCAAATATAACACAGCATTTTCATTGCTTTTTCAGATCATTTATTCAAGTGCTTCAGAGGCTCTGAGTGATAAAAGCAAATTCCCCCTTTTCCACCAGATATTTCCCAAAGAAGGGTTCCAGTACCCAGCCATGGTCCAACTGCTCCTCCATTTCAGATGGACCTTGATTGGCCTCTTTGCTTCAGACACAGAGAAGGGAGAGAATTTCATGAGGACTTTCCCTCCTATGCTTGTGAGGAATGGAATTTGTGTGGTTATATCACAACAATTTTCAACAACAGGATATACAGCCTATCTCAGGGATGCCCTCTCTAAGTGGAGACAAGTCAATGTCCTTGTTCACTTCGTGGAATTTGATTCCCCTTGGTACAGAATTCTTCCTTTCCATTTAACATTTATGCGCTTGCCAGGACTCATTGAAGAGAAAGTCTGGATCCTCACAACTTTTACAGGGTATCCATTAAACAAGCGCAGACTTCTCAAATACATCCACTGCATTTTGATGTTTGCTTATCTGCCCAAAGGAAGGCCAGAAGATGAAGCCTTTGAACCCCATTTCTTTGTGGAAGAAAACTTTCAAGATCACTATTTTGTCTGTTCTCTTTCAAAGAACATCTTTTATGTCAAAGGCCGCAGAAGATGCACCCAGAAAGCCCCACTGGAGACCCAGAAGAAAAGGAACAGAAGAGGGCTCAGAAATTACTATGACATGTACAGCCATATGAAGAGTCTGGCCCAGGTCTTGAATGCTGCCTATTCCTCCAGAATGAGGAGGAGAAGGAAGGAGGGAGGAAAGAGGTTGGGGTCTCCAAGGCTGCAACCATGGCAGGTAGTGGGTCCCCATATGAATCTATGTAACTTAGATCCTTTGGAGAAGGAATCCAGAGGAGAAGGAGGGAAACCACCTCAACAGATCTGCCCAATTTAATTTCTCAGGGAATTATGGTTCCAAAGTGGGGGAGGGGGTGTTTCCTCATTTTTTTATTCTCCTTCTGTGGGCATGGCTTATTTTGTGGCTGTGGCGTGATGGTCATGTGACCAGGTGGGAGTGGCTTACCAGCAATGTGACTGGGTGTGGGTGGCTTCATGGTCATGTGATTCAGCAGGCGAGACTTGGTGGTCATGTGACTGGGTGGGTGTAACCAACTGAACGTCACTCATGTCAAGGGGTGCCTCGCCTGGCCCCTCCCCGCCCAGCCATTCCTTATGACACTCAGCCTCAATGAATCTGCAGTTCTGCAAAAACGTCGTTCAATTTCCCCCCCCCAACTTTACATACCATATATGTCCTTTCATGGACCCCCGAAAGGAGGCAATGGCCCCCATGCTTTGCCCAAGAGTGTGAGGGACAACAGGCTCTTAAGGGGCTGCCAGAAAGAAGGGGGGGCAATGTATTTTCCAAAGCACCAGAAGGCCAAACCAGAAGCAATGGATGGAAACTGAAGAAAGAGGGAAGATGCCTAAAACTAAGGAAACATTTCCTGACAGTCAGAACCAATAGAGGTGCAGAAATCTTTCAGTCATCATTTCACATATAAAATTGCCATTTGTGGAATCCAACCTGCCTATTGTTCAAAACAGTCATTCGTGTGATGGCTGATGTGGCTGAACATGGAATGGAATAGCATATTAAGCTGGGCTTATGCAACCTAATGTACAGAATAAAGACACGCATATTTATGCTCTGGACTATAAACACTGAATGCACCTAAATCCCTGGAAAATGTGTGGTAGCCCTGAGAAAAAGAAAGGCAGTAAAATCACTTTTTTTCTTTCTTTCTCTTTTTCATCTCTCCCTTCCTTCCTTATTCCTTCCTTCCTTTTCCTCCCTCCCTCCCCCCTCTCTTTCTTTCTTTTCTTTCTCCCTCCCTCTCTCCCTTCCACCCAGCCTTCCTTCCTGTCTCCCTTCCTTCCTTCCTTCATTTGCTTTGTTTATTTGTTTCTCTCTTTCTTTCTTTCTTTCTTTCTTTCTTTCTTTCATTATTTCCTTCCTTCCTTCTTTCTTCATCTTCCCCTCCCTCCCTCCCCCATTCAACCTTCCTTCCTTCCTTCCTTCCTTCCTTACTTACTTACTTTTCCCCCTTCCCTCCTCCTTCCTTCTTGCCTCCCTCCCGCTTTTTCTTTTTTTTCTTTCTCTGTCCTCCCTTTCTTTCGTTCTTCACATCCCACCCACACAACCACACAACCTTCCTCTTCCTTCCTTCCATCATTCCTTCCTTCCTTTTCCTCCCTCCCTTCCTTCCTCCCATCCTCTCCTGTTTCTTTTTTTCTTTCATTCTTTCTTTTTCTTTCTCCCCTTTTCTTTTTTTTCACATCCCACCCACCCAAATTTCCACCTTCCTTCCTTCCTGTTCCTCACTCCCTGCGTCCATTTCTTTCTTTCTTTTCTTTCTTTCTTTCTCTTTTATACCATGTTCCCCCTCTGTTTCTTTCATTTTCCCCCTGCCTTCCTCCCTTCCTCCCTTCTTTCCCTCCATCCTACCTACATTCCTTCACACCTTCCTTCCTTTCTTCCTTCCTTCCCTCCTTCCTTCCTCTTTTCCTTCCCTCCTTCCTCTTTTTTTTCTTTTTCCTTCTTTCTGTTCCCCTTTCTTTCTTCACATCCCCCCCATACACCCGCCCAATCTTCCTCTTCCTTCCATCATTCCTTCCTTCTTTTCCTCCCTCCATCCCTTTCTTTCTTTTTTTCCTTCCCTCAGTCCCTTCCTCCCTTTCTTCTTTCCCACCCACCCTCCCTCCTTCCTTCCTTCCTCCCATCCTCTCTTTTGTTTCTTTTTGTTTGTTTCTTTCTCCCCCCTCACTTTCTTTCTTTCTTTCTTTCTTTTTCTTTCTTACTTTCTCACCCCTACCCTACACCACTTCAGACAAATGGTTATGCAACATCTTTAGAACTTCCACTGTGGGACTATAAGATGCATCTGTGCATAAGACACACCAAGATTTCAAAGTGGTAAATTAGGGGGGAAAAAGGTTTTGCCCTCCCTCAGCCCCCACGATCCCTTTGCAGACCTCCCAAACCCTCTGCACACCTGTTTTCACATGGAGCTGGCCCTAGGGAGGCCAAAAATGGCTGTATTCAGTGTATAAGATGCACCACCATTTCCACCCTCTTTTTGGGGGGAGAGGAAGTGCGTCTTATACTCCAAAAATATGGTATTTAAGAAGGGTAATGCTATCTGAGAATGACTTTAGGGTTGAGGAGAAGAGAGGCTGCTTAGGTAAGGATCAGATCAGAGGGGAGAATCCGGCAGCTGCATAAGGGGAGAGAACAAAACTCAGAAAGGATCCTGGCTAACTTTTGAAGCTGAGAAAAGAGTTGGTGGGAGATTTGTTCTTTCAGATTAGCAAAATTTGGTTAATGTTGCAATTTGATCAAGTAGAATTAGCACATCTGGAGGTGTTTTCCATCAGGATGACCAGGGAGATTAGCCTGGCACCTTTCTTCTTGATAAACCCATGTTTTCTGGGAATCTACCTGTGGTTTCTAGAGAGTTTATAAATCATCTTTTTCCCCTCTCTCTTCATTTATTTGTCACCTGCTCTAGAATGTTCCCTATAATTGACCAATTGTGCCAATTATATTTTCTCTATATTTTGTCACTATATGATTGACAATTTTTTCTCAAACTTTTTCACTCACTTTTGAACATAATGGCAGTGTTATTTAACCATATTTGGAGATTCGACAATTCTTCAGATCGTGCAGAATGCAGCTGCGAGAGCTATCATGGGCTTCCCTAAATACGCCCATGTCACACCAACACTCTGCAGTCTGCATTGGTTGCCGATCAGTTTCCGGACACAATTCAAAGTGTTGGTTATGACCTATAAAACCCTTCATAGCACCGGACCAGAATATCTCCGGGACCGCTTTCTGCCACACGAATCCCAGTGGCCAGTTAGGTCCCACAGAGTTGGCCTTCTCCGGGTCCCGTCAACTAAACAATGTCGTTTGGCGTGACCCAGGGGAAGAGCCTTCTCTATGACGTCCCCGACCCTGTGGAACCAACTCCCCCCAGATATCAGAGTTGCCCCCACCCTCCTAGCCTTTCGTAAGCTCCTGAAAACCCACCTCTGTCGTCAGGCATGGGGGAATTGATACTTTCCCTCCACCTAGGCTTATAAAATGTATGCATGGTATGCTAGTATGTATGATTGGTTTCTAAATTGGGGTTTTAAATTAACTTAAATATTAGATTTGTTTACATTGTATTATTATTGCTGTGAGCCGCCCCGAGTCTGCGGAGAGGGGCAGCATACAAATCTGAATAAATAAATAAATAAATAAATAAATAAATAAATTGTAGAAGGAAGACTGAATGTGGGATAAGAAGCAATATTTTCTGTATTTCAAATTCCTGGATGTTCCCATTTTAGTTTCATCCCTTTCTGGAGAAGAATGAATATTGGAATATTTCAGAATATGAACTGTATGTGGACCAAAATGGAGAGATAAAAGCAGATTTGGGCTACTACTTGATTCTTCCCAAGGAGGATCCCAGGAGAAAGACTCTGGCGTGTTTTATAAGGCAGAGATTTTCTATTAACCAACATGTTCTTTCATGGCTAAAGTTGCTCAATAAGGTGGGATACATTTTGCTGCCTTTCCCCTGTTTTCCAAAGCCTGAGGTCCCATTTCAAGTGGGGAAAAGCCTGGAGTCTCCAGGGTGGTTGGCCTTCCATGCCAGTTGGTGTCATCTAATGGAAGTTCTTCAACAGACAGGACCTAATTGGAGCAGCTTTGCCATGTTTTATGGAAATCTTTCAAGATCTTACTGGTCAGCGGTTTCTTTCTTCATCACAGCTTTATTCATAGAAGCATAGAAGACTGATGGCAGAAAAAGACCTCAAGGTCCACCTAGTCTGCCCTTATACTGTATTTTATATTAGGATGGATATATGTTTATCCCAGGCATGTTTAAATTCACTTACTGTGGATTTACCAACCACGTCTGCTGGAATATGTTTTAAGCTTAAGACCTTCCACCATTCTTGTAGCCCGTCTTTGGATCCATTCAATTTTATCAATATCTTTTTGTAGGTGAGGTCTCCAGAACTGAACACAGTATTCCAAATGTGGAATACTTACCAGCACTCTATACAGCGGGATCACAATCTCCCTCTTCCTGCTTGTTCTATCTCTAGCTATGCAGCCAAGCATTCTACTTGCTTTCCCTATTGCCCGACCACACTGCTCACCCATTTTGAGACTGTCAGAAATCACTACCCCTAAATCCTTCTCTTCTGAAGTTTTTGCTAACACACAACTGCCAATACAATATTCAGATTGAGGATTCCTTTTGCCCAAGTGCATTATTTTACCTTTAGAAACATTAAACTGCAGTTTCCATTGCTTTGACCACTTATCTAGTAAAGCTAAATCATTTGCCATATTACAGACACCTCCAGGAATATCAACCCTTTTGCACACTTTAGAGTCATCGGCAAATAGGCAAACCTTCCCTACCAAACCTTCCCCTATGTCACTACTCACAAAGATATTAAAAAGAATAGGACCCAGAACAGACCCTTGTGGCACACCATTTGTAACCAGGCTCTGCTTAGAATACTCGCCATTAACAACAACCCTCTGATATCCAACTGCAAATCCATTGAACTATCCAGGAATTAAGTCCAATCTTCACTAATGTATCAGCTCTTTATGTGGAACCGTATCAAAGACTTTGCTAAGTCCAGATAGGCAATATAAACGGCACCACCTTCATCCAACACCTTTGTGACATAATCAAATAAATCAATGAGATTAATCTGACATGATTTGCCCTCAGTAAAGCCATGCTGGTTTGAGTCCAATAAGTTATTGGTTTTAGGTGCTGATTTATCCTCTTTTTGAGTAGAGTCTCCATCATTTTAACTATAACTGATGTCAAGCTAACTGGCCTGTAGTTACTAGCTTCTTCTCTACTGCCCTTCTTGTGGACAGGCACAACACTGGCCATTCTCCAATCATCAGGAACATCTCCTGTTAAAAGGGATTGGTTAAACAAATCAGTCAGGAGGGCAGCAATCACATATCTGAGTTCTTTAAAAACTCTGGGGTGGATGCCATCAGGACCCATCGCCTTATTTGTCTTTAATCATTCAAGTTCTTCTAAGACATCGCCTCTGAGATCACTGGAGGTGAATCCCTACAGCTGGAAGCAATGCTATATCCACCCATAGTATTATATTGTAAGCTGCCTTCTGAGAAAACTGAACAGAAGTAGCTATTCAAATGGTCAGCGACCTCCTTATTCCCATCAATGTATGTATTATCTCCAATACTAAGCTTTGTGATGCTGCAGTTTTTCTTCTTCCTATCACTAATATATCTGAAAAAGATTTTATCCCCTTTCTTCACAGCTTTGGCAATTTCTTCCTCTTTTGAGGCTTTAGCAGCATATATTTATCTGTTTCGCCTCCTTCTGTCTCATTTTATATACCTCTCATTCGTGAGAGGTATATAATGTGCTACATTTGTGCATATTACCCGAAGAACATTATTTTCATTATTAGTTTGCCCCTTATCATCAACAACTACATCTATTATATTTACAGCTCCCTTTTCATAAGCTTCCCGAAACTGATTTATCCTCACTGATTGGGGACAGGAATCATCCACATCAGTTACATCTCTGTCCCCTTTACCTAGTTTAAATGCCTGTCCAAAAAAGTTCTGAACTCCTCACTGAGCACCTGGGTACCTCTGTATGATGGATGCAAACCATCTCTCTTAAACAACTCCCTATTAGACCACCTACTGACATCATGACTTACATAGCCAAAACTTTACACCACTGCCTTAACCACACATTAAACTCTCTGATACACGTTGTTTTATCCTCCTGACCACAAACTGGTAACACCTGTGAGAAAATCACTGAAAGTCAGTTATTCTGCCCAGCTCCACGCTTAGACATTGGAAATCTCTTTTTACTACATTAACATTTGTCTGGGACAAATCATTTGTGCCAAGATGCACCACCACATCAACGTTATTACCTTTACTCACAGCCTTGACAATATTTGTAATCCGCCTCCTGTCCCTCCTGGCAGTGGCCCTGGGAAACACCTCATCAGCTTCACCACAGCCTTACTCTGTCCCAAATCAACACCTCTAACAGTCGAGTCACCCACAAGAAAATGTGTCCTCTTTTTATTTCTACTAACTGCACTTGATGGTTTGGTGACACTATGCACCTCACTTACAACAACTTCCCTTTGGAACATCCCCTCATCCTCTGCCTGAGGGGCCTCGCTAATATCTACAACATCCTTACTATTTAAATCTGCAAGAACATTATAGGAATTTGATACAGAGAGACCAAAATTGCTATGGTTTTGCTCCACTGCACCTAATCTTCCTGAACCAACAGTTGTCCACACAGCCCTCCTCCTTGGGGGGCGCTGTGGAAGTGGAGGCTGCACACATGGCTGCATTACAGCATGTGGCTGGGACAATCTTTCCTCTTCTGACTGCAAGCTATGAACTAAGGACTGGAATCTAGATATCTCACCATATAAACTAGATGTCCTTATGCAAAGAGGGCAGCACCCCAAGTTCCACAAGGTACTACGGAACACAACAGCCAAACAAGTGTTACACTGCACCAAGCCAGACATCTTAACAATTTATTGAAATACAAGTACTTAGCAAGAAAATCAACAACCCCTATCGCTACCAAACTTTGTTGGTTTTGGTTTATAGTTATATGATTCTAGTCCCGCTCCAGCCTAATCTGTGAGTGGTCTGTGCTTGAACTCAAACTGCCAATAAAATTGTCCCTTTCTTGCCTTTCTCCTTCTTCCCAGCCAGTAATATCTGCCCAAGCTCTTTGAATTCAAGAAATAGAAAATGTCATAACAAGCACTACCTTTCTCTCCTCCTTCTCTCACTAGGTCTCAGGTCACAGCCAGGATCAGTTTTTCTGGCCTCTGTGATCTGAAAGTGCTTTTAATTCTACATTTAAAAAACTGAATGAAATAAAAGTTTCCTAAACCTTTTACAGTAAACTTCTCACTTTTAATATGAAGATATCATCATACTTAAATCTTTTTTCTGTAATTCCATCCCTCTATTAAATAGAAAAGTACTTTATTGTAATGTTAAATTCCAAAAGCAGAAGGCAGGAATTAGATGAAAAATCTGCAAGTTTTTATATCTTCTGCATCTTTTTAGAAGTAGTCAGAGATTTCATATTTACCTCAGTGAAGACCAGAGGCTAATTGTCTCCATCCATTTTTACGTCCGATTTCCATGGATGGAGAGTCTTAACAGATTTCCTAACACATTCTCTTTTTTCTGCTTAGTCCCTGCCTGAGTCCCGATGTGTGGAAAGTTGTCATCCTGGATTTGTCAAGAGGGCTCGAGAAGGAGAGCCAGTTTGCTGCTACGACTGCGTTCCTTGTCCGGAGGGTACCTTCTCCACTCAGGAAGGTGGGTGACATTGAGGAAAATGGGAGGCTTTGTGGAACTGGATCCATCCAGAACATTTTCATGAAAGTACAAGTTAAAAGGAGGATTGAAGCATACCTATTTTTATATTTTTAACCTGCACAATTTCTTATCTAAAAGGAAGTAAATCAAAAAGACTTTCAAGGAAGGCTGTGAAGAGACAGGAGGAGGGGGTGGCAGACTGAGCAAGCTTTACTAAGAGGAGAGTAAATGTCTCTTACACTTTTTAGTTTGGAGAAGTGCTGCATAAGTGTTACATTTCTAGGAGCATCTGAGATCTTTAAAACTTGATGAATTGCTTTAGATCCACCTTCTGAAAGACCTGGCAATTCACTGTATATTGGCCTCCCCTTGAGGATCACTGAGAAGGTCCATAATGTGGTTTTGTGGATAGTTTTGGGGGGAGCTCCTTACACAAATATTCTGCCAGTCATATAGATCAATCCATCAATCCAAATAGAGCTGGAAGGGACCTTGGAGGTCTCCTGGTCCAGCCCCCAGCTCAAAAAGAAAAACGTATACCAGTGATGGCAAACCTTTTCAGCATTGAGTGCCCAAACCGGAACACACATGGATGTGCATGCAGGTGCAAGTGATGGAGCACCAGAAATCCAAAGACCAGCTGGCCAGTGCATACATGCCTGATTGGGCAATTTTGGGGGCAATTTCAGGCTTTTTTTGAGATCATTTTTGGTCCCAAATATGACCTGAAAACTCTCTTTCTTTTGGCTGTTTTCTGGACCATTTTTCAGGTCACTTTCAGACTGTTTCCCCATGCTCCAGTTCCTGAAAACACTGACATCTGTGCTGGAAATCAGAAGATCAGCTGGCAATGGTACATGTGCCCACAGTGAGGGCTCTGCCTGCCACCTCTGGCATCCATGTTATAGTTTGCTATCATGGACCTATAGCATTTCAAACAAGTCACTGTGCAGTCTCTTCTTGAAAACCTCCAACACTGAAGAACCCAAAACCTCTTGAGGCCAGCTGTTCCACTGGTTCATTGTTCTCATTGTTAGGAGGTTTCTCCTTAATTCCATATTGCTTCCAGACGTTATAGCATACTCTAAGCATCCTCCAAGTCCCTGTAACTGCCATGGGGCAGGACTCAGGATGTTTGATTAAAAAGATGTTATGATTCATTATTAATCTCTAATAATGTAGGTTCCAATGAAGTTTCTACACTTTACACAGGAAATAATTAACATCCTACGACTCCTCTCAATTTCATATACCTAGCTACATCTTTTTTTTAAAAAAAATATCCTTCTTATGCTCTTTTAAATGAATTCATTAAGAAATACTTCTTGGAAATTGTTCATGGTATCAACCTCTATCCAAATAATGTCTTTCTTGTCAGATGAAAGTACAGAATATTAAAGAAAGTTGTTTTTTGCTTTCTCAGATATAGAAAAATGCACCAAGTGTCCAGATGATAAATATCCTAATGAATACAGAGTCCAATGTATCCCCAAAGTTATAACCTTTCTGTCTTGTGAAGAATTTCTGAGCATCATCCTGGTCTCTTTTGCCCTACTTTTCTTCCTAACCACTGGCCTTGTTTTAATCATCTTCATTAAGTACCGAGAAACTCCCATTGTCAAAGCCAACAACCGGGACCTCTCCTACATCCAACTGGTCTCCCTCCAGCTTTGTTTCTTGTCTTCTTCTCTCTTCATTGGCCAACCAAGGAAAGCCACCTGCCTTCTCCGACAAACTGTTTTCAGCATCATCTTCTCAGTTGCTATTTCTTCTCTCTTGGCCAAAACCATCATGGTGGTGCTGGCTTTCCTGGCCACAAAACCAGGCAACCAGGTGAAGAGATGGTTGGGGAAGAGCTCGGCCAACTCCATCATCCTGTCTTGTTCTGCTATCCAAATTGTCAACTGCTCCATCTGGCTGGGAGCTTCTCCCCCCTTCCCGGACTCTGACCTCCACTCCCAGCATGGAGAGATCATCCTGCAATGCAACGAAGGGGCTGTTGTCATGTTCTACGTCACCCTCAGCTACATGGGCTTCCTGGCTGCCATCTGCTTCACGGTGGCTTTCCTGGCAAGGAATCTGCCTGGGGTTTTCAACGAAGCCAAGCTGATCACCTTCAGCATGCTGGTCTTCTGCAGTGTCTGGGTGACATTTGTGCCCACCTACCTGAGCACCAAAGGAAAATACATGGTGGCTGTTCAGGTCTTCTCCATCCTGGCCTCCAGTGCTGGTCTGCTAGGTTGCATCTTCATCCCCAAGTGTTACATTATCCTTCTGAGACCAGATCTGAACACAAAGGAGCATCTAACAGCCAGAACAAATGTAAAAACATGATAAATAACAGCATTGTGATATTGGGAAAATTGTTAACGTGACTTTCATTTAATTTCCATTTAGATAGTATGCAGGAGTCCAAGAAAACAATATCTATATGTTTCAAAATGGGAAATTGTTGAACAAAGGAAATTCTTGCAGCTCCATCCCCTTTCAATAAATCTTGCTAAAGATAACTGCAAAATTCAGCGGAATTCAGCTGTTCAGCAACAGCTGCTGAATATGAAAGCTTATACAAAATAATGTGGGCACTTGCTCCTCTTCACAGCAGCTAAATGTTTTTGTGAGAGAGAATGAGTAGGAAAAGAGGTCAGGAGGAAGCTGTTGGGACCAAGTACCAGCCTGGTTGCCTGATCTTCTTTTAAAAAATAAAGTTTGTAATGAAATTTCCACTGTGTTTTTTTTTCTTTCAAGCAGAGAAATTAAACAACAGTTTTCTGGATCTTTAATTTTTCACTCTACAATTTCTGCCTAAAGCATTTTCTCTGCTCCTCTTCCAAGCTTGTTTTGTCTGTGAAGGGCTGGAGAGGATTTGGGTAGAAAAAGGACCTTGAGACTCTTCCTAGGAGGAGGTTGAAGGGATCCTGTCTAAGGGCAGGTCAAAAAAGTTTAATGCTGCATAATATACATCCAGGTCCAAGAAGGGGGTGAATAAGGGTGGAAGCCAGTGGTGGGATTCAAGTATTTTAACAACCTGTTCTCTGCCCTAATGATTTCTTCCAACAACCAGTTTGTCAAACTGCTCACTAAAATATTAAAAAATATTCACTGAGTTTCTGGAAGAGGCTCCCATGGAATCTGTTGTGCTCTCCAATCACACAGATTACTGATCAATTGGTAATCAATGTTTAGGTCTCAAAACGGCTCCCAATAGTGAATCGAATCCCTTTGCAACGTCCACTTTAAGGAGATAAAAGAAGCTCTGATGGATCAGATGAAGGTCAGTCCAAGATGCACAGTAACTACACAAATACCTCTGGTTCTCCCACAAGCAGAGAATGTAGACTTATGGCTTTGTCCAACATGGAACAGGCATTTTCCCTCGATTTCACTTTCCTCCTGGACACTTAGCTATTTTACATTCTAGGAATCCCCAATTCTGCTATCCCACTTTAATCTGAATTTTTTTTTGCAAGTTTCATACTGCCAATCAAAAAGCACTTAGGCTGGAATGGAACTCAGGAGTCTCCTGGTGATTGGCCCAAAGTCATCCAAGACGTTTATATGCTAAAGGAGGATTAGAACTCTGAGCTAGATGATTTTCATGCCTAAATGAGGATTAGACCTCAAAGTGCACTTTGGCTGAACTGAAAAAGATAGAATGAAAAATGCAGACTTTTGAATATGTACCACACTTTATATCCACGAAATGACATCGGCAAGTTGTACCTGCCAGGAAAAATAGGAGGCAGGGGGCTCTTGCAAATCCATCAAACTGTAAAAGAAGAAAAACAAAGTTTGAATGATTATGTGAACCTAAGTACTGTACAGAAAAAAATGCTGCAAACTGTGGAAACAGAGAACATTATAAAAACAACAGAAACAAAGGCAGAATGAAAGGAAAAACAGCTGGTTGTTGTCAGATTAAATAGATGGAAAACCAAAGCTATACATAGACAACACTTGAAAAACATTATAAGGAAAATGTGATGACAACCTTACATGCGAATGGGTTAAAATGGGAACCATCAGGAAACAAACAGAAGGTTTATTATTCGCTGCTCAAGAACAAGCCCTACAAACTAGTAGCATTGAGCATTTAGACTTATATACAGCTTCATAGTGCTTTTACAGCCCTCTGTAAGTGGTTTACAGAATCAGCCTCTTGCTCCCAACAATCTGAGTCAATCTTGAGCCGAGGGTGAAATAGCTTGCAGTGCTGCACTCTAACCACTGCACCACCCGGTTCTAATGCCATCAAGGAAAAGATAGAGAAATCTATTGACAATCCAAAGTGCCAAGTTTGCAATGACAAAGTTTTTTTAAAAAATAAATTTTATTAGTTTTAATAATAATAACGGATACGCACTACACAAAAGACAAGTGATATCACCCATCAACCAACATCATTCATTCAGAACCCCTCCACCAAAACGAGGGTGTACTGATTTACATTATTTTAAACTGAGAACATGACCATGTTTACAGATTATAGAGTGATTCCAGTTTATTCTTTATAACTCGGTTTCAAATTCTACTAACCATAAAGCCTCTAACCATGTCCCATCTTCCCACCAGTTTTTTCACTTTATTCTTTAATCATATTAATTTTTATATTCATAATTTCAAATTGAATGTGTTCCACCATGGACCGGTACCAATTTTGTATTTTCCATTTTGTTGCATCTTTCCAACCTAAGACTATTACTGCTTGGGTACTTTCTATAGCTGCTTCCTTAATTTCTCTGAATTCACCCATATCACTCCATATTTCTAATACAGTACTGCCATCTCCTTTTATGTTTAACATCCTGTTAATTTCGTCTTGCACCTCTTTCTAGAATTCTGCACCGACAAACACTCCCAGAACATATGCATGAACACCCCTTTCTCCTGACATCCCTGCCAACAGGCAGCCGTAACCTTCCGATAAATATGTGCAGGTTGCACAGGTGTATGGTAACATTTATGTAAATTTTTTCTCATTTCTCTAACCCTTGTATTCTTAATTTTCCTTATATTCTCCACGATATTCTTCATCTCTTGTGCATCTATTTGCAATTCACTTTGCCACCATCTAGTTAATCCCTGGATCACACACCCATCTGCCTGCATTAACATCATGTATATACTACCTGCCTGTGGCTTTGTATTGTCACTTTTGTCTCTTAAAATTTTCTCTAATTCTGTCTCATCTCTTAGTAGTGCTTCTTTATCTTCTCTTTCATTCAAGTATATGCATATTGCGTTTATTTGCAATGATCTCTGTTGGCCCAATCACCATTCTATTCTTCCATCGTTCTCATATAACTGTTCTGTCCTATTTATCCCCCTGCACTTCAACTCACCTATTATCTTATTTAGGTTTGTTTCATTATCTCTATTTATAACACAAAGCGTTGAAAGCTTTCATTTATTAAATCCTAATATTCCCTGCCACTTTTTCCAAATTTCTAAGGTCCCTTTCAAAGGGCCTATTAAGAACAATAACTACGAACTAATGCCATGAAGGAAAAGATACAGAAATCCACTGACAATCCAGACTGCCGAGTTTGCAATGAAAAAGTTAAAACTGTTTCACACTTAATATGTGAGTGCAGCAATATCATGCAAACTGATTACAAAGATAAACATGATCAAGTTGCTAAATTAGTCCACTGGTCATTATGTAAAAATATACTACATACCTGTATCCGAAAAGTCATGTGAGCATAAAGTGGAAAAAGTTACTGAAAATGAGATGACGAAGATCTTGTGGGACTTTCGGATACAGACGTATTGTCATTTGGAACACAATACGCCAGATATCACGGTTGTCAAGGGCCGAAGAGTGCAGTTTATTGATATCACTGTAGCAGATGCCAGAGTCAAAGAAAAAGAACTGGAAAAAATTACAGAATATCGCGACCTTGCCATCGAAACTACACGGCTATAGGTGAAAAATGTCATTGTGGAACTTGGTACCACTTGGAATTTCACAAAACACATTGAAAAATTGCAGCTTCCTGCAATAACACCAGCAGAACTGCAAAAAACTGCGCTACTCTAAACATCATATTTTCAGATATATCTGGTTGATACTTAGGACGCTGGCATCAACCCATATCAACCACAAGCACCAGTCAGTGGTATTTGGGACACTGTTTTAAATGTACAGTTGACTGAGTTTCATGTTTAATGAATAAAAGCAATAATAATAATGATAATTACAATAACAACAGCAACAACAACAACAACAATAATAGTATTATTACCATGTTTCTCCTATAAGACACATCGTGAGAATAAGCCCAACAGGGCTTTTCAGGACATCTGTTGAAATAAGCCTCACCCCAAAATTTCGGTGTGAGCGGAAAAGTATAATGTCTAAAACAAAACCAAAATCTATTACTATTCAAACTAAAACAACCAGCAAAACTAAAAAAACAACTATTAATAAATCCATGCTTTAAAATCTTCATTTCTTAAATATTTATCATAGTATTATAGTAATCTAATAATACTATGAAAATCTATCTGAACAGCAATGCATCAATTAATATAGTTCCATATTTACTTTTCTATAATTTCATTCAATATTTCCAAGCTCAATTATTTGCAGGCACTTACCGGTAGCATTTACTATTATTAACTTTCATCAATCTTCTACATTTCCATGTATATTTTAAATTCATAATGCAAACTCATAAAATCACACAGTACATATCATAAACCCCTTATTTATCACATGCATCTTCCATTAATTTTATCTATGTAATTATATATAGTTATAAAATTCTAATCCAATTTTACAAATTAATACAGCCTAATATTAAACAATTTAGGTGTTGTTCCCTAATTGACCATAGAATGATGGTAAAAGATATATTTAGGTGTATATCTTTTACCATCATTCCATGGTCAATCCATATTTAATAATCAAACATCCCTCCTCAAATTTCTACCATGTTTCTTCCCCCTCACCTCTCTTTTTCCATCCCTGCCTTCTCCCCCCCTGTGTGTGTGTTTGTGTGTGACTGTGAACTCTTGAACCATTTCCAAAAACAGGTGAGGGCTGGGGGTTTTTGTTATTATTTGGGTCCTTTTTACCATATCCTTTAAATCAAGAGTCACTTCTCTCTCTCTCTCTTGTTTCTCTTTCCTTCATTTTCTGCCTCAATCATTTTCTCATTTCTTTTTTCTCCCCTTTTTTCTTTCATTTCTTTCTCTCTCTCCCTCTCTTTCTCTCTCTCACTCTCTTTCTTTCTTTCTCTCTTTCCACCCTCTTGCTCTCTTTTTTCCTCACTCGTTTTCTCTCCCTCTTTCTTTCTCTCTTGCTCTGTCTATTGCTCTCTGTCTCTCTCGCTTTCTCTCTCTCTTGTTCTCTCTCTCATTTCTTCTCTCTCTATCTCTCTTCCTCTCCTTTTCTCTCTCTCTCTTGCTTGCTTTCTCTTTCTCTCTCCCCTCCTTTTTCTCTCTCTCTCTTTCTCTCTCGTACACCATGCCGGCAATAGAGAGAGAAAGAGAGAGAGGAGAGAGCGGAAAGAGAGAGAATGGAGGGCGGCTTGCCGGTTCACGGCCCCGCATGGCCCCAGCGCTGGACTCTGCCGTCGCCTTCGCCCCATCCGGCTCTCCAGCTAAGAGGCAGCGGGCCGCGTCCACCCCTTTGCCCGCTGCGGCATCAACATACGGTAGGAACTGAGAGATGCCGGCGGGCGGCTGCGTGACAGGTGGGCTGCGGCAAGCCGGTGGGTGGGCCTGGGCTTAGGAGCGACCGTGGAGGAACAGGCGGCTGGACCGCGGCAGGCTGGCATCCGGACCTGGGCTGTAGGGCAGCGGCAGGGAACTGGCGGGAGGGCCATGACAAACCTGCAGGTGGGCCTGGGTGGCGGTGGGGGAATTAGAATAGGCGGCGGGTGGGCCTGGGCTGCGGGGCAGCGGCGGGGGAACCGCGATAGACTGGCAGCCTGGCCCAGGGCCCCCGGTTGTCGTCCCCCTCCCTGGCCCAACCCCCACCCCACGGATGCTTAGATACCCAGGGCCCCCCGGACAGTTTTCTTACCTTACCCGACCGGCAGCTAAGCAACCATTTGGCTGCCGGGGGGTGGGGAGGTGAACATCCAGGATTTAAGGGGCGGGGAAGAAATCGGGCCTGCAATTGGCCCCTTTCTTTCCCACCTTTATTGAAGGAACTGTTGCTGCAAACTGTCCTGACCACGTCCTGACCAAACCAATCGGTCGGCTGTCCCAGAATCGAAGGCTGTGGTGGTTTCTGCCTCCATTCAACTTTCTTTCCGGGCTGCTTTCTCCCAGTTGAGGATCCAGCAGATCTCTTCCCTGTGATTGGCAAGGTCCCACAGATCTTGCACAGAAACCAAAAGATTCCCCCTCCTTTGACCTAGAAATTAGAAGTCCTTCTGGGTTGAATACCAGGCAGGGAGGGAATACAGGGGTCTTCCTTAGTTTTGACTAAGGAATATAGTATAGGAGAGTCCTCGACTTACAGGAATTCTTTTAGTGACCATTCAAAGTTATAATGGCATCACTGAACAAAGGTGACTTATGAGTATTTTTCACACTTACGACCTTTGTAGCATCCCATGATCCTTTGATCAAAATTTAGACGCTTGACAAATGGTTCAGACCTTTGACCGTTGCTGTGTCCCAAAGTCATGGGATCCCCTTTTGCAACCTTTCCACAAGCAAATTCAGTGGGAATGCCAGATTCACTTAAAAACCGTGTTACAAACTTAACAACTGTGGCGAGAAAGGTTGTAAAGTGGGGCAAAATTCACAACAAATATCTCCCCTAACAACAGAAATGTTGGGTTCAGTTGTGGTCATAAGTCAAGGACTCCCACTAACTGCCTTTTTCATGCTGTGTCCTGGTGTTTGATCTTTGTCTCCTCCCAGCTATGAACTCAGCCGAAAGTATCATCTGATTTCCCTCTTCTCCTGATGGGTCTCTTTCTTTCTTTCTTTCTTTCTTTCTTTCTTTCTTTCTTTCTCTCTCTCTCTCTCTCTTTCTTTCTTTCTTTCTTTCTTTCCTTCCTCCCTCCCTCCCTCCCTCCCTTGTGGTTGACAGAGTCAATGGAGGAGGGGGAAATCTGGCAGGCCCTCTTAATTTCACAAAATGATGTCCACCTCCCCCTTGGATGCATCCCTTCTAAGGTCCTTCTGGCTGGAGGGGCAGACTGGAGTCAATACCTGGCTTTTCCAAAGGTGTCCCCAGCCTCCCTGGGGCATCTCCCCCCCTTGATAAACTCATTTTCAATCTTGGCCTGAAGAACTAACTGGGGCGTCTTCTCTGGGCGGAACTCTCTCCTCCAGTGGGTGAAGTCAAGGAAGAATCTGCCTGGAGACCACTGATGCTACAGAAGGGAGCATTCCCATTGGTCCTCCTCCTTTCGGGATGCTCACAACTCCTAATTTCAAGGAAGCCCCATTCCACCTTTCCCGGATTCCTTCTGTTGGCAGGGAATCCAAATGCCTGAGCCAAACTGATCCAAGGCATCTTGAGACAGGTTGTTTTCCTGGGGGGGGGGCCTCAGGAGGGGAGGGGTGAGGCGGGGCTGGGCCAGGCACTGAACCTTTGCGATTTGCCTTTAGACAGGATCCCTTCAATCTCCTTCTGAGGAGAGTCTCAAGGTCTTTTTTCTCTGCACATCTTCTCCAGCCCTTCACAGACAAGACAAGCTTAGAAGAGGAGCAGAGAAAATGCTTTAGCAGAAATTGTAGAGTGGAAAATTAAAGGGCCTGAAAACTGCTATTTTATTTCTCTGCTTGAAAGAAAGAAAAAACACCGTGGAACTTTATTTTTTTAATTTATGTTTTTTTTAATTTTGGTGCGAAGTATACAAATAAAAAATAATAATCTCAAACTGAAATCCCAAACAGCTGTTCTGCTGAACACTTTCTGCAATGGGATTTTTATCAGGAAATCAAGAAAGATTGATATAAAATAAAAAAACTTTTTTAAAAGAAAGAATTATATAAGAGGGATCCAGATTTCTCTTCCAAGCTGAGAACAGATCAAACATGGCATTTCACATCATTCTGGCATTCTCATGGAGAGGATCAGACAACCAGGCTGGTACTTGAACCCAACAGCTTTGTCCTGAGCTCTTTTTCTACTCATTCTCTCTCACAAACACTTTTAGCTGCTGTCAATATACGATAAATAAGTCTCCACATTATTTTCTATAAGCTTTCACATTCAGTAGCTATTACTGACTAGCTGAATTCATCTGAATTTTACAGAGCTCTCTTTAGCAAGATTTATTGAAAGGGGACGGAGCTGCAAAAATTCCCATCGTTCAACAATTTCCCACTTTGAAACATAGATATGTTTTTCTTTGATTTCTCTAAATGGAAATCAAATGAACGTCATATTAACAATTTTTCCAATATCACAATGATGTTATATATCATGTTTTTACATTTGCTCTGGCTGTGAGATGCTCCTTTGTGTTCAGGTCTGGCCTCAGAAGGATAATGTAGCACTTGGGGATGAAGATGCAACCTAGCAGACCAGCACTGGAGGCCAGGATGGAGAAGACCTGAACAGCCACCATGTATTTCCCTTTGGTACTCAGGTAGGTGGGCACAAACGTCACCCAGACGCTGCAGAAGACCAGCATGCTGAAGGTGATCAGCTTGGCTTCGTTGAAGGCCCCAGGCAGATTCCTGGCCAGGAAAGCCACCGTGAAGCAGATGGCAGCCAGGAAGCCCATGTAGCTGAGGGTGACGTAGAACATGACAACAGACCCTTCGTTGCATTGCAGGATGATCTCTCCATGCTGGGAGTGGAAGTCAGAGTCCGGGAAGGGGGGAGAAACTCCCAGCCAGATGGAGCAGATGACAATTTGGACAGCAGAACAAGACAGGATGATGGAGTTGGCCAAGCTCTTCCCCAACCATCTGTTCACTTGGTTTCCTGGTTTTGTGGCCAGAAAAGCCAGCACCACCATGATGGTTTTGGCCAAGAGAGAAGAAACGGCAACTGAGAAGATGATGCTGAATGCTGTTTGTCGGAGAAGGCAGGTGGCTTTCCTTGGTTGACCAATGAAGAGAGAAGAAGACAAGAAGCAAAACAGGAGGGAGACCAGGAGGATGTAGGAGAGATCCCGGTTGTTGGCTTTGACAATGGAAGTTTCTTGGTATTTAATGAAAATGGTTAAAACAACGTCTGTGATTAAGAACAACAGTAGTGCAAAAGAGACCAGGATGATGCCCAAATATTCTTCATAAGACAAGAAGGTTATACCTTTGGGGATGCATTGGACTCTGTACTCATTTGGATATTTGTCATCTGGACACTTGGTGCATTTTTCAGTGTCTGAAAAATAAAAAGCAATATTTTCTTAATTTTTTGTTTTTTAACATTGCAAGAAATACCGTTTTTGGATAACACCTAATTCCAGGAACATTTTCCAAGATGTATTTCTAAATAATTCCATTCAAAAGAGCTAAGAAGGACATTTTTAAAAATGTAGCTAGGTATATGAAGTTGAGGGGAGTCATAGGATGTTAATTATTTTCTCTGTAATGTGTAAAGTCTTCATAGGAACTTACATTAATAGAGGTTAATAATGAATCCTAACATCTTTTTAGGCAAATATCCTGAGTCCTGCCCCATGGCAGTTAAAGAGACTTGGAGGATGCCTGCAGTATTCTGTAACATCTGGAAGCAATATGGAATTAAGGAGAAACCTCCTAACAGTGAGAACAATTAACCAGTGGAACAGCTGGCCTCCAGAGGTTTTGTGTTCTTCAATATTGGAAGTTTTAAAGAAGAGACTGGACAGTCACTTGTCTGAAATGATATAGGTCCATGATGGCAAGCTATGGCAGGTATGCCAGAGGTGGCACACAGACCCCTCACTGTGGGCACACGTGCCATTGCCAGCTGATCTTCTGATTTTCAGTGCACGTGTCAGTGTTTCAAGGCATTGGATCACTGGGAAGAAGCCTGAAAATGAGCCACAAAATGGCCTGAAAATGGCCAAAACAGGCATATGCACACTGGACAGCTGGTCTTTGGGTTTCTGATGCTCCAGCATGTGTATCTATAGGCTCTGGTTTGGGCAGTCGGAGCCAAAAAAGTTCACCATCACTGGTATAGGTTCTCCTGTTTGAGCAGGGGGCTGGACTCGAAGACCCCCAAGGTCCCTTCCAGCTCTATTTTGATTGATTGATTGATCTATATGACTAGTAGAGTATTTGTGTAATGAATTCCTCCCATTGCTATCCACAACACCACATTATGGACCTTCTCAGTGATTCTAAAGGGGAGACCAATATACAGTGAATTGCAAGATCTTTCAGAAGGTGAATCTAAAACAATTCATCAAATTTCAAAGATCTCAGATGTTCCTAGAAAGATAAACTTAGCAGCACTTATCCAAACTAAAAAGCAGAAGAGATATTTCCCTCCCATCTCTTCCCAGCCCTCCTTCAAAGTCTTTTTGATTTACTTCCTTTTAGATAAGAAATTGTGCAGGTTACAAATAAAGAAGAAAAAAAACAGGTTTGCTCCAATCTGCCTTTTAACTTGTACTTTCATGAAAATGTTCTGGGTGGATCCAGTTCCACAAAGCCTCTCATTTTCCTCAGTGTCACCCACCTTCCTGAGTGGAGAAGGTCCCCTCCGGACAAGGAACACAGTCGTAGCAGCAAACTGGCTCTCCTTCTCGAGCCCTCTTGACAAATCCAGGATGACAACTTTCCACACATTTGGACTCAGGCAGAGACTAAGCAGAAAAAAGAGAATGTGTTAGGAAATACGTTAGGACTCTCCATCTATAGAAAATGTAGGTAAAAATGGAGGGAGACAATTAGCCTCTGTTCTTCACTGAAGTAAATACGAAATCTCTGACTTTTTCTAAGCAGATGCAGGAGGTATAACAACTGGCAGATTTTTCATTTAATTCCTCCCTTTTGCTTTTGGAATTTAACATTACAATAAAGTAATTTTCTATTTAATAAAGTCTGATGGGATGGAATTGCAGAAAAAAAATTTAAGTATGATGATATATTCATATTAAATCTGACCAGTAAGATATTGAAAGATTTCCATAAAACATGGCAAAAATTCTCCATTTAGTTGCTGTCTGTTGAAGAACTTCCATGAGATGACACGAACTGGCATGGAAGGCCAACCACCCTGGAGACTCTAGGCTTTGTCCACTTGAAATGGGACCTAAGGCTTTGGGAAACAGAGAAAAGACAGCAAAATTTCTCCCACCTTATTAAGCAACTTTAGCTGTGAAAGAGCATCTTGGTCGATAGAAAGTCTCTGTCTTTCAATATACGCCAGAGTCTCTCTCTTGGGATCCCCCTTGGGGAAAACCAAGTAAAAGAAAATGCCCAGGTCTGCTTTTATCTCTCCATTTTGGTCCAAGTACAGTTCCAAGTGTGAAATATTCCAAAATTCATTCCTTTCCAGAAAGAGATGAAACTGGAATGGGAACATCCAGGAATTTGAAATACAGAAAACATTGTTTCTTATGCCACATTCAGTCTTTCTTTGTTAATGTAATACCTAGGTATTTAACCTTTTTAGCGATTTTAATTTCCAACATATCTTCTAGATTCTTTTCTTGTTCCTTATTCATATTTTTTGTTATAATTTTAGTTTTTTGCATGTTTATTCGTAATCCTGCTACGTTACCATTTTCCTTTACCTCCTCCATTATATGTTTTCCTGATTCCAATGGATTTTCTAATATAAAGATTAGATCGTCTGCATATGCCTGCAGTTTAAATTCTTGTTTTTTAATTTTCAGACCTTGTATTTTTGGGTTCGATCTAATCTGATTTAACATTGTCTCGGTAGATAAGATATACAATAAAGGAGATAATGGACATCCTTGTCGGACCCCTTTTTCAATTTGGAATTGTTCAGTTATGTCCCCATTAATTGTGATTCTTGCGTATTGTTTTTGGTAGATAGCTTCAATCATTGTAGTAAATGTAGAGCTGAATTTCATTTGTTTTGTCAGTTCCTTCATAAATTCCCAATTCAAATTATCAAACGCTTTTTGAGCATCTAGAAAAATGAGGGCCATTTGTTTTTCGGAGTGGGTTTTGTAAAATTCTAGGACGTTCAAAATTGTTCTTATATTGTTTCTAATAAATCTACTGGGTAGGAAGCCATTTTGGTCAGTGTGAATCCTGTTGTTTAAGATTGGTTTTAATCTGTTTGCCATAATACTCATGAATATTTTGTAGTCTACATTTAGTAGGGATATGGGTCTGTAATTCTGTATTTTGTGTTTTTCTGTTTTGGTTTTTGGTATTAAGCTCATTGTTGCTTCTGTCCAGGAACTGGGGATTAATCCTTTTTCTAATACCTCATTGTATCCCATCAATAGAAGTTATCCTAAAATAGAATTGAATTCTTTATAGAATTCACTGGGGATGCCGTCGGGGCCTGGTGATTTGTTGTTTTTCAGATTCCTTATTACATCTTCTAATTCTATCATAGTAATTTCCTTATTAAGTATTCTTCTTTCCCTATCTGTTAATTTGCCTATATCCGTTTTTGTTATATATGTTTTTTTTATCTTCTATTGGTTTGACTTCTTTTTTATATAGTTCTTGATAGCAATTTGTTTTTTCGCCTCTATTGTGGATTGTTTGTTTCCTTTGTCATCTTCTAAGAATTGAATGTATTGTTCTTCTTCTTTTTTGAGTTTATAGGCTAGCCATCTACCTGGTTTGTTTGCGTTTTCAAAATAATATTGTTTGGCCATTTTTAATTTCAACGCTATTTCATCTTGTGTTATTAAATTAATTTGGTGTTTAAGTTTGTCTTTTTCCTCTTTTAATTCCTCATTTAATATGTCTTTTTGTATCTCTATTTCTATTTGTTTAATTTTTGTTTGATATTCTTTTATTTGTTGGGTTTTAATTTTTTTTAGTTTAGCTGAATGTGATATTGTCACTCCTCTTATATACGCTTTGATGGTGTCCCATAAATTCTGTATGGATGTTTCTTCGTTCCAATTGTCTTGAAAAAAATTTAATTCCCTTTTTATGTGCTCAATATAATCTTTTTCTTTGAGTAGTGTCTGATTTAAAGACCATTTTAAAAAAATCTTTTTTAGGTTCTTTTATTTTAATTATAATTGGGTGATGGTCTGCCCATATATTGGGTCCAATTTCAACTTCTTCTATACAATTATCAAAGACATTATCTCCCCAAGTCATGTCAATCCTTGACCACGATTTTTGTGGTGGTGAGAAGAAATTGTATTCTGTTTTTTCCAAGTGTCTTTCTCTCCATAAATCTAGTAGTTTGAATTCTCTAACCATTTCAAAAAAATTATTTGGTAAGGTTTTCCTTTCTTGGGTTTTCTTGTTAGCTGTTTTGTAGTCTTTTTGTGTATTGTGAATTGCGTTGAAGTCTCCTATAATACATATATTTTTTCCTCCTAGTTGTGTTATTTGATCAGATATTTTTTGATAAAATTCTGTCTGGTTTGAGTTTGGGGCATATATCACCATCAAGACTGCTAATTTCTGTCCAATTTTAATTTTCAAATTGAAAATTCTTCCTTTGGGATCTGCATATATTAATTCAGGTTTGTAATCTCTCTTTGGCATATATTGCTATACCTCTTTTTTTTGTGTCTGCTAAAGCAGTAAATAGTTTCCCTAGTTTTTTATTTTGTAGTAGAATTCGATCTTGATTCCTAATATGGATTTCCTGCAGACATATTATATCTGCCTCTTCTTTCTGTAGTTTATTCATCGTTTGTTTTCTTTTAATAATGGAGTTTAAACCGTTTATATTCACTGAAAAGATTTTGAGGTTTTTCATGGTTTTTTTCTTTTTTCTTTTCTCTTCTTCCCCCTTTAAATTATGTGTTTGTTTCTTTATTGATTTGCAGGTTATTGTTCTTTTTCCTTCTTCTTATTATTTTTCTTTCTTATTCTTATTGTTTTTTCGCTGCCGCTCTTGTTGTTACTCTTTCTTCCTGTCTGGTCTGAGATCTGACTTCGGAACCGGTTTCATTCTCTCCTTCTAGGTATTGGAATATGAAGTTGTCCACTTTTTCAAATGAGTCTATCTTGATTTTTTTTGCCTTTCCAGGTTATTAGCAATCCCTCTGGTATTAACCACCTAAATGGTATCTCTCTTCTCATCAGTTTTGCTGTTAAGAAATGGAAATCCCTACGTCTCTCTCTGATTCTTTTAGGTACTTGTTTTAGTGTGATTATCTCTTTGTCATTACACATTATCTGTTCATTTCTCGTACATCTGTAGATTTTGTCTCTAACTGTTTTTTTGGTAAAGCGTATGTGTACCTCTCTTGGGACTCTGTTTTTCTTTGCGTAATTAGTCTGGATTCTGTAGACCTCATCTATATGGTTTCTCACTTCATCTTCATCTAGTTGTAAATTGTCTGTTAATATCTTCACCATTTTACTTGGTAGATCTTCTTCTGTTTGTTCTGGTACATTTTGAAAATGGAGAAAATACGAGGATTTTTCCATTTCTAAAACTGAAATTGCACCCTCTAGCTCTTTGTTTGCCGCTTTCAGTCTTCCTTCTGCGTGTTTGATCTTGTCATCAATTTTGACTGTGTTAGCTTCCATGTTTTTAATCCTTTGTTCATGATTATTAATTGCTTCTTGGACCCCTTCCATTCTAGCCTCTAATCCCTCAATCTTCCCTGCCATTTTATCAAAGTTCTTGTTAGTTTCTTCCTGGTTTTTTTCATTGTTTCTTGTGTTATGGTTGTTGATTCTTGGCTTCTTGCCATAAATTCTTGTATGAGTTCTAGTGAGGCCTGTATTGAATGTAAGGTTGGTAACTGACTCTGTTTGTCTGTGGTTGCCATCTCGGTGTTTAATTTAGAGCTTGAAACATTTGGACTTCCTGCTGAAGTTGTTTTTTTTAGTGTTTTGGTAAACGTTGTTGACATAATTAAAGAAATGTTCCACACTTTTCTTAGTGCCTTCTCCTTAATACTTAGTGTTTAGTGATATAGAGTAAGTAGAATGTATAACTCTGTACAGTGATCCCTCGAGTTTCGCGATCTCAATCTTCGCGAAACGCTATATCGCGATTTTTCCACCCGATGACGTCACTCTCTTCCTTCCTTTCTCATCTTTCTTTCTCTCTCTCTTTCTCTATCTTGCTTCTTCCTCTCTCACACTCTCTTCCTCCCTCTCTCATCTCTTTCTTTCCTTCTCTCTCTTTCTCTATCTCTCCCCCTCTTGCTGGCGGGCGGCGGGCGGGCGGGCGAGCGAGCGGGGGCATCAGCGAGGAGCCGGGTTTCCCCTTTGCGTGGGTGGCGGGGAAACCCCGATCTTTGTTGGGCGGCCAAAGGAACCTTCCCTGGGTCTTCCCCTTTGCGTGGGCGGCGGGGAACACCCAGGGAAGGTTCCTTCGGCCGCCCAGCAACTGATCTGCTCGGCAGATCAGTTGCAGCGGCGAGGAGCCGAATCGGGGTTTCCCCTTTGCGTGGGCGGCGGGGAAACCCCGATCTTTGTCTGCTCGCTGCTGCTGCGCTGCCAAGCAGATCAGCTGCTAGGCGGCCGCAGCAGCAGCGAGCAGACAAAGATCGGGGTTTCCCCGCCGCCCACGCAAACTCCACCATCTACTCATGCGCGGCCATGGAAGAAAGGGCGCGCATGCGCAGATGGTGTTTTTACTTCCGCAACCCTACATCGCGAAAAATCGATTATCGCGAGGGGTCTTGGAACGGAACCCTCGCAATAATCGAGGGATCACTGTACTTGCTTAATTATCAGTCACTTAGGTATAGGTATTTTAAGACAATTATCTTGATGGTGTTTTTCTCCTATCCAACTAGCTGCGCAGGTATAAATAGTAAATAGTAAATAATAAATAATATATAAATACGTGTTATTTATAAATATAAATTACTATAAATATAGTAAAATTATTAATGCAAATTATCAATTATACTATCACTAAAATCACATAATATTCACAAATTCATCTAAATGTGTTTACTATTAAATCTTAAATATTAAATATATTTCTAAATTTATTTGGTTGTATTTAAATTTAAATTGTATATATCTATATGTTTGGACCGTCCTTCAGCACTATCTCAGACCAGTTTTTTTTTCTATTTCCTTATACTATAGTGTCTAAAAGTATCAAGTATCCAATCTCAGATGTAACAATATACCATAGATAATGATAGCTATACGTTCTTACACTTCAAATGTTGATTTCACAGTCTATCGGCTCAAATCCTCAAATAATTTGTACTCAATAATCACTTTAACCGATAATCAGGTTATCCACTTATCAAATTTCAATTCATCAAGTAGTTAATATGTCAGTTAAATAAATCAATTTATCAGCTTATCAATATCATAAATATAAACAGATATAAATAGTTAAGTTATAAACAGTTATGAAATACCCTTTATATATTATCTTCTTATCTAATTAAACAAAATAACTCTAATAAATGCTGAAGTAAGATGGATATACTTATCAAATAATCAAATAGTCAGATACTCTAATAATAAGTTAACATGTAAAGATATGTAGGAAATTGATGGTTTATAAGTTAATTTAAATTAACTCTCTAATAGGCAGTAAAGATAAGTTGTATTTGAGTTTATAAGAGTTTATAAGAGAAAAATATACGAAATTTTCAACTTTCCACGTGATGCTGGTGTCTCCAATCTTCCTGTGACCTTGCTGTTCTCTCGTCATCGCTCGCCTCCATTCAATCAGCTCGTTGTTGTCCCTCCTGGCTGGCTCCTCGCACTTTCACACACACATGACTTTCTTTCCAATTCCGAAAAGGCAAAACAAACTGGCAATTTCTTCTTCTTTCATTGCTCACTGCTCACTGCTGCATTGCTCTTTCTCTGGATCCCTTGTATCCTCCAACCGCTGCCCCAATCTCCGTCACTCTGTACCTCTGTCACTCCGTCTCCGTCCTTCTGAGGATGGTCACTGTTCCACCGGCTCCACTGATCCACACCTCAGGAAACACTTCAGGAAACACCTCAGGAAACACAGGGGGATTTCTGGCACTTGTCATTTGTTTTCTCGCCCCGTTCACCTCTCTCCGCACTCTCCGCTTTCCTTCTTCTCCTGCTATCCGCCGTCCGCCATTCACTTCCGCTCACCAACTTCAACTTCCTTTTCCTTTCTCGTATCTTTGCTCCACTCTCAACGCTCGCCGCTTCTTTGCACTTCAGGAGACTCACAGCCCTCCAAAAAGATCACCCAAATTCACACCTACAATTTGGGTAAGTAGGTTATAGCTGTCTTTGCCATTTTCGCTGATACTACTGTTTGTTCTTTTTTACTTCCCCGATGTTCGCTCAGCATGCTGGGCCTTCGGGCTGATGAGGAACCTCAGCTTTTTTCTCCATCTGGTCATGGGGATTGTGCCTCTTGCTGGGGGTGTTTGCGCAACCACCCACCACTCAAGACTTCCCCTATGTTTAGTTCACTCGACTGTGAGGAACTATCACCGTTATCACTGTTATCAAACGGAAAATTTTGAGTGCAGCCCCGCCCCCTGCGACTTTTTTGCCACATTCAGTCTTTCTTCTACAATTGTCTAATCTCCAAATATGGTTAAATAATACAGCCATTATTTTCAAAAGTGAATGAAAAAGTAGGAGGAAAAATTGTCAATCATATACCAACAAAATATAGAGAAAATATAATTGATGAAATTGATTAATTATAGGGAACCTTCTAGAGCAGCTGACACATAAACTGAATAGAGAGCAGGGAAAATGATTCATAAATTATTTAGAAACCACAGGTTGATTCCCAGGAAGCACAGGTTTATCAAGAAGAAAGGTGTCAGGCTAATCTTCTCCCTGGCCATCCCGATGGAAAACACCTTCAGATGTGCTAATTCTACTTGATGGTAATGCGATATCAACCAAATGTTGCAAATCTGAAAGAACAAATCTCCCACCAAATTTTTTTTCAGCTTGAAATTTTAGCCAAGATCCTTTCTGAGTTTCGTTCTCTCCCATTATGCACCTGCAGGATTCTCCCCTCTGATCCGATCCTTCCCTAGGCAGCCTCTCTTTTCCTCAACCCTACAGTCATTCTCAGATACCATTACACTTCCAAAATACCATATTTTTCAGAATATTAAGACACACTTCCTCCCCTCCCCCCAAAATAAGGTGGAAATCTGTTCTACCCTCATGTCCCAACCGCCCGTAATTACAGGGTAATTAGTCCAAACAGACACACACCACATGATAGAAGGAAAACAAACGGTCTTTATCAACAGAAAAGCAGAAAAAACTCCTTTTTTAAATGTCAAAGGGATTTTCTGGTACACACAAGGCACAGGTTAAATGCAATCCAATTTCTCACCCAGTAATTGGGAAATTGAGTCCAATTCCAAAGTCCAGAAAGTCCACACACAGTCTTGAACAGGAAAACAGCAAAACCACGATCTTGATGAAACTATGAATCAGATAAACTTCCACAAGGCTTATCCAGCACGCTGTTCTTTTTATCTGTAGCACTAATTACAGCAGCCCCACCCAACCACATCTGGCCTCACTTATCTCCTGTAATAATCCTTCAGTTGTTCTCTCCTATGCATCACTCTACGCATGCGTGGGTCTGTAATAAGTTCTTGTTCAGAATCCAGGGATGATAAGGATGATTGATCTCCTCCTGGGCTGTCTGCCAAACTCCCCTCTTCCCTGTCACTCACGCTTCCTTCATCAGAGGAGACTTCATCGGCAGATTCTATTGGGAGCAAAACAGCACTGTGGCATGTGGATGTTTCCCCCACATCCACCTCCACATTCCTTGGGGAAGGAGCTGGGCCAGAGCTAACCACAACAGAAATGGTGGTGCATCTTATACACTGAATAAGGCCATTTTTGGCCTCCCTAAGACCAGCTCCATGTGAAAACAGGTGAGTAGACGGTTTGGGAGGTCTGCAAAATGATCCTATGGGTTGGGGAGGGCAAAACCTATTTTTTTCTTTTTTACCTCTTTGAAATCTTGGTATGTCTTATGCACGGGTGCCTCTTATAGTCCCGCATTGGAAGTTCTAAAGATATTGGATAACCATTTGTCTGCCTAGGCAGGGGGTTGGACTAGATGACCTCCACCATGCCTTCCAACTCTGATATTCTACATTCTAATAGAGGGATCCTCAAACTACGGCCCATGGGCTGGAGATGGCCCACCAATGCAAATAATCCAGTGCACAGAGTAGTAGAATTAAGCCCCGCCCTTGCCCCACCCCTCACCATTGGCCTTATCTTCCCATGAGCATCTACTCAAGTAGCGCTTCTTTTATTGGTTGAGCTGAGAAAGGCAAAAAATTTGATTGTTAAATTGACCATGCCCACTCACTCACATGACCACCTAGCCACGTCCACCCACTCACATGACCACCCAGCTGGTCCAGTCCCCCAACTATCTGAGGGTCTGTCAATCAGCTCCCTATTTAAAACATTTGAGGACCTTCATTCTAGTACTTAACTGGGGGACAATACATGGTAGGTGGCTTAGTCTGTTTTTAATGCACAATTTTTTAAAAATGTTTCATCTAATTTTTATTTTTGTAATTGTTCCATTTTTTGAAATTTTTTGAAATTTTTTACCTTTTTTGAATAAGATAAAATTTAATGACAGGGATATCAACTATGCAGAAAAAATATTTATGATTTCCACAGAGAGAAAGCTGCACAACCAAAAAGCAATAGAAAAACATGGGGGGTTTTTTTAGCAACCAGGACTTGAGTAACAAGAGAGTCTCATGTAATAACATTAATGAAGGACTGGGAGAAAGATGAGGGACACGTGATATGGATGTTTGTTAAAATAACCTCAAAATCATAGTGAACTGGAAACAGAATATGAGTCAGCAGGGAGATGTTCTTGGAAAGAAGGCAAATGCAACCATAGGGATCTCAGGAAGTAGATATTCTGGTTGGGGAGACCCCAACTCAAGGAAAAGGTCCCCTTGCAGGCACCAAGCTTTAACTGGGATTTCTGCAGAGAGGAGGTAAAATTCCACTACACTAATCACAAACCTCTACATACAGGATTTGATTTTGAAAAAGGATACAGTAGTTTTAATCAACCGTGTTTAATATTGGAATACCAGGGTATCTAGTCTTTGACAGGGGTGGGTCCTACTCAGTGATGGGCTACCAAAATTTTTACTACTGCACTGTGGAAATTGGGTGCTCTGGGGTGGAGCTCCAAATTTTGCTACCGGAACTGCATTCCTGACCATTCCCGTAGGAACCCATCACTGGTCCTACTGGTCCAGTATGGGTGCATTGGTAGCGGCCCGCTGGTGATATCACCCCACCTGGAACCAGCGTTCCCTGTAAGCTGTGCACCCCAAAATTCCCCCCACCCTTTTCCATGGGTGTGCGCTCCCCATCCCCCTGCCAGCCCGTGGGGCGGGGCGGGGAGGTGCGGCAGTAGGAGGAAAGGGAGCCGCGGCCGTCCCTGCCTCCCCATGGTGCCTCCGGCCAAACGCGTCCCTGGCTTCTCGGCCCTACCCCCCGCCCGCCCGATCTGCCCCCTCTCCTCTTCCACTGCCTCCTGCCTTGGGGCGTGACTTCTCCCATGGCGGTAGCGGGTGCGGGACGAAAGCGCTGCCAGCCAGGGGGCTGCAAGAGAGGGCTTTCTCCGTGGGCTTCGGGAATGCCCGCCCCGCACCTCTTGCAGCCCCTTCGCTGGGAGCGCTTTCGTCCCAGACTTCCAGCAAGGGGGAAGGGCAGGCATTCCCAAAGTGCTTGGAGAAAGCACTCTCGCAGCCCCCTCACCGTCAGTGCCTCCATTTCGGAGCTCCGCCTCACAGCTGATCACCCTGCCGCTGCCGCACGGCTACTGTCCAATGCCGGTGCTGAGAGAAAGAGAGAAAGGGGGGGAGAGAGATAGCAATAGAGAGAGAGAAAGAAAACAAGAGAGGAAGAGAGAGAGATGAAAGGGGGGAGAGAGAGATAGCAAGAGAGAGAAGAGAAAAAAAGCAAGAGAGATAGAAAGAAAGAGTGTGAGAGAAAGAAAGCAATAGAGAGAGAGAAAGAAAGCAATAGAGAGAGAGAAAGAAAACGAGAGAGAGAGAAAGAGAGAGAGAGAGCAAGAGGGGGAGAGAGAAAGAGAGAGAAATGACTCTTGATTTAAAGCATATGATAAAAAGCACCCAAATAATAACAGAGAAACCCCCCCAGCCATTTGTGTGTGTGTGTGTGTGAACTCTTGAACCATTTCCAATAGCTCACCTCTAATTGGAAATGGTTCAAGAGTTCACACACGCACACACAAGGGGGGAGGAGACAGGGATGAAAAAAGAGAAGATAATAATAGTAATAGATTTCGGTTTTGTTTTATTACTAATTTCTTTTAATAAAAAAAGAAGGGAATTTTTTTCTTATTTATTTATTTATTTATTATTTATTTATTATTTATTTATTTATTTATTTATTTATTTGTTTGTTTGTTTGTTTGTTTGTTTGTTTGTTTGTTTGTTTGTTTGTTTGTTTGTTTGTTTGTTTGTTTATTTATTTTATTTATTTATTTATTTATTTATTTATTTATTTATTTATTTATTTATTTATTTATTTATTTATTTATTTATTTATTTATTTATTTATTTATTTATTTATTTATTTATTTATTTATTTATTTATTTATTTATTTATTTATTTATTTATTTATTTATTTATTTATTTATTTATTTATTTATTTATTTATTTATTTATTTATTTATACTTCTATGCCGCCCAGTACCAAAGGGACTGTTGCTCAGATACTATACTTTTCCGCCCACACCGAAAAAAAATTAGAGGGAACATTGCCTGGAACCAGTCCTTAGGGGTCACCATTCCCCCCCCCCCATTTTTTCTGAATATGTTTCAATTTTGGGGATATTTCTTTATCTTTCTTTTCCTAAGCATGTGCAGAAGCCAAGTTTTCAGCAGTGCACATGCATCACCATTTTGTTTGGGTGGAAGGATGGGAGGAAGGAAGGGAGGGAGGGAGGGAGGGAGGAAGCGTGGGAGGTTGGGTGGGAGGGATGGAGGGAGGGAGAAAGAAGGAAAAAGGAGGAAGGTTGGATGGATGAATGGGATGTTAAAAAAGAGAGTAGGAGAAAGAAAAAAGAAAAAGAAATCAAAGAGAGGAAGGGAGGAGGGAGGGAGGGATGCTGGGTGGGAGGGAGGGAAGGAAAGAAAGAAAGAGAGAGAAAGAAAGAGAGGAAGAAATAAAGAAAAAAAGATAAAAGGAAGGGAGGGAGGGAGGGAGAAAGCGTGGGAGGTTGGGTGGGAGGGATGGAGGGAGAAAAAGAGAAAGAGGGCCGGAAGGAAAGAAAGAAAGAGGAAGAAAGAAAGAAAGAGGAAGGGAGGAAGAAAGAAAGAAAGAAAGAGGGAGAAGGAAAGAAAAAGGAAGGTTGGGTGGGAAAGAAAGAAAGAAAGAGAAAGCAAAAGGAGGAAGGAAGGAGGGAGGGAGGAAGTTGGGAAAGAAAGAAGGAAGGAAGTTTGGGTGGGTGGAGGAAAGAAAGTAAGATAGAGGAGTAGAAAAAAGAAAGTTAGAAAGAAGGAAAGAAAGACAGACAGACAGTAAGAAAGAAAGAAAGAAAGAAAGAAAGAAAGAAAGAGAGGGAGGAAAGGAAGAAAAGGAAGGAAGGAATAGGAAGGAAGAGATAGATGAAAAAGAGAAAGAAAGACAAAAAGGAGAGAGAAAGAGAAAAACTCTGCTATTATTTTTAATTGTTCCAATATTTATCATGTGTTAATATTTTATACACTATTTCACACACAGGGTGATTTTACTGCCTTTCTTTTGCCCAGGGCTACCACATATTTTTCAGGGATTTACGTTATTTCAATGTTTATAGTCCAGAGTATAAATATGGGTGTCTTTACTATGTCCATCAGATTGCATAATTCCAGCTTAATATGCTATTCCATTCCATATTCAGCCACATCAGCCATAACACTAATGACTGTTCTGAACAATATGCAGATTGTATTCCATGGATGGCAACTTTATATGTGAAATTATGACCGAAATATTTCTGCACCTACATTGGTTCTCACTGTCAGGAAATGTTTCCTTGGTTTTAGGTGGCTTCTCTCTTTCTTCAGTTTCCATCCATTGCTTCTGGTTTGGCCTTCTGGTACTTTGGAAAATACATCCCCCCCACTTCTTTCTAGCAGCCCCTTAAGAGCCTGTTGCCTCTCACACTCTTGGGCAAAGCATGGGAGCCATTTCCTCCTTTCAGGGGTCCATGAAAGGACATCTCAAGTATGGAAAGATGGAAAAAAGGCGAAGAACATTGTTGCAGAACTGCAGATTCATTGAGTGTGACAAGGAATGGCTGGGAGGGGAGGGGTTGGGCGAGGCACCTCTTGATGTGAGTGACATTGAGTTGGTCATGCCCACCCAGTCACATGACCACAAAGCCTCGCCTGCTGAATCACATGATCATGAAGCCACTCTCACCCAGACATGACGGCCAAGCCACCCTCACCTGGTCACATGGCTAGTAAGCCACTCCCATGCGTTCAGGTGACCATCAAGCCACACCCACAAAATAAGCCACACCCACAGACTAGTGGTAAAAAATTAGGAAACCTCCATCGCTTTGGAACCATTATTCTCTGAGTAATTAAATTGGGCAGATCTGTTGAGGTGGTTCCCCTCCTTCTCCTCGGGATTCCTTCTCCAAAGGATCTCAGATTCATGGATCCCTATCAGGATCCCCTACCTGCCATGGCTGCAGCCTTGGAGACCCCAACCTCTTTTCTCCCTCCTTCCTTCTCCTTCTCGATCTGGAGGAATAGGCCGCATTCAAGACATAGGCCAGAGTCTTCATGATGCTGTAAAATGTATATTGATTTGGGAAGTCTATCCTGTTCCATCTCCACTGGGTCTCCAGTGGGGCTTTCTGGGTGCATCTTCTGCGGCCTCTGACAGAAAAGACATTTTTTGAAAGAGAACAGAGAAAATAAAGATCTTGAATGTTTACTTCCACAAATAATAGGGGTTCAAAGGCTTCATCTTTTGGCCTTCTTTTGGGCAGATAACCAAAGTTCAAAATACTGTGGACGTATTTGAGAAGTCTGCGCCTGTCCATTTCATACCCTAAAAAATTTGTGAGAATCCAGACTTTCCCTTCAATGAGTCCTGGCAGGCCCAGAAATGTTTCATGGAAAGGAAGAATTCTGTCCCAAAGGGAATCAACTTCTATGAAGTGAACAAAGACATTAACTTGTCTCCACTTAGAGAGGGCATCTCTGAGGGAGGCTGTATGTTCAGTTGTTGAGAATCGTTGTGATAGAACCACACAAATTCCATTCCTGACAAGCACAGGAGGGAAAGTCCTCATGAAATTCTCTCCCTTCTCTGTGTCTGAAGCAAAGAGGCCAATCAAGGTCCATCTGAAATGGAGGAGCAGTTGGACAACAGCTGGGTACTGGAACCCTTCTTTGGGGAGCATCTGGTGGAAAAAGGGGGATTTGCTTTTATCACTCAGAGCCTCTGAAGCACTTGCATGATAGATCTGAAAAAGCAATGAAAATGCCGTGTCATATTTGGGGTCAGATCAAATCCAAACTATTAGATTTTAATAAATTCAATCTGCTTCTCATGAATGTATTAGAACAATTTGTACTTTGACATTTTTTGAATTATTAAAGACAGGATATTAGCAAGATTGTATAATAAATATGAAAAGGAATAAATTTTAAAACTATAAACATTGTGAATAATATTACTGTACCACCTCTACAATTTACCACAATTTGATTAACACATTCAAATGTTGACTGAGGTATTATAATTTTTGAGGATGGGTGCATCTTTTTCTGTTTCTGTATCCCAGATTTTTTTCTGAGGGACTCTTTTTTGCTTCTTCTCCTGTTATACAAGAAACTGGGAGACCTCAGTTCCTAATACAATTTGTCAGTTGTATAATCCAAGATTTTTCTTTAATTGAACTTTTGTCTGTTTTTGGAGTCTGTCAGTTTTCGTAGATTAAAATTTATGCCGTTATCTATGTTTTCTGAATTTAGAGAAAGCAGAAATTGTGTAAATTCCCAATACAACTTTGAGGGCAGCAGCTGCAGTCCTTTTACCCACCCCAAGATGCTCCTCAGAGGCTGTGATTGGGTTGGTTCTGCTAGTGATTTCTCTCTGAAGCCCCAAACATCAGATGGATGTAAGAACATGGGGGAAACCTTGACCTCTTATGCGTTGATAATTGGGGCTGAGGAAGCTGGAGAGCTATGAGGTTTTCATTTAAGCACCACTTTCACTCAGGCCCTTTCCCTCACTGAGCTCCTTTGATGATGAGGGTCCCAGATTCAGTCTCAGAGAAAACCCCAGGTAAGGAAAGGTGTTACACGCTCCATTGGCTGATCAACTGTGGCTACCATGTCATTTCCCAAAGACTTTAATTTTTGACCTGGATTGATTAATTATCAGATAATTATTATGACAAAAGAATCCAAGTCTTGTTCACAGAATATACAATCCAATGTGTAAGTATGATAATATCATTTTGTTAGTGTACATTAGTGAGTTCCAATAGGTATTTAACATGCTAAATATGTGTACCTATAACTAGTGATGGGCGAACCCAACGTTGTCTGGGTTTGGCGAGTTCGGCCAAACTTGCTGTGAATTTCGGGTGAGTTCGCCGAACCCGAAAACTCCGTGATGTCGAAGCTCCACCCCTGGAATCCCATTGTGGGATTTCCCAGCTCCTTTTGCTGAAAGGACTTCCCTTTGTTTGCTTAGAAGAGAGGGCAGAAGTATCATTGGTTCTACAGTATAATGGTTAGCACTCTGGACTTTGAATCCAGCTATCCGGGTTCAAATCTTGGTGGAACATCCTTTTTTAAATTTTTATTTTATTTATTTATTTATTTATTATTATTATTATTATCATCATCATCATCATCATCATCAACATCATGCTTCTTTATATAATAAAAGGGGTTTGGGTCCTTTTAATGCTTTCTTAGTGGGGGAAAAAAGAAAGCAATAAAAGGACCCTCCAGCTCTTTGGGGGCAAAAGGGAACCTTCCCGATGTGCCCATGGAAATAATTAATAAATGATGATGATGATAAATAAAAAAATAAAAAAAAAATAAAAAATAAAAAAGGAGGTTCCACTGAGATTTGAACCCGGATCACTGGATTTAAAGTCCAGAGTGCTAGCCATCACACTATAGAACTGGCTATGCTTTTGCCCTATCTTCCAAGCAAGTAAAGGGAAGTCCTTTCAGCAAATCTCCAGTGTTGGAGCACACACAACTTCTGAGTTAATCCACTGATTAATTGCTCTAAGTGTAAGGAAAGTTCTCCTTAGTTCTAGGTTGTTTCTCTCCGTGATTAGTTTCAATCCAATGTTTCTTGTCTTGTTTTTCAGTTTTTGGAAAATAGATTAACCCATTCCCCCTATTCTTTGGGGCAGACCCTGAAATATCACACACTGTTATTAGGTCACTGTGAGAAAAGGAAAAATAATGTCACAGGAGCCAGGTGAACAGGAACAGACATTTACTATCTCCTTAATCAAGGAGAGGCCAACTCAGGTTGAAAATCACACCTGAAGAAGGCAATTGACATCTTCACACCTCCATTTTTATACCAAATAGACAATACATACATGACTCCCAGTATATCGAACACTCCCATAAGTCTTGACGTGAGCAATGACGTATGTTCTTTATGTGGTTTTTCCTCTTACTTAGGGACTAGCCCCATTTTTATATCCTGTTTTTCACACAATGAGCTAAAAATACAATATTTGTTCATAATTCTGCTTCGCACGCATTGTTATATAAAGGTACAGAGGAAAGGCCTGAGTGTAAAAGACAACTTGATATCACAATATGGCTGCACTTTGGTTCCCTTCTTTACACAAAATAAACCATCTTTACATTTTCCTCTCAGTCACCCCCAGTCCTTTTCATTAAACTAGACATACCCAATGCCTGCAACTGTTCTTCATATGTTTTACTCTAGATTTTTAATCATTTATTTATTATTAAAGTTGAAAGGGACCTTACAGGTCATCAGGTTCAACCCCCTGCCTGAGCAGGAAATCCTACATCATCCCAGCCAAATGGCAGTCCAATCTCCTCTTGAAAGTGTCCAAAGTTGGGGAGTCCACAACCTCCGCTGGCAGGCCGTTCCACTGGTTGATCGCTCTCACTGTCAAGAAATTCTTTCTTATCTCCAGGTTGAATCTTTCCTTGGTCAGTTTCCAACCATTGTTCCTCGCCCGGCCCTCTGGTGCCCTGGAAAACAGTGTGTCCCCCTCCTCTCTGTGGCAACCCCTCAAGTACCTGTATACAGCTATAATGTCCCCCCTAGCCCTTCTTTTTACTAGACTATCCATGCCCAGTTCCAGCAACCTTTCCTCGTATGACCTGGTCTCTAATCCCTTTATCATTTTAGTTGCTCTTTTCTGCACCCTCTCTAGAGTCTCTATATCTTTTTTGAAGTGTGGTGACCAGAACTGGATGCAATACTCCAGATGCGGTCTGACCAGGGCCTTATAGAATGGTATTATTACCTCTCTGGTCTTGGAGTGTATCCCCCTGTTCATGCAGTTTAGGATTGTGTTGGCTTTTTTAGCCGCTGCTGCACATTGCTGGCCCATGTTTAGCTGGTTATCCACTAAGACTCCAAGATCCCTTTCACAGTCACTCATGGTGAGTGTGGTTTCACCTAATTTGTATGCATGTTTTGGGGGGGTTTTTTGCCTAGGTGCAGGATTTTACTCTTCTCTACATTGAACTACATTTTGTTCATTTCGGCTCACTGTACAAGTCTGTCTAGATCTTTTTGAATTCTGTGTCTATCCACTGGGGTGTTGGCCACTCCTGCCAGCTTGGTGTCATCTGCGAATTTAATTAATTCCCCCTCTATTCCCTCATCTAGGTCATTGATAAATATGTTGAAGAGTACTGGGCCGAGGACTGATCCCTGTGGTACCTCGCTGCCTATCTCTTTCCATGTGGATTTAGTCCCATTGAGGGCTACTCGTTGGGTGCAATTGGTCAGCCAGTTTTCAATCTATCTTGTTGTGTTACTGTCGATTCCACTCTTCTTTACTTTGGAGAGTAGAAGGTTGTGGTCCACCTTGTCAAATGCTTTGCTAAAGTCTAAATATATTATGTCCACTGCATTTCTCTGGTCAATTGATTTGGTCACAGTGTCGAAAACTGAAATGAGGTTGGTTTGGCATGATTTGTTTCTGACGAATCCGTGTTGGCTGGTGGTTATTACATTGTTCGATTCAAGGTGGTGGCAGATCTGTTTCTTGATTATCTTTTCCAATATTTTCCTGGGAATAGACATTAGGCTGATCGGTCTATAGTTTCCTGGGTCTGGTTTTTTGCCTTTTTTATAAATAGGGATCATGTCGGCTCTTTTCCAATCGTCTGGTAGGTCTCCTGTGGTCCAGGATTTTTGAAAGATGTGGTACAGCGGTTCAGTGATGACATTGGCTAGCTCCTTTAGGCTCTGGGGTGCAGGCCATCTGGTCCTGGTGATTTGTACTCATTCAGTTCCAATAGGTGGTCTCTTACTGTATTTCTATTAAAGTAGTGTTTTGTTCCAATTTTGATTTCTGCAGCTGTGATACAAGCTCATTGTTTTGTTGTTTCTTTGTGTGTGAAAACAGATGTGTTCTGTCTGGGTCACTCCGGAAGCTATGACCAACCCAAAAAGATAAGCCAGACACACCGGTAAAATGCAAATACAGTTTATAAAGTTCAAGAGAAACAAAGCGAACAGAAAATGTCCTTACAAAGCAGGAAAAACACTGGAACTCCAAATATATACACAAAGGCAATTGTCCCTGTAGCAATACAGGATTCTTGCTGCCAAGACGAAGCTGTAGATAACAGATATCTACCTCCCACAGGTCTTCCAAACTGCTGGGCCACAAGCCAGGAACAGAGACACCGAGATACAATGCAGGGTCACGCAACACCAAACTGATAACACTCCACATGGCTTCAAGAGCTTGCCTGCCTTATAAACCCTTCCCTGCTAATGAGGACCACACCCAAGCCCTGCTGTTCCTAATTCAATGTTGATAATATTTCTTCAATTGCTCCTTTCTTTGATCTAAACGTCTTTGTCGCATGTCAATGACAGCCTGTGCTTCGTCACCTAATGACTCCAAGCTACTGGCTGGGGAGAACCCCTCCCTGGGGCTCCCATGCTGTTCTTCCTCGTCACATTCCTGACTGGACTCTCCCCCGTCTGACTGCTCAGCCCCCTCCTCTTCGCTGTCATCCTCCTCCGGGCATGGAGCCAGCAGAGACACAGCTGGTCCTTGAGCTGCCTCAGGCTGAACCACAACAAGATGCAAAAAAGGTGTTGAGCAGTTATGCTTTCTTTTTATTGTCCGTTACTTCTGTGCCGTCTCCTCTTTCTAGCGGACCGACTGCTTCCTTGATTTTTTTGGGGGTGTTTATGAGTTGGAAGAAGCTTTTTTTATTGTCTTGGACCTTTGTTGCTAGGCTTAGTTCATACTGGGCTTTTGCTATCCTGATTTTTTCCTTGCAGATTCTGGCCGTTTGTTGGTATTCTGCCTTGGTTATGTGTCCTTCTTTCCAGTTTTTGTACTTGTCTTTTTTTTTCCATTCAGTTTCTTTGTTAGGTTTCCTTTTGGATTTTGGGTGTTTCTTTTTCATCGGGATAGCATTGTTTTGGGCTTTTGTGATTGTGGTTTTTAAGATTTCCCAAGCTTCTTGCGTGGTTTTGCCTTTTAGGACTGTTGTCCAAGGGATCACTCTCAAGTTTTCTCTTAGTTTATTGAAGTCTGCTTTTTTAAAATCTGGGATTTTGGTGTTGTTGGGTCTAGTTGATTGTGTTGATATTATATTGAATTTGAGACTGTTGTGGTCACTTTCACCCAGCACTCCATCTGTTTCGACCCCAGCGATCACTTCTTCTCTGTTTGTGAGAGTTAGGTCCAGTGTGGCTGCCCCTCTAGTTCCTTCCTCTACTTTTTGGAGTTGGACTATGAAGTTGTCTGCTAGGCATGTCAGAAATTTGTTTGATTTTTTCGCTTGGTGCGGAATTATTTTTCCTATTTATTTATTTATTTATTTATTTATTTATTTATTTATTTATTTATTTATTTATTTATTTATTATTTAGATTTGTATGCCGCCCCTCTCTGCGGACTCGGGACTCCAGGTAGTTAAAGTCTCCCATTATTACGGTGTTGCTTTTCTTGCATATGTGTGTCAGTTGGTTGTTGAAAAGGCTGTCCATTGTTTCTGTTTGGTTTGGTGGTCTGTAGTACACACCAATTGTTGTGTTGCACTTTTTTTCTTCTTTGATGTTGACCCATAAGCTTTCTAGAAGGTTTTCTTCTTTCGTAGTTTGTATCTCAGTGACATTGTAGTGGTCTTTTATGTAAAGTGCAACTCCACCTCCTTTTTTGTGTGATCTGTGTTTTTTTTTGAATAGTTTGTATCCTTTGATCTGTATATTCCAGTTCCAAGTTTCAGTGATTCCAACTATGTCATATTTGCCTTCGTGGATTAGAATTTCTAGTTCACCCTGTTTGTTCCCTAGGCTTTGTGCATTGGTATAGAGGCATTTGAGTTCTTTGTGTCCTTTTTTGGGAGGGCCCTGGGTGATTTCTGGTCGGTGTTTGTGAGTGTCTCCCTTCCCTTCCCTTTTTGGTTTGTTGTTGACCCTGCTTGCTGAGGGGCCCTGATTGGCGTTAGGTTCTGGAATATGAATGCCCACCCCACACGGTGTTAGTTTAAAGCCCTTCTGATGAGTTGGGCTAGACGGTTTCCAAGGACATTCTTCCCGGTCTTAGTGAGGTGTAACCCGTCCCTAGCTAGAAGCCCATCCTGGAGAAAGTGTAGTCCATGATCTAGAAATCCAAAGTTTCTTTGGCTGCACCAACCTTTTAGCCAGTGGTTCAACTGTAGAAATTTTCGTTCTCTTGTTGGGTTCCATCCTCTTGTAGGTAGTATGGACAAAAAAACTACCTGTGCACCCATATCTTTGACTTTCTTGCCCAGTTGGTCGTAGTCCCTCATTGTTGTTTCTAGGTCTTTTGCTGTGTTGTTTGTTCCCACATGGAATGTTATTAGTGGGTAGTAGTCTGTGGGCTTTATTATCTTAGTTATTTTTTCTGTTATGTCAGAAATTTTGGCTCCAGGGAGGCAGCATACCTCCCTGGATTGATTGTCCAGCCCGGAGATGACAGGTTCAGTTCCCCTAAGAATTGAGGTATCAATTCTTGGTATATTCGGGTTTCTTCCCATGTAGGATTTGGAAATTTCTGGCGACGTTTCGACGAGGTCCCACTTGTCAACTTCAGGCTGGTGTTTCTGTCCTTGGTGTAGGGCAAACACAGTGAGACCTGATCTGCCTTCCTTCTATAAATACTGGTGGCTGGGTGTGGTTTGATGGCTCAGCAATTGCCTGCTATATAGAAACTTCCAGGTGAGTCAGTGGGGTAACACCTGGGGTCGTTGATGTAGCTGAGATATGCTGATTAGTTAATGGTTGTGGATTAGGCGTGATATCCTGAGTAGTTGGAGCTTGCAGGCTACTTGATTGTTTTGCAATGTGTATTCTGAATCTGGTTTCAGTTTCTGTGGCTGGGATACGTTTGAGGGCTGGTTTCCAGATGTCTGGTAGGCGGGAGGTATCATCCCGCTTGTTCATATTTTGGGGATGTTTTTCTATCTCGATGGCTTCCATGATTATTCTTTTGCTGTTGTGTTCTGTTTTGGAAATTAATTTAGTACTGTCAAAATCAATTTCATGCCCTGTAGTTTTGAAGTGTTGGAAAAGGGAGGAGGTTTTTTCTTTTTTCCTTAATGCATTCTTATGTTCTGCAACACGTCCACTAACTGGAGAGTAACTTGGAATGGAAAAAAAATCAAAATAGATTCGTTCGAGAAAGCAGATTATTTCATACAAAAACATCTAGAACAGGACCCAGAGAATCGCCAAACTATAGAAGATCTATCACAAGAGGAGAGACGGGTGGAGGAGATAAGAGAGGAGGAACAGGACAAGGGAGAACAACAAAAAGAACAAAGGGTTACAACAAGAGCGGCGGCTAAACGTCAATAAAGAAAAGGAAAGCAACCGGGAAAGAAATGACATTAAAAACACTTGATTTAATCTCTGTAAACATCAATGGATTGAATTCTCCGATAAAAAGAAAACAGATAATGACAAAATTATTAAAACAAAACTCAGATATATTATGCCTTCAAGAAGTACATATAAGAAACCAGGACCATAAATTCTTAGAAAACAAAAAATTAGGTAAACTATTCACAGCTCTAACAGACTCAAAAAAGAGAGGGATTGCTTTATATATTAGGGATGTACTTTAACCAGAAAAAATTTACTCAGATGAAGAAGGAAGAATACTGATTGTAAAAATTAAAATAGGATATAGAGAAATAGTGATAATTGCGATTTACGCTACAAACACAAAACAGAAACAATTTTATAAAAAATTAGCTGAACAGCTAGCACATATAAAAAAAGGGGACATCTGTATCATTGGGGATTATAATGCAGTGAGCGACATCAAAAAAGAACTTTAAATCTATGAAGAAAAAAATCTAGAGAGAGGAAAACACTACCATCAGAATTCCAGGAAATAGCAAGAGAATTTAGATTGGTAGATATTTGGAGAGAGAGACACCCATCCACCCGGGAATACACCTTTTATTCATCCCCCCAAAAATCGTGGTCCCTAATAGATATGATCTGGACAGACCAAAATTTTGGAAAATTAATACACGAGATCGAAATAGGCCCAAACATATGGGCAGACCATCAACCAATATTGATGAAAATTAAAATACCGACCCCAGGACAACACCGCTGGTCCATAAATCAAATGCTATTCCAAGATCAGGATTATATTAATCACATTAAACAAGAACTCAAGCTATTCTTAAGAGACAATTGGAACACTGACACCACTATTCAGAACATCTGGGACACACTAAAAGCATTTATGAGGGGGATAACAATAGCTTATCTAGCAAAAAAAAAGAAATACAAGGATAGGAAATTAGAGGAACTTAAGACTAAATTAAAACATTTAGAAATAGAAGCTCAAAAAGACCTCCAAAATGAAAAAATAAGAGAAGAGACAGATACAATTAAACATAACATTAATTTAATAATACAAGACGAAATTGTCACAAAATTAAGAAAAACTAATCAATATCAATTTGAAAACGCAAATAAAATAGACAGATGGCTTGCTTATAAACTAAAAAAACAGGAAGAAGAGCGATACATACAAATTTTAGAAGATAAAAACGGGGAAACACAACATACACTGGGGGAAAAAAAGAACATAGCAGTGGAATACTATGCCCATTTGTATCAAAAGGAAGAAACAAATCAAACTCAACTAAATAAATACTTAGAGGAAGTGAAAGTACAAAAGATAGCAGAAGCAGATGAAGCTATTCTAAATGAAGAAATAACCCTATCAGAAGTTGAACACGCAATAACTAAACAAAAGAATAGTAAAACCCCAGGCCCAGATGGGATACCGGCCGAATTTTATAAAGAACTAAAAGAGTCTTTACTTGAAATTCTAGTAATAATATTTAACGAAGTATTAGGAAAAGGTTTGTTGCCGACATCTTGGACACAAACCTTAATAAGTTTAATCCCGAAAGACCGGGGGGGGGGAAACACATACAAAATTATCGGCCAATATCCCTTCTCAATGTCGATTATAAAATCTTCATGACAATAATAGCTGAAAGACTTAAACCAATCCTTAACAAAATAATAAAGGAAGACCAAAATGGCTTCCTTCCAGGTAGATACATAAGAAACAATACAAGAACAATACTCAACACTTTAGAATACTACGAGACACACTCAGAAAAGCAATTAGCACTAATATTTTTGGACGCCCAAAAGGCTTTTGATAATTTAAGATGGGAATTTACCCTTGAACTAATTAAAAAAATGCAATTCGGCCCAAAAATGATAAAAATGATTCAAACTATATATAATACCCAATCAGCTCAAATCATACTTAATGGTGAACTAACAAAATCTTTTCAAATCTCAAAAGGAGTTCGACAAGGATGTCCTCTATCCCCGCTTCTATATATTTTGGCAGTAGAAACACTATTAAATCAAATAAGAACTAATGTGAGAATTACAGGCCTCACGATCAAAAAACAGGAATTTAAAGTTCAGGCTTATGCAGATGATTGAGCATTTATTCTGGATAATCCAATAGAAGCAGGGAAACATTTATTGAGCGAAGTACAACGATATGGAGAGGTCTAAACATATGCCGGTCTAAACATCAATAAACAAAAAACCAAAATGATAACCAAAAACATGGACATTAAACAAGAACAGGAACTAGAAAAAATCTTAGGAATCCAAACTGTCAAAAAAGTAAAATATTTGGGCATAATACTAACCAAAAGGTGTGGCACAATTCAAAAGGATAACTATGATTTACTTCTCAAAAAAACAGAAGAACAGTTAATTAGGTGGAATAAAATTCATATCTCGCTATCAGGGAGGATAGCTACAATCAAAATGTCTATCTTACCTAAATTCCTATATTTATTTCAGACTATCCCAATAAAATTGAACCAAAAATTTTTCACCAAAATAAACACAACTATTTCGAAATTTATCTGGGAGGGGAAAAAGCCAAGGGTGAGATTTAAATCTTTACAAGACAGAGTAACACAAGGCGGATTTGGATTACCAAACTTTCAAGTCTACTATCAATCATCGGTTCTTTTATGGGTAAAGGAATGGATAACCCTCCAAAACCAGAGACTTTTGGCATTAGAAGGGCACAATATTCTTCAAGGATGGCACAGCTTCCTATGGAATGAAAAAGAGAAAATATCAGTATATTTTAGAAATCACATGATTAGGGACTCCCTAATAAACACATGGTTAAGAATTAAAAAAGAACACTACTCCAAAGTCCCAAAGTGGTATTCCAGCCTTGAAGCCCTTAGACACCCTAATTTATTTCAAACACAAAAAGCGCTGAGTTACAATCATATACTGGATGAGAAAGGAGTTATAAAAACCAGACAACAACTACAAAACCAAAACATCAATATTGACTGGTGGTCCTATTCCCAAATTTTCACGAAATGGAATAAAGATAAAAAGAAAGAAGGAATTCAAGAAAAAGATAGTATAATCGACAAAATATTATTAGGATATGAAAAAAAAATTATAACTAAAATGTACAACTATATAATGGGGTATACCATGGAAACTGAAATAGTGAAAGAAAATATGATTAGTTGGGCCAAAAATATAGGTCATAATATTTATATACAACAATGGGAACAAATGTGGAAAAATTTGAAACTAACTAAATCAGTACCGTACAAGGAAAACGTGCAAAAAATGTTCTATAGATGGCACCTGGCCCCAACTAGATTGGCTAAGATCTACCCCAACCTAAAACCAAATTGTTGGAGATGTAACAACAAAATTGGATCCTTCTATCACTTATGGTGGACATGTCCACACATAAAAAAATTATGGAAAAAAATTCAAATATGGATCCAACAGATCACAGCAATCACATTAAAACTCAGACCAGAAATATTTCTTTTGGGCATAATAGATTTGAAAAATAAAAAAGAGGACCTCTACTTAATACAACATATAATTACAGCTACGAGAATCACAGTGGCACAGAATTGGAAAAAAGAGAACACACCAAGTGAAAGAGAGATTATTAAGAAAGTTTACGATTGTGCAGAAATGGATAGGCTCACCCAAAAACTCAAAAATAAAGAAGATTCAAGATTTTATAAGACATGGGAAAAATTCTATGACTGGGTAAAAAACAAAAAACAAACGGAGAAAAATAAGAAAGGCAAGGAATTAATATAAATTACAGATTAAAAATAGGCTAACATATCAGTGGAGAAGCTCTTATATCAACAAAACACAATATTCTGAATGGTTTTATTGGACTATCATTGACGTCTTGATTAATTCAATCGGAGCCTAACTCAAGTGTAGATTAAAATCTACTCGAAAAACCGCGGCAGCCATATGCCGCCGAATTAGAAATCTAAAATTTTTAGAACTGTCAACAACAGTTCACTGGGGGGGGAGGGGGAGGGAAGGAAGAGTCAGAAGAGCTAATTGATAACGAACTATAGAAATACAGTACTTTAAAAAATTTGGAATTTATAACCGGTTTGGGTTGTGATATGTACATTGACTGGATAAAGCATAACTGAACAGAATTACCATATTTTATCTGTGACTTTATGTTATCACAAGGATGTTAAATACGATACATCCACTCTTCCTCCCTTTGTATATACCTCTTTGTAAATTAATAAAAACTATTTTTTTTAAAAAAAGAATGCATTAAGGAGAAAAGAAAAAACCTCCTCCCTAAAAAACCTATGTACAGAATATGCAAAAACATATATGTATATATACGTATCTACTAAGAGAAAATACAGTAAAATAGTATATTGCTAAGAGATATAATTCAAAAACAAAGGAGACTAGGAAAAACCCACTAAAAACAATATTTTCTAAAATATAAGCAAATTAGTGATCAGAATAGCAATCTAAAGCTATAAAATCTGAATACTTATTCAATTTATTACTATTGTTATTAATCTAGTATGGTAAAAAATAAAAGGAATAAATCTAAATCTTTAAAAATTCAATTAATGCAATTATTATACTAGAATATAACTAATCAATCTATTCATCTTAATCTCTACATTTTTAAAATAATATTGTGATCAAAACTGGATGCAGTATTCCAGGTGTGGTCTTGCGAAGGCATTATAAAGCGATACTAATACTTCACATGATATTATCCATCTGTTGATGCAAATGTTTTTAGCTTTTTTGTCTGGTGCCAAACATTGTTGGTCCATTTTTAAGTGATTGTCCACTAAGACTCCAAGATCTTTCTCACAGTTACTACAATTGAGGCAGATTTCACCTAATTTGTAAATGTACATTTAGTTTCTCCAGCCTAAGTGTAAAACCTTACATTTCTCTACATTGAATTTCATCTTGTTAGGGTTCAAGTCTATCTAGATCCCTCTGGATCTTCAGCCTATCTTCTGGGGTGCTGGCTATTCCTGCCAATTTAGTGTTGTCTTCAAATTTGATGATTTCCCCATTTCTCCCCTCATACAAATCATTCATGCCTAAAATGGAACCTTGCTGGTTTCCCTTCATGTAGACGTAGTTCAATTGAGGACCACCGGCTGACTCCATCTGGGCATCATGCTGCCTATCTCACATATTTTTAGCTTACCAAGAAATAGGTTGTGGTTTGCCTTATCAAATCCTTTCTGAAATCCAAGTGCTGTATACTATGTGCACTGCCTTTCACTGGCCCACTAATTTAGTAATTTTTTTGTCAAAAATAAAATAACATTTATTTATGATCTGTTTTTCATCCTGCATTAGTCCTAGTAAGTCATTCATATCTAGAATGAATAACAAGGGTTCAAATATGTATCTTTCCTTTCCTTGCTTGGTAAGCATAGATCCTTCTTCTTGTGACTCCATTGAGCCCAAACCTCCCTCTCCAACAAGGGTTTGGATCAGGGCAAACAGGCTGAGCTCCATTTGGAGGGCAATCCATTTTCTCCACCCTATTTCTCTGTTCATTCAGTCAAATGCTGCACTAACATCTAGAAAGCCTGTAAACCTTGTTTTACCTCACTGATAGCCACAATATCTGCTAGTCCATTTGGTCTATAATTGCTGGAGTCCTTTTTATTCCATATTCTAGTTACATAAAATGCGACTATTGTCAACTTCAATCCAAGTGGATAGGGCAGGTCTTGTCTTATAAAATGAAGATTCCAACAGAAGCTCCAACATCTAGAGATATTTTTGATCAATTAACTAGTTGGTAGAATGTCTTCTCCATGGAATGTATTGCTTGCATTTCCGGCCTTTTATGATTAATCTCAACATGAACATAATGGGGTAGAACATTGACATTTTGCTAACATGGAGGAAATCAGTTCCTGAATTCCATGCAGAAAACATGATTGCATCTATTGCTCATTTACCATCACCCACCACTTACTTTTACCAGATGGAGAAGAACACACACAAACCTGTGGGACTTTGTAGATGCCTCCTATTGTTGACATCTGGATGGAGATTTCCTTGTGAGCTGCATCAAGAAGAGCCAGAAGGTTGTCCTTCCTTCCACAGCCGTAGTTGGGGACATTGGCTTCTCCAGTGGAGAGAATGTCCAGCAAGGCATCTGAAGTGCGGAAAGTGCTCATATAGTTGTCATGGATATTGTAGCCAAGTGTGAGGTTGTGCAGGAGTTGGGAATTCTTGTTGATCAGTTGAATGTTGAAAATGAATATTAACGCAGATAAAAAACCAAAAATATCCCTATTGTAAAAAATATGGTATTATAATCAACAGCAACAACAAATACTTCTTTTAATATACATTACTCAAAAAAAATAAAGGGAACATTCAAAGAACACATCCTTGATCTGAATGAATGAAATATCCACTTTGAATACTTTGTTCTGTACAAAGTTGAATGTGCTGACAACAGCATGTGAAAAGCAACACAATCAGTGTGGACAGTTTGATTTCACAGACGTTTGATTGACTTGGAGTTATATTCTGTTGTTTAAGTGTCCCCTTTATTTTTTGGAGCAGTGTATAATCTTACACATGCCTACTGAACCAAAAGCAATGATCAGTTACACAAATATGGAAATCGACTGAGGTACAGCAACTAGAACTTATTCCACAATTACTTCACATCAAATTAATTACTCAATGAATAAATTAAGGATTGAACAGAGAGAGGAAATAATACTCTGCAGCCTTTTCAGCTTTTTCGCAGACCCCTTTTTGAGTCTCTTTCACAAAGACAGACAAAAACAAGAAGCCGTGGAAATCAAAATCATTCAGGAAATTAGATATATTCACAATATCAAAATCATTCAGGCAATTAGATATATTCACAATATAAGAATAAATGAGGAAAAAACATAAAATAAGGAGAGTGTTAGAACATAGAGAGTGCAGCTACATCACCCTGAATGACTTACGGATCGGGAAGAGAAGGAGCCACGTTGAAAAGCAACTTTGTATGCAGTGTTTCCTTTGTTTCCTTTACAGTGGCGACTATACCAATGAGATGGTCTCCTGGGTTGTAAAAGCTCTGTGGTTGTTTTCCATCCTGGTGCTCCAAACTCAGCGGGCATTTCCTTCTGAGCTTCCCAGAGATTGGATGGGACAAAAGCATCACCACAACCAGAAGCAGGAGATCCATAATTCACCAGGTGACTCAATCAATCTCCTTCCTTTTCCTAAGGAAGAATTCAGAGGATTCTCAGAAGGTGGGATATGATCCAGTTGCTTTCCTGATTGAAACACAGCTTCACCTGGAAAGGAGGGAGACGTACATGCAAGAGCACAGACTCTGCTGTTCCCAAACTCCATATTTATCTGCCCAAAGTCTCCCCTGGAGGATTCAGCCCAAGAGTAGAGCTGAAACGTTGATCGTAATAATTCTCCCTCTTTGGAAAGATCCCTGGATAATTCAACTTTGGGGAATTCTCTGGAGAGAAATGAAAGGGAAATAATCCCCATATGGCACATAATGGCAGGGGCAGAGATGGAATTAAATCGGTGATCTAGAATTGAGAGGTTCGGGAGCTCCATGCTGGAAACTGACCCCGGAGGGAATACAAGGCAACTGTGGCTGAAGACCAAATAAATCTGAGATTTATTGGCATGAAGACAAAATCCCAGGGGCCAGTTAATGCCAGAGCATCTCACAGATCTGAAATAGCTGCCTGCTGAGTTAAAGCCAACATGTATTTAACTTTATTTTGAACGTTAAAGCTCAAAGTCTCCATACAAAACGGCTGATGCAACTGGTGAAAAACTAGTTGCCAGAACTTTGCAGAGTTAAAAAAAACTTTCTCTCTCTCTCTCTCTCTCTCTCTCTCTCTCTCACACACACACACACACACACACACACACAAACCCATATAGAAGTTAGAAAAAAACTGGCTAGCTTAGCAACTTGAAGATGAGTGGACTTCAACTCCCAAAATTCCACAGTAAGCACTCAGGGACCTTACCTTCCTGGGCTTTTCCATGATTTAGCTGTCTCTCTCACTGCCTGTTGGGGGCAGTCTGTGCACTGGCTGTTAAGTCATAACTGGCCTCCTCAGGCAGTGAGCTGGACAACTAAAGCTGGCAAAGACCCATCTTGTGTGTTTTTTTAGGCCCATTCTCACCAGTCCTTTGGAACATGTTTGTTTAGAGATAAATAAATAGATATAGGAATATGCAAATGTGGTCACATGAAGAAATACATTATCCAGAGTGCAATTTCACTACATTTCCCCTAATGAAAATGTCTTAAAGATACATGTCTCAATACAATTTCACTATTTCTGCCTGTGGTGACTTTTTGGGGTTCGATGATGGCCACAGATTGGGGGGAGGGAGGCCTTTTCCCCCTCCTGCCTCCATCCCTCCCCCTCCCTCTGGGAAGCATCTTGAAGGGCTTTGGGCCTTTTGTGGCCCTTGTGAGAAAAAGGCCTTTTCGTCTAGAGGCACCTTGGGAGCATCAATACAGGCAGCCCTCAACTGACGACGGTTCCCTCAGAGACCGTTTGTAGAAAGAAGAGACTCAGGACCATTTCCCACCCTTATGACCCTTGCAGCATCCCCAGGGTCACGTGATTGACATTCCAATGCTTTGCGGCTGACTCACATTTGTGACGGTCACAGTGTCTGGGAGTCACGTGATCCCCTTTTGGGACCTCCTGACAAGCAAAGTCAATGGGGAAGCCAGGTTCACTTCACATCCTGTGTGAGTCACTCAACAACTGCAGTGATTCGCTCAACAATTGTGGCAGGATAGGTTGTACAATGGGGCAAAATTCACTTAAAAACGGTCTCGCTGAGCAACAGATAATTTGGGTTCCACTGTGATTGCAAGTCAAGGACCTCCTTCATGGTGTACTTGGAAAGTCTGCAAAGATATTTCTGAGATGCAAATTTAAAAAAATCAAACCAAAATAAATCACTTTCCCCTCCACCTTTAATACAACAAGTAAGCTATTCAATTCAGCTGAAAATCTATTTGAAATCTTTTAGGTGGAAAAATAACAATCAAAAAGTAAACAAATGTGGCCATGCAAACATTTCCTGATCTGTCAGTTTCCCTGAGCATTTCTAATATACCTGATAAATGGTTGCAACTTTTTTCCCTGTAAGGAGAAGCTTCTGATTGTCATAGCAGAAGTAGCAAAATTGGATTATTATATGCACAACTACACACAAATACATGAAATTATGTTTAATGTTATTTGATCTAAGAGTTTCAAGTAAAAAAGCTCAATGTGTATAATTTCTCTCTGTTCTTCGTAATTGACGGGAACACAATAGAAAAATCCAACTAATTGAAGAAAAGGAACAGGGGCAGGGACCAAAATGGAGGAAACATTTTGCTGGAAGGAAAAGGGCTCCAGTCCCATTAACGTGGATAAGCTCGAAGCTTGGCTGGTAGGGTATAGACCTAGGGAACGTGCAAGTATTTTGTTACAGGGATTTAAGGAGGGGTTTAGGATACCATTTGAAGGGCCAAGGAAGGCTTCATGGGCACACAATTTATGGTCTATTTTAGGAATGGAGGGAAAAGATAGAGAAGGAGGTAAGAGAAGGTAGAGTTTTAGAACCATTTAAACACCCGCCATTGGTTACACTCAAGGTATCACCACATGGGCTGGTCCCCAAGAAATTGGAGGGAGAGTTCCATCTTATTCATCACCTATCCTTTCCCCCAGGGGAGTCGGTGAATGAGTTTATTCCAGAAAAATAGTGCTCGGTTAAATATACGTCATTTGATTCAGAAATAAAGTTCTTCTTTCTAACTTTCCAATAGATTGGACAACCATTTAAAAACATTATATAACCAGAAGTACTTTTTCGTGTTTCTTTGTCACCTGCCCAATCAGAATCTGTGTAGCAAACTAACTCAGGAAACTTGTTGTGTTTTGGTTTTAAGAACAACTTCATGTCTTTCGTGTGATTCATGTATCTCAGCAGTCTCTTTATGCATGTCCAGTGAAATGTAGTTGTTTGCCAATGTACCTTGACAAAAGGTTGACACTAAGTGAAATGTCAGGTCTTGTCCAACTGCTAATGTATAACAGTGACCCAATAACTGAACGATAAAGTGTTTGATCTTTGAATTCAGGACTAAACTGTTGTATCAACTTGTAAAAAATCTGTTCGCATTGGAGAGCGACATGGATGTGTGTCAGTCATGTTGCAGTTTTGCAAGAGTTGATCAATTTTGTTTTCTTGTGAGAGGCTAATCCCCTTCTGAGTTTTTTCAATCCGAACACCTAGGTAATCATGAATGTGTCCTAAGCTTTTCAATGTAAAATGTCTTTCTAAACCTTTTGCAAAAACCTTCACTCATACGGGTTTTTTTGGACCAATGTAAACAATGTCATCAACATAAACAAGTATAATTTCATAAACATTACCTTGCCCTTTTGTAAGCATGCATTCATCAGAGTCTGACTTAATAAAGCCCATTGAATTTAGCTTGTCAATGAGACACCTGTGCCACATTAAGTCAGATTGTATCAGGATGTAAAGACTCTTTTGCAGATACCAGACATCTCCTTCTTGATCCTGGAAACCGAGTGCGCCCTTCACATAGATCTCTTCATTTAAATCGGCATTCAGATAAGCAGTTTCAACATCAAATTGGTAAACTTCTAAATTCAAGGCAATAGCTGTGGTTAAGGCAATTTTGACACTTTCATTTTTAACTGTAGGTGAAAATGTATCTGTGTAATCTTCAGGATAAACTTGGGAGTAGCCTTGTGCTACTAATTTTGCTTTGTATATTTTCTCACCGTTTGGTTTTTGTTTAATTCTGTAGACCCATTGTGTGCCAATAATCTTCTTGTTTGTTGGAGGCTCAACATATTTAAACACTTTCAGTTTCTTTAAACTGTCCAGTTCAGTTTCCATTGCCTCGTACCATTTTTCTTGTTCAGACTCAGATTAATGCCTTATTTGAGAAAAATTCTCAGGAGGAAGTGTAACATTGTTGCAAAGAAAAGGAAAAGATTTTTTGTAATACCTGCTGTTGGTATCTCTTTGGAGGAATTCCTTCTGTGGTTCTCTTGGAATGTCTTGGAACTGTGGTCCATCCTACATCTTGGTCATCTCCGTCTCCAACTTCATCGCTAGGAACATCATCTGCGACTTGTGAAGACTGTGCATCATCTTTTGGAGAAACAACATCTGGAATAGCTGCCTGTGGATCAGGTTGCACTGTACCTTGAACATCATCTTTAGGAAAATAAACTGAAGTATCATTACTGTGTATTCTGGACCAATCTGTATCTTCTTCAAATTTAGCTGAGTTTGAAATAACAACTGTGTGATTAGTGTCAGCAAATTTATAATACTTAGAACTTTGATCAAAACCTATAAATCTCAGTCTTTCTGCTACTGGACCTCCTTTCTTTCTCTGGACCAACGGAATGTTGACCATGGCATATGAGCCAAAAATGTGGAGGTTTTGGATATCAGACTTCTTTCTGTACAGCATGTAAAAAGGAGTTTGATTTATAACACTGCTCCAAATACGGTTAACAATGTAATTGGCATACCTTAGTGCTTCACCCCAATAGAAGTTGTTGAGATTTGCGTCTTCTAGAAGACAACGAAACATAGTCTGTAAAACGCCTTGGCGTCATTCTACAATACCGTTGTGACTTGGGGTGTAAGGTGCTAAAGTTTGGTGATGGATTCCATTTTGTCTCATCCATCCTTGGAATTGCTGGGACATGAATTCTCCACCACAATCACTTTGTATTCTTCTAATGAGGACACCATGTTGATTGAAGACATGTGCAGAGAAAGGTCTCTGATTTTTGTTTCATTAGATACACAAAACCATATCTAGAATAATTATCAACAATAGTTAAGAAATACTTACAATTACCTTTAGTAGGCCGAAATGGACCGACAATGTCGGTATGAACCAAATCAAAAATGCGTGTAGACAAACGTGTGGCATGTTTAGCAATAGGTGCTGCTTTGGATTTTGATTTGTTACAAACAGAATAATCTAAGTAAATTTTGCAATTACTATCAACCTTCAAACCATTGACAAATTCTGGCATCTTGGATAAAACTGCAAAAGATGCATGGCCCAAATGATGATGCCAACGGTGAACACACCTGGAATGAAAATATTTGTTTGTTAGTACAGGTTTAACATTTGCAACATTATGCGGAACCTCAGATTGGTTTTGATCAACTCTTTGAACTTCATTGGCTTTAGGAGCCTTTGTTTCTGGAGTAGCAACAGGTTTTCTCTCTGGACCTGTGCTTTCATTTTTTGGAACTTTTATACTTACTTCAATTTTCATCTGGGGTTTTGGCTTTATGTAGTAAACACTTCTAATTGGAAAAGCACGAGCAACAACTGTCCCATTGTTGATAATGTGGGCTTCCTTTCCTAAAAACATAACTTTATAACCTAAGTCTTCGTTTAGGTGATACATACTGAGTAAGCTGCTGCTTTTAGGACATCCTGGAAGGTGGTGTCATCATCAACCAGCAGCTTCTTTTGCAAAGCCCCATCTCTCCTGCCTAGGACTTTCCTGTCTTTCATCATTTCTTCAGGCTCTTTAAATATACATCTTGCTACAATTTCTCTTAAGTCATTTATGCTTTTGCCCTCTCTCTGCCTCCAGTGGTAGAATTCGTTTCTATTCACCATACTTGCTGCTGGCGGTTGGTAATGGGCTTCCAGCCTTTCCTGCAATGTTGTCCAGTCTACTTCCTCAAAGTTTGCCTGGTCGACAAGGGCTAGTGCCACATTGTATACTTCCATGCTGCAGTAATTCAGGAAGAGTGCCTCTTTTCTGATCATTTGGAATATTGTGAAAATTCCCTGCTCTCAAGAATTTCCACAATCAAGACATATATTTCTTCCATGCTTCCTTCTGTGGGTTGAATTCGGCTGGAGGTGCAACTTGGGAGGTCATTTCATTCTGCATTTCTGTCCTGAGGTTGTCCAGGGCACTTGGTCAATGCCATGAGGTTCACTCTTTCCCCTTCGTCACCAGTGTTAGATCAGACAAAGAAGAGGCTGGAAGCTTTAGTTTATTAAATCAAGCTGTAGCATTGTTTACACTCTGGGTTGAGCCGCATGCCCAGCTGAAGCACTTATAAACTGCCTTCTTGGAGGTGTGGCTTAACAGCTATTTAAACTTGCTGGTCGCAGCAGATCCAATCAGCAACCAGAATGTAAATTTGGAGTATGACCTCCCTGGGCATAACAGGGGGCATCACAGAGTCTCCTACGCCTGGGCTCCTCAGGAGGGGGAGACCTTCCCTTTAAGGCAGAATTAAGGGAAGGCTGGGAGATGAGAGAAGGGGGTTCAGCCAGACACCACACAGGTGCTAATATACCTACTGTGTCTGCAGCCTTCGTCCCTGAGACCAAACTCCTCTTCCAACACTTTCAAGGTTCTTGTGTCCAGAAAGGGTCAGGGGCCAGCTGGCTGATGGTGAAGGGCACTTGGAAATACCACAAGGTTTAGAGGCCAAAAAATTGGCTTCAGGCTCTCCAAGTTGGATGGATATTGTGACCCCAAAGCTAGAGTTTAACTCAGCAGGCAGCTATTTCAGATCTGTGAGATGCTCTGGCATTAACTGGCCCCTGGGATTTTATCTTTCTGCCAACAAATCTCAGATTTATTGGTTGCTTCAGCCACAGTTGTCGTATATTCCTTCTGGGACCAATTTCAAGCATGGAGCTCCCAAACCTCTCAATTCTAGATGACCGATTTAATTCCATCTCTGCCCCTGCCATTATGTGCCATAGGGGGATTATTTCCCTTTCATTTCCCTCCAGATAACCACCCAAAGTTGAATTATCCAGGGATCTCTCCTGAGAGGGAGAATCATGATCAAAGTTTCAGCTCTGCTCTTTGGCTGAATCCTCTAGGGGAGACTTTGGGCAGAGAAATAGGGAGTTTGGGGACAGGCAGAGTCTGTGCTCTTGCATGTACATCTCTCTCCTTTCCAGATGAAGCTGTGTTTCAATCACGAAAGCAACTGGATCACAACATTCTACCTTGTGAGAATCCTCTGAATTCTTCTAATTCTTCTTTAGGAACAGGGAGGACTTTGATTGAGTCACCCCATGAATTATGGACCTCCTGCTTCTAGTTCTGCTTTTGTCCCATCCAGTCTCTGGGAAGCTGAGAAGGAAATGCCCACTGAGTTTGGAGCACCAGGATGGAAATAAACCACGGAGCTTTTACGGCCCAGGAGACCATCTAATGGGTATAGTTACCACTGGAAAGGAAACCTTGCATACAAAGTTATTTTTCAACGTGGCTCCTTCCCTTCAGTTTGTCCCCCATGATCAGTAAGTCATTCAGTGTGATGGAGCTGCACCCCCCTCCATTCTAACCCTCTCCTTATTCCCCCCCCATGGCTTCTATCTTTTGTCTGATTTTGTGAGAGACTCAAATCCAAAATGGGATCTGAGAAAAAGCTGAATGTGCTGCAAATTATTTTCCTCTCTCTGTTCAATCTTTAATTTATCACTTGAGTAATGAATTCTCTTTAAATCAGTTTAAAGTTTTAGTTGCCTTAACTCAGCCATTTTCCATATTTGTGTAACTGATCATTACTTTTGGTTCAATGGTGGCTTTACACTCACTAGGCTTGTGGAGGATTATATATTAAAATAAGTATTTGTTGTTGCTGTTAATAACACTTTTTTTACAATAGGGGTTTTTATGATTTTTTACATGGCTTAGGATTCATTTTCAATATTCAACTGATCAACAAGAATGCCCAGTTCCAGCACAACCTCACACTTGGCTACAACATCCATGACAACTATTTTAGCACTTTCCGCACTTCAGATGCCTTGCTGGACATTCTCTCCACTGGAGATGCCAATGTCCCCAACTATGGCTGTGGAAGGAAGGACAACCTTCTGGCTCTTCTTGATGCAGCTAGAAGGGAAATCTCCATTCAGATGTCAACAATAGGAGGCACCTACAAAGTCCCACAGGTTTGTGTGTGTTATTCTCCATTTGGTAAAAGTAAGTGGTGGGTGAGCAACAGATGCAATCATGTCTTCTCCATGGAATTCAGGAGCTGCTTTTCTCTACATTAGAAAAAAATGTCAATGTTTTACCCCATTATGTTCACATTGAGATTAATCATAAAAGGCCTGAAATGCAAGTAAGACAATCCATGGTGAAGACATTCTGCCAACTATTTAATTGGTCAAGAATATCCTTGGTTGTTGGGGTCTCTATTGGAATCTTCATTTTCACATATGAATAAGACCTGCCCTTCCACTTGGATTGAAGTTGACAATAATAGCATTTTATGTATCTAAAATGTGCAATAAATAGAACTCTGGCAATTATAGACCAAATGGACTAGCAGACAATGTGGCTAAAATTTATCCCATGAACCTCTTAGTTAAACTTGAGAAAAATGCATTCCTTGCAGAAGAACCAGAAGGTTTTAAGTACAGTTAAAAGCTATATAGATTTTATAAGATATAATGCATAAGTTAATAATCATATTGTTGTGGTTAGCTCTGGCCCAGCTCCTGCCCCAAGGATTGCGGATGTGGGGGAGACATCCACATGCCGCAGGCCTGTTTTGCTCCCGTTGGAATCTGCTGATGAAGGCTCCTCTGACCAAGAAGACATGAGTGATAGGGAGGAGGAGAGTGTGGCAGGCAGCTCAGAAGGAGATCAATTATCTAGCTCCTCCTTGGATTTGGAACAAGAGTTAATGATACAGCCACGCATGCGGAGTGCGATGCATAGGCAGCAACAACTGAGAGATTATTATCAAAGAAAATGAGGCCATCTGTGGTTGGGTGGGGCTGTGGTAATTAGTGAGGCTGCTATAAATAGCAGCCTGTGGGTTTGGCCATTGTGGAGGATTATCTGATCGTTGTGTTTCGTGCCTGCCTTGCTGACTTCGACCTTTGTGTGCTGATTTCCCCCCGCTTTGAAACTAAACCAGAGCAAAGTGTGTTTCACTTTGTGAAAGAAGAAGGACTGTGAATTGCCTCACAGCTGCAAGCTAAGTATCACAGAACTGATAAGGGACTTGTATCAATTACCAGTTTGTTTGGAGACGAGTGCTCTTTGCTATACAAAAAGAGTGCTTAGTTTATTTGAATTTTCGGTATAAAGAACATTGTTTTGAATTTTCAAACGTGTGTGTGTCTGAAATTTGTATCTGTGAATTTTTGGGATGATTCTACCAGAGAGCTCGACAGAACATCATATATTGGCTCAACTTGGTCTTGAAATATCTAATGTATATCAGTGAGGTAAAACAAGGTTTGATGGCTTTCTAGATGGTAGTGCAACATTTGACTCAATGAACAAAGAAATATGATGGAGAAAATGGATTGTCCTCAAAATGGAGCTGAGCCTGTTGGCCCTGATTGAAGCCCTTGTTTGAGAGGGAGGTTTTGGCTGAATGGAGCCATGAGAAGAAGGATCTATTACCAAGAAGGAAGGGAAAGATGCATATTTGAACCCTTGTTATTCAGTATAAATATGAATGACTTACTAGGACTAATGCAGAATAAAAAACAGATCATGAATAAATGTTATTTCATTTTTTGACAAAAAATACTAAATTAGTGGACCAGTGAAAGGCAGTGCACATAGTATACAGTATTTGGGTTTCAGAAAGTCTTTCCAAAGTAAACCACAACCAAGCTAGAAATATGTGGGATAGAGAGCATTATACCCAGATGGAGTTAGCCTGTGGTGCTCAATGGAACTACCTCTGCGTGGAGGGAAACCAGCAGTGGGGGACCCCAAGGTTCCATTTTAGGCTCAGGACTCTTCAACATCTACATGAATGATTTGGAGGAGGGGAGAAATGGGGAAATCATCAAATTTGAAGACAACACTAAAGTGGCAGGAATACCCAAACCAAAGGGTGAACAGATGGATCTAGATAGTCTTGAACCCTGAGCCTATCTTACAAAATGAAATTCAGTGCAGAGAAAAGTGTAAAGTTTTACATTTAGGCTAGAAAAACCAAATGTACACTTACAGGTTAGATGATAGCTGCCTCAAATGCATGTGAGAGGGATGTTGGAGCCTTAGTGGACAATCACTTAAAAATGGACCAGCAATGGGTGGCACCAGCCAGAAAAGCCAAAAATGTTTGCATTAACAGTGGGATAAAATCAAGATCACGTGAAGTATTAGTACCACTTTATAATTCATTGGCAAGACCACGCTTGGAATACTGCATCCGGTTTTGATCACCATATTATAAAAAAGATGTAGAGACTAAGATGATTAAGGGTCTGGAGACTAAAACATATGAAGAACAGTTGCAGGAATTGGGTGTGTCTACTCTAATGAAAAGGACTGGGGGTGACTGAGAGGAAAATGTAAAGATGGTTTATTTTGTGTAAAGAAGGAAACCAAAGTGGAGTCATATTGTGACATCAAGTTGTCTTTTATACTCAAATGACTTTTCCTCTGTAGCATTATATAGTAGTAATAATAATAATAATAATAATAATAATAATAATTATTATTATTATTATTATTATTATTATTATTATTATTATTATTAATTAGATTTGTATGCCGCCCCTCTCCGAAGACTCAGGGCGGCTCACAACACAACAGCAATACAATATAAATACAAATCCAATATTAATTTTTTTAAAAAACTAATTTTAAAATACATTATTATAAAAAATGTATCTACTACAGAGTCATACACACTCAATCCAACTAAATATAAACATAATAAATATAATAAGGTCAGCGAAAAAAGGATGGGGGGAGATTAATCCCCCCACGCCTGGTGGCAAAGGTGAGTCTTCAAAATTTTACGGAAGGCGAGGAGGGTAGGGGCAGTTCAAATCTCAGGGGGAGCTCATTCCAGAGGGCCGGGGCCACCACAGAGAAGGCTCTTCCCTGGGTCCCGCCAGACGGCATTGTTTTGTCGACGGGACCTGGAGAAGGCCAACTCTGTGGGACCTAACTGGCCGCTGTGACTCGTGCGGCAGAAGGTGGTCTCATAGGTATTCTGGTCCGATGCCATGTAGGGATTTATAGGTCAAAACCAACACTTTGAATTGTGACCGGAAGCTGATCGGCAACCAGTGCAGGCTACAAAGTGTTGATGAAACATGGACATAACTGGGAATGCCCATGATTGCTCTTGCAGCCACATTCTGCATGATCTGAAGTTTCCAAACACTTTTCAAAGATAGCCCCATGTAGAGAGCATTGCAGTAGTCGAACCTCGAGGTGATAAGGGTGTGAGTGGCTGTGAGCAGTGACTCCCGGTCCAAATAGGGCCGCAACTGGTACACCAGACGAACCTGGGCAAACGTCCTCCTTGCCACAGCTGAAAGATGGTGCTCTAATGTAAGCTGTGGATCGAGGATGCCCAAGTTGCGGACCCTCTCCAAGGGGGTCAATAATTCCCCTTCCAGGGTAATGGATGGACAGATGGAATTGTCCTTGGGAGGCAAAACCCACAGCCACTCCATCTTGTCAGGGTTGAGTTTCAGCCTATTGACACCCATCCAGACCCCAACAGCCTCCAGGCACCGGCACATCACTTCCACTGCTTCGCTGACTGGACCTGGGGTGGAGATGTACAACTAGGTATCATCAGCGTACTGATGACACCTCACCCCATGCCCTTGGATGATCTCACTCAGTGGTTTCATGTAGATATTGAATAGCAGGGGGGAGAGGACCGACCCCTGAGGTACCCCAGAAGGGAGAGACCTAGAGGTTGACCTCTGACCCTCCACCAACACTGACTGCGACCGACCAGAGAGGTAGGAGGAGAACCACTGAAGAAATAGAAAAATATGCACCAATCCTCAAAAATTATAATAGGCCCTTTATTGGAATATAATATTTCAGTCAGTATTTCAATTTGTTAATCTAATTGTGGTAAACTGTAAAGGTGGTACGGTAATATTATTCACATAGTTTACAATTTTTAAACTGTATTAGTTTTCATTTTTATTATACAACCTTGATAATATTCTGTCTTTAACATTTCAAACAATGTCTAACCACAAATTGTTCTGATACATTCATGAGAAGCAGGTAGGATTTATTAAAATCTAATATTTTGGATTTGATTTGACCCCGAATATGATACAGAATTCTTCATTGCTTTTTCAGATCAGTTATGGAATTGCTTCAGAGGCTCTGAGTGATAAAAGCAAATTCCCCTTTTTCCACCAGATGCTCCAGAAAGAAGGGATCCAGTACCCAGCCATTGTCCAACTGCTCCTCCATTTCAGATGGACCCTGATTGGCCTCTTTGCTTCAGACACAGAGCAGGGAGAGAATTTCATGAGGACTTTCCCTCCTGTGCTTGTCAGGAATGGAATTTGTGTGGTTATATCACAACAATTTTCAACAACTGAACGTGCAGCCTTCCTCAGGGATGCCCTCTCTAAGTGGAGACAAGTCAACGTCTTTGTTCACTTCATAGAATTTGATTCCCTTTGGGACAGAATTCTTCCTTTCCATTTAACACTTCTGCGCTTGCCGGGACTCATTGAAAGAAAAGTCTGGATCCTCACAAATTTTGTAGGGTACCAAATAAACAAGCGCAGACTTCTCAAATACATCCACAGTATTTTGAGGTTTGGTTATCTGCCCAAACAAAGGCCAAGAGATGATGCCTTTGAATCCTATGTCTTTGTGGAAGAAAAGTTTCAAGATCTTTATTTTCTCTGTTCTCTTTCAAAGAACATCTTTTCTATCAAAGGCCGCAGAAGATGCACCCAGAAAGACCCGCTGGAGACCCGGTGGAAATGGAACAGGCTGAGGATCCCAAATTTCTATGATATTTACACTATCATGAAGACTCTGGCCCAGGCCTTGAGTGCTGCCTATTCCCCCAGATTGAGGAGAAGGAGGAAGGAGGGAGAAAAGAGGTCGGGGTCTCCAAGGCTGCAGCCATGGCAGGTAGGGGTCCCGATATGGATCCATGAATCTTAGATCCTTTGGAGGGGAATCCCCTCAGTAGATCTGACCAATTTAATTACTCAAGAAATAATGATTCCAAAGGGGTGGGGGGTATTCATAAGTTTTGCTACCACTCTGTGGGCGGTGGCTTATTTTGTGGATGTGGCTTGACGGTTATGTGACTGGGTGTGAATGGCTTACCAGCCATGTGATCGGGGTGGTGGTGGTTTCGTGGTTATGTGATAGAACACTATAATAGTTTTTCACTTTATCTCTTCCTTTTTCTTTCTTTCTCATCTATTTCTTGTTTCCTTCCTTCTTCCCTCCTTTCTTTCCCTCCCTCCCATCTAACCACCCAACCAACCTTCCACTTCGCTCATTCCTTCCTTCCTCCTTCCTCCTTCCTTCCTTCCTTCCTTTCTTTCTTTCTTTCTTTTCCTTTCTTCCCTCCTTGAAACCCCTCCCTCCCTCCTTTCTTTTTCTCTTTCTCTTTCTCTCCCCCGCTCTTCTTTTTCCTCCCTCCCTCCCACCCACCCACTCATCCAAATTCTTCCTCTTCCCTTCCTTCCTCCCTCCCTTCTTTCTTTTTCTCTTTCTTTCTTTCTTTCCCCCTGTGTCTTACATTCCCTCCCTCCCACCCAGCCACCTATCCAACTTCCTCCTCCTTCCTTCCTTCTTTCCTCCCTCTGTCCCTACTTTCTCCCCCTCTCTCTTTCTTTCCTTCTCTCTCTCTCCCTCCCTTCTTTCCTCTCTTTCTTTCTCCCCCCTTTCTTTTTCTCTCTTTCCCTCCCTTCTTCCCACCCACCCATCCAACTTCCTTTCCCTACTTCTTTCCTGCCGCCCTCCCTCCCTTTCTTTTTCTCTTTCTTTCTTTCTCTCCCCCTCTCTCTTACATTCCCCTCTCCCACCCACCCACCCACCCAACTTCCTACTTCCTTCCTTCTTTCCTTCCTTCCTTCCCCTCTCCCTCCCTCCATCCGTACCTTCTCTCTCTCTTTTTTTCCTTCTTTCTCTCTCTCTTTCTTTCTCTCCCCTCTCTCTCTTACCTTCCCTCCCTCCTACCCACCCATCCAACTTCCTCCTCCCTCCTTCCTTCCTTCCTTCCTTCTTTCCTCCCTCCCTCCTTTTTCTCTCTTTCCTTCTTTCTCTCTCTCTTCCTTTCTCTTTCTCTGTCTCTCTCTCTTTCTTCCATTCATTCTCTCCCTCCCACCCACCCACCCACCCTTCTTTCTCACTCCTTTCATCCTTCCCTCCTTCCTTCCTTCCTAGTTTTCTCCCTTTCTTCCTTCCTCCCTCCGTCCCCCTGTTCCCTCCCTTCCTCTTTTTATTTATTTCTTTCACTCTCCCTCTCCCTTCCTCCCTCCCTCCCCCCTCTCTCCTTCCTTCTTTCCTTCCTTCACCCAACCACCCTTGCTTCTCCTTCCTCCCTCCCTCCCCCTACACCCTCCCTCTCCCTCCCTCCCTCCCCCTCCCTCCCTCTCCCCCCTCCCTCTCTTTCTTTCTCTCTCTCTTTCTCCTTCTTTCTTCCTCTCTCTCTCTTTCTTTCTTTCTCTCCCTCCCACACACCCAACCTTCTCACTCCTTCCTTCCTTTTCCTCCCCCTCCTTTCCTTCCTTCCTTCCTTCCTTCTTTCTTTCTTTCTTTCTTTCTTTCTCTTTCTCTCCCCCATTCTTTCTTTCTTTCAAACGCGTGCACACACACACACATGGCTACTTTCTCTCCATCTCTTTTCTCTCTGCAAAAGTGGCTCATTATCTGAAAGATATTGACAAACTGGAAGCATAGGGGGACACGGGGGGGAGGGAGAGAGCTAGAAAAAGGATGGAAGAGGCTGGTATGTGTTACGAAAGCAGATCTACATCGCATGTTTGGAGCTTCTCCGGCTCAGCATGGGTGAGGGAGAAGGAACAGGGGCCAGCAGCTCTCTCTGGTTCCCTACCACCGTAGTAGAACCAAGCATCAGTCAGAGAAGCCTGCAAGGGGACCTGGTCCTTGATTTTGGGTCTCCCCAAAGCAGAATGTTCACTTCCTGAGATTCTTATGGCTGCATTTGCCTTCTTTCCAAGAACATCTCCCTGCTGACTCATATTCTGTTTCTAATTAACTATGATTTTGAAATCATTTTAGCAAACATGCATAAAGTTGGTATCCCTCATCTTTATTCCAGTCCATCATTAATATTGCGCTGGATGTGGAATAACAACGTGGAGACAAGAGCTGGAATTTAACTCGGGTCACTTTATTTAATTTAGCATAGCTTTGAATTAACATAACTTTAACTGTTGTAAACAAATAAACAGAATGTCAGGCCGAAGTCTTTATGTGGAGTTAGAGAGTTCAGCCTGACACAACACAAGGGGGGATGGGAGGGGTAGTGAGTAGTCAGAGGGGAAAGTACATAGACACCAACCTGAGAATGGGATTCATTCAGCCTGCAAATTCCAAAATAGCAGCCCCAGTGCTCTTTAAGGAGAAAAAAGATGGCAGCATTCGTCTGGTAGCAGATTTTTGCAATTTAAATGCAGTGTGTGTACAGAACACATCCCCTCCCCCTTATGAAGGATCTACTCAATCATCTAGCAAAGGGGAAAATATTCACCAAGCTGGACTTAAGAGAGGCTTATTATCACATCAGAATAAAGGAAGGGGATGAATGGAAGACAGCTTTTAACTGCCCATTGGGGAGTTTCCAATTCCATGTCATGCCATTTGGCCTAATAGGAGCCCCTGTGGTATTCATGCAGTATATCAATGAAGTACAGTAATACCTCATCTTACAAACTTAATTGGTTCCGGGAGGAGGTTCGTAAGGTGAAAAGTTTGTAAGACGAAACATTGTTTCCCATAGGAATCAATGGAAAAGCGATTAATGGGTGCAAGCCCAAAACTCAGAAACCCGGAAGCCGGGCCGCCACCACCGAAGGAGGCTTGAACCTCCCGGTCCTCCTCGCCCCTTTGCCATGCATGTCATCCTGGGTGAAGCGCTGGGGGGAGGGAATCAGGAAGGTCCTCCTGCTTCCCCCCCAGCTGAAAACACAACGGAGGTCTGTGGCTGCCAGTGGCTTGAGCCCGTATTTCACTGCAGCCTGCTAAAGCCTGTGATCGGGTCCAACATTAGGCTAAGTGCACAGCCACCTCCTCCTCCCCTAGTGATTCAGGGGGAGACTCACTATGAAGTGAATTTTTTTTTAGATTCCCGCATTTTCTGAGGCGAACTGCAGTACCTGATTCATTGGAAAGGGTACCTCCAGTTGGAAGCAACCTGGGTTAAGAGCCAGGATGTCAAAACTGATAGATTAATTAAGTGGTTTCTTGAAACTTACCCAACTAAACCGAAATGTCTTAACTGATACTAACCCCTTGTGTTTATTCTAATTTTCCAGGAGATGGTTCTTTGTGAAGGGGGGCCGCCTGTCAGGCCAAAGTCTTCATGTGGAGTTAGAGAGTTCAGCCTGACACAACACAAGGGGGGATGGGAGGGGTAGTGAGTAGTCAGAGGGGAAAGTTACTAGACACAACCACAGATTCCTTTCTCCAAGCCAAGGCCACCGTTTGTTCTGCCTCAACTGAAGAGAAGAGGAAGTTGATAAGCCCCTGCACACAGACTGGCTCTCGTGATGAACTTGTGGGTGTGGGGGATGCAAGGTGAACCTTAACCTAGGTGGGATTCTGGGAAGGACTCAGAATCGGAATGACAATAGCGTAACATGGTTCTGTAAATAAATCAAGCTCTGATTGAGATAATTGGATTGGGACTTGTTTTATTTCTCAGATGCTATTTAGAATGCTGACACAGTAGGGACCTGCATAGGCCAATCAAACTAATGGGGCGGAAATTACCTAATATCCTTCCTTGGCAACTATAGGGGATAACTCCTTGCTGAATCAGGTGAAGGTAGCCACCTTCACCTGGATCTGAGCCATGCCCTTAAAGCATTTGGGAGGAGCTCACCATCAAATCCCACTCTGGAAATTGGATTAGGTGAGTCCCATGGGCATCCCCTCTCCAATCACCCAGGTCGTGCTGACCTATAGTTCCTGGCGAGAGGCGGCCCATCATCTTTGAATTAGATCTTCATTCGTTCGTTCGTTCATTCATTCATTCATTTATACTTCTTTGCCACCCAGTCCCGAAGGGACTGCCATTCAGACACTATACTTTTCTGGCCACACTGAAAAAAAAAATAGAGGGAACATTGGTCAGATCTCTATCTTGGCCCCCTGACTCCCCCACCCCATCAGCTCATGTAGGCACCTCTGCAAGTTCGAAAGAAAAATGGCATTCCCCTCATCTGATAGGTGAATGCCGTCGGCTCTGTAGAGCCACGACTTGGTGTACTTAATCTAAGGGTGTTTAACCACACAACCACCCAACTCTCTAACTGCTCTGACAATAGCCTGATTGACTGTCTTCCTGGTTTTGTTGATAGCTTTTGGTGACAAGGCATTGCGCCAAACCATCCTTGGAAGGATTTCAGACCACACTAACTGTGTGTCTGGCAACAAATCAGAAATGACCCGAAGGTCCTTACGGTCTTGACAGATTACCATCAAGCCCTTCAGCATCCCAAGGTCATTGCCCCCCAAGTGTATAACCAACCACCTGGGGGCTCCCCTGGAATGGCACTTGCCCAAAACCAAAGGCCCCTTCCAACGAATTTTTTTCCTCTATTCATTTTATTTCTCATCTGCTCTAGAATGTTCCCTATAATTGACCAATTGTGTCAATTATATTTTCTCAATATTTTGTCAGTACATGATTGACAAATTTTTCTCAAACCTTTTCATTCAATTTTGAAGATAATGGCAGTATTATTAACCACAACAAAATACCTTACTCCGCCAGATTTGAAATTCTTGGTTTAGACAACTTACAACTCCGTCATCTCTGTTCCAACTTAATTATAGTTCATAAAATCATATACCAAAATGTCCTACTTGTTAACAACTACTTCACCTTCAACCACAACAACACATGAGCATGAAATAGATTTAAACTAAATGTCAACCGCTCCAAACTTGACTGCAAAAAATATGACTTCAGCAACAGAGTAATCAACGCCTGGAATGCACTACCTGATTCTGTGGTTTCTACTCCTAATCCCAAAACCTTTAACCTTAGCTTATCTACAATTGACCTCTCCTCCTTTCTAAGAGGTCTGTAAGGGGTGTGCATAAGCCTACCGTCCCTGTCCTATTGTCTTCTTTTGTTATTTTTTATCATTACTTATCTAATGTTTTATTTGTACAAATTACCACTCTATAATTGTTTGACAAAATAAATGAATGAATGAATGAATGAATGAATGAATGAATGAATGAATGAATGAATAAATAAATATTTGGAGATTAGACAATTGTAGAAGAAAGATTCAATGTGGGATAAGAAACAATGTTTTGTGTATTTCAAATTCCTGGATGTTCCCATTCTAGTTTCATCCTTTTATGGAGAAGAATGAATATTGGAATATTTCAGAGTTGAAACTGTACTTGGACCAAAATGGAGAGATAAAAGCAGATCTGATCATAGACAGCTACTTGGTTCTCCCCAAGGAGGATGTCGAGAGACAGAATCTGGCGTATTTTATAAGACAGAGATTTTCTATCGACCAAGGTGCTCTTTCACGGCTAAAGTTGCTCAATAAGGTGGGAGGAATTTTGCTGTTTTTTCTGTTTTCCAAAGCCTGAGGTCCCATTTCAATTGGGAAAAGACTAGAGTCTCCAGGGTGGTAGGCCTTCCAAGCCAGTTGGTGTAATCTAATTGTTTGTTTGTTTATTTATTTGTTTGTTTATGTTGGAAGGGACCTTACCGGTCTTCTAGTCCAGTGTTTCCCAACATTTTTGGAGCCGTGGCACTTTATTCATATTTTCAAAATCCTGGGGAACATTGAGCGGGGGGGGGGGGTGTAAAATAAGTTTGGACAAAAAAAATCTCTCTCTTCCTCCCTTTCACTCTATTTCTCTCTACCTCCCTCTTTCTCTCTCTTAATTCCTTCCTCTTTCTCTCTCTCTCCATCCCTCTTTCTTTCTCTCTTCCTTCCTTCCTCTCTTTTTTGCTCTCTTTCTCTCCCTCCTTCCCTCCCTCTATGTCTTTTTCTCCCCCTCCTTCTACCCTCTCTTGCTCTCTCTCTCTTGCTTTCTTTCTCTCTCTCTCTCTTTCTCTCTCTCTCTCTTTCTCTGTCTCTCTTGGTATCTCTCTCTTTCTCTCTCTCTCTCAGTCTCTTGCTATCTCTCTCTTTCTCTCTCTCCCATTCTCTTTCTCTCTTTCTATCCCTCTTGCTATCTCTCTTTCTTTCTCTCTTGCTATCTCACTCACTCTCTTTCTCTCTGTCTCTCTGTCTCTCTTGCTATCTCTCTCTCTCTGTCTCTCTTGCTATCTCTCTTTCTTTCTTTCTCTCTCTGTCTCTCTTGCTATCTCTCTTTCTTTCTCTCTCTCTGTCTCTCTTGTTATCTCTCTTTCTTTCTATCTCTCTCTTTCTCTGTCTCTTGTGCTCTCTCTCTCTTTCTCTCTCGTTACACCATGCAACGGGCAGTAGCCAGGGGTGGCGGCAGAGCGGTTGACTGTGAGTGGGAGCCCTGACGGCAGCAGCTGGATGTGCTGCTGGATGCCGTACACGCTGGCGCTGCGCTGGGCACGGGGCTGGCACCTCCAGCCCAGCCAGCGGGCCAGTGCCAGCTCCACAGCACCAGCATGTACAGCGTCCAGCAGCACGTCCAGCCACCGCCGTCGGTGCCTCCACCCTGGAGCTCCCTCTTGCCGCCGCCATCCCCCAGTGACTGCCCGGTGCCGCTACAGCTGGTGAACTCCTGCTCCCACTGCCGGTGCCCTCCCGCCGGGCCCCAAAGCATATTTGTTGCCACCCTTACCAAGGAAGCTCCAGCTGGGTGGGGCGCTGCCAGTGCCTCCGCCCTGGAGCTCTTGCTCGCCACCCGCCATCCCCTGGCTACTACCCGGTGCCGCTGCTGGGCTCCAAAGCTCATCTGCCACAAAAAGGAAGGCGTGAAAAAGGAGGCACGAAAAATGAAGCTCAGCTTCCGGTTTCGGAAGCTGAGCTTCGCGGCACACCTGACCATGTCTCGCGGCACACTAGTGTGCCATGGCACACTGATTGAAAAACACTGTTCTAGTCCAACCCCCTACTAATGCAAGAGACCCTACATCACCCCAGATCAATAGCATTCCAATCTTTTCTTGAAAGTCTCTAGTGTTGGAGCATTCACCACCTCTGCAAGCAAGCCATTCCACTGGTTGATTGCTCTCACCGTCAGAAATTTCTTCCTTATTTCCAGATTATTTATTTATTTTATTTATTTTATTTGACTTCTATGCCGCCCAATCCTGAAGGACTCAGGGTGACTTACAGTAGTATAAAATTACAATTAACAACAATAATAAAAAGAAGTCAAGGAAAAAAACTAATTTCTAAAATCATCATTAAAATTAAGATAATTTAATGGCATACTTACTAAAGAGGTTGAATCTCTCTTTGGTCAGCTTCCATCCATTGCCCCTTGTCTGGCCTTCTGGTGCTTTAGAAAACAATGTGACCCTCTCCTCTCTGTGGCAGCCCCTCAAGTATTTGAAGACTGCTATCATATCCTCCCTGGACCTCCTCTTTGCTAGACTATCCATGCCCAGTTCCTGCAAACTTTCCCCGTATATCTTAATTTCTAGTCTCTTTATTATTCTGGTTGCTCTCTTCTACACTTTCTCTAAAGCAGTGATGGCAAACCTTTTTCTCCTTGGGTGCCGAAAGAGTGTGGACATGCGCTACCATGCATGTGCGAGTGCCCACTCCCATAATTCAATTCCTGGGGAGGGCAAAAACAGCTCCCCCCATGAGGCCCCCTGGAGGTCAGGAACAGGCTGTTTTCCCAACTTCTGTTGGGCCCAGTAGCCTCATGTTTTGCCCTCCAAAGGCTTCCCTGGAGCTGGGGGAGGGTAAAAATGCCCCTCCCCAGAGGCTCTCTGGAAACCAAAAATGCCCTCCCAGAGCCTCTGTGAGAGCCAAAAATCAGCTGGCCAGCACACACATGCACATTGGAGCAGAGCTAGGGCAATGGCTTGTGTGCCAGCAGATGTAGCTCCACGTGCCACCAGTGGCATCGGTGTCATGGTTTCACCATCACTGATATATAACATTTGTCAGGCAGGGGACTAAGATCTAATTGCCTCAAGCCTGGTAAGATAAATGAGTCTTAAGACTCTTATGGAAATGAGATTGGTTTGGCATGATTTGTTCCTCACAAACCCATGTTGGCTGTTGGTTATTACGTTATTTGTCTCTAGGTAGTGGCAGATCTGCTTCTTGATTATTTTTTCTAGTATTTTTCCAGATATTGACGTTAGGCTGATCAGTCTGTAGTTTCCTGGATTGGGGGGGGGGGGGTTGCCTTTTTTATAGATAGGAACCACATTGGCATGTTTCCAATTATCTGGTAGTTCTCCCGTGAGCCACGATCATTGGACGATGTGGTAAAATGATTTGGTGATGACCTCATTATTTTAGGACTCTGGGGTGTAGTCCATGTGGTCCTGGTGATTTGTACTCGTTGAGTTTCAACAGGTGGTCTCTTATTGTGTTTTTGTTGATGTGGAGTTGAGTTCAACTGTATTTCCTGCAGCTGTGTTACATTTTTGTTGGTTTACAATTTTTAGTGAGTGAAGACTGATGCAAAGAATATGTTGAGTAGTTCTGCTTTGTCTCTGTTGTCTGTTATTTCTCTGCCATCTTCTCTTTTTAGAGGACCAACTATTTCTTGGGTTATTTTTTTATTCTGTATATGTTGGAAGAAACATTCTTTTATTGTCTTTGACTTTTGTTGCTAGTCTTAGTTCGTTCTTGGCCTTTGTTGTCCTGATTTTTTCTTTGCAGATTCTGGCTGTCTGTTAGTACTCAGTTATGTATCCTTCTTTCCATTTTTTGTATTTGTCTTTTTTTTTCATTCAGTTTGTCTGTGAAGTCTCTGTGTAGCCATGCTGGTTTCTTTTTGGATTTGGATTTTGTGTATTTTTTTTTTCATCAGGATGGTGTTGTTCTGGGCTTCTATGATCATGGTGTTTAAGGTCTCCCAAACTCCTTGTGTGGTTTTGCCTTTTAGGGCTTCTATCCAGGGGACTGCTCTCAGGTTTTCTCTAAGTTGGTTGAAGCCCACTTTTCTAAAATCTAGGGCATTAGTGTTGTTGGGTCCTGTTATTTGTGTTAGCATTACGTTGAACTTTATAATGGTGTGGTGGCTTTCAACCAGTGCCCCTTCAGTTTAAACTCCTTCTATCACTTCTTCTCTATTTGTGAGAATTAGGTCTAGTGTGTCTCCCCCTCTAGTTTCTTCCTCCTCTTTTTGGACGATGAAGTTGTCTGCAAGGCTGGTTAGAAATTTGTTTAATTTTTTGCTTGGTGCAGAATTGGTTTTCCAATTGATGTCTGGGTAATTGAAGTCTCCCATTATTACAGTGTTGTTTATCTTACATGTTTTAGCTGGTTGGTAAAATGGCTGTCCATTATATCTGTTTGGTTTGGTGGTTTGTAGCATACTCCTACTGTTGTGTCACACTTTTTTTCCTTTATGTTGACCCATATGCTTTCGAGGAGGGTTTCTTCTCTTGTTACTTGTATCTCTGTGGCATTGTAGTCATCCTTTATGTATCATGCAACTCCACCGCCTTTTTTGTGTGATCTATTGTTTAAAAAAGTTTGTATCTTTTTATCTCTGTGTTTCATCCCACCAGGTTTCAGTTATTCCAACTATGTCGCCTTCATATATTAATATTTCCAGTTTACCCTGTTTGTTCCCAAGGCTTTGTGTTTGTATACAGGCATTTGAGTTCTTTGTGCCTGGTTCTAGGTGAGCTCTTTGTGTCTTTTGATTGTTGTTTTAGTTTGTCCCCATTCCCTGCCCTCTTTGATTCATCGTTTGCCTTGTTGGCTAGAGGTCTTTGGAGCTGGGAGTCCTAAAGTCTGGTCACCTACCCAACTCAGTTTTAGTTTAACCGTGCTGTTCTGTTCGCAAAGACTGTACACATACTGTTCCCGGATCTATTTGACCTGGACTAAAAATGGTTTATTTTAGCTACTTAATTTAAAAAAAAACTTTTTCAATTGGTTTACTAATTTGAACATTTCTGATCGCAACCAAATGAAAAATGAAATGAAAACTGTAGCACGATTAATAAAGACAATTATGTAAAATTAGTACAAAATATAAACAAGGACATAGATAAATGGTCAAATTTACAACTTTCTCTGATGGGTAAAATAGCAGCTATAAAAAGTAACATTTTGCCAAGGGTCCTATACCTCTTTCAGGTAGCTCCAATAAAACTTAACAAAACATTTTTTACAAGTATTAACCAAAAAATTCATAAATTTATATGGTCAAAAAAAAACAAAAAACCAGAATTAAATTAAAACTGCTGCAGGATCATAGGAAGAGGGGGGGATTCGGATTGCCAGATCTGGAACTTTATTATAAATCTGCAATATTAAATTGAATAAAAGAATGGATCCACCTCAAAAGTACTAGGTGACTAACATTAGAAGGCTTCGATCTCCAAGCAGGCTGGCATGCATTTTTGGGAGGTGAAAAGCACAAAACACACACATACTTCAAACAACACTATATTAGAAATAGCTTAATCGAGACTTGGATACAAATTAAAAAATCTCATTACTGCCAATCACCAAAATGGTTGTCTCCAACAGAGGCAATAACTTATCCTAACCTATTGGATACCCCAAAATAGTAACATACGAGTAAATTTTAGATCAACAAGAAAATTTGATATCTACACAAATCTTAGGGGAGAAAGGGATAAATCTGGATTGGTGGACCTGCTTACAAACCCGATCTAAATATAAAGAAGATAAATCTAAATATGGTTTTCAAAACAACACTCTCCTAGATAAAATCCTTTTAGGCTCTGACAAAAAATCAATTTCTAGAATATATAAATTTTTACTCACCCATGAGATGGCCGAAGGACAGTAAAAGGAACAATGATCGATTGGTCTCAAAATTTTGGGTATTCTATAAACTTAGTAGAATGGGAAAGAATTTTGAACATAAACTACAAGCATACCTTGGCAATATCCTGTAAGGAAAACCTGTATAAAATGTTCTACCGCTGGCACCTCCCCCCAGCATGACTCAATAAAATGTACCCAAACATTTTGCCACTTTGCTGGAAGTGCAAAAGGGAAACAGGAACCTATTATCATCTATGGTGGACCTGCCCCATTGCCAAAAAATTCTGGCTCAAAATTAAAAGCTATTTAGAACAAATTGTCACGCAGACGATTCACCTAAAACCTGAACTCTTTCTTTTCGGCATTGCAAGACAGAAACTTAAAAATGAAGATAAATATCTAATCCTCCACATTATAATGGCAGCCAGACTACTATATGCCCAAAACTGGAAAACCGATATAGTTAAGCTTCATAAATAAAGTTCTTGAATGTGCCGAAATGACTAAATTGACATTGGAGCTGCAGGAGAAGGATAAATCCAAATTTTATGAAATATGGGAAAGATGGTATAAATGGCTTGAACGGAGAAAATATATAAAAAATAAAACAGAATAACAATATCAGGCACTCCTTCTTCTCACACCCATATGTAACGACCATAAGGAAATATTACACCACGAGTCAACAGAACTTAAACTCCCTAGTTGCTTACACTCCTCCAAAAGCACATAAAAGAAATATTAAGACAATATCTACAACATAAGAAAATAGGTATACACAAATCCATACCTCAGACATGAACAACTAGCCTAAGATCGCTCGACAACGATAGTCAATGATATGGTTGACGATTTATGTTTGTTTGTCTTTGCTGTTTATTGATCACTGAAATGTAATATTATATATGCTAATGCATTGTTTGTCCCTTGTTCCATCCCCCCCTTTTCCCCTTCCCATGTATGCTTTTGTTTGTTTTACCTGACCTTTTATCTGTGTAGAAAATCAATTAAAAAAAATTTTTTTTAAAGAAAAATGAAATGAAAAAATGTTTGTTTATTTTGCTCAGAAAAGCCCCTCCCCCCATCTGTGTGTAATAATGTTTATTTATATATAGATTAGGCAGCAAGTTACAATTTTTTTTGAATACTTTTTGCATTGGTTTACTAATTTTAACATTCCTGATCACAACAAAATGAAAAATGAAATGAAAAAAATAATGTTTAGTTGTTTATTTTGCTCAGAAAAGCCCTCCTCCCCGGCTGTCTGCAGTTATGTTTGCTTTATATATAGACCAGGCTGCAAGTTCCAAATTACATACTTGTTTTTAGTACAATGGGTTTCTTGCATAAAATTAGTTGCCCGTGTATCATTTACTTACTTTTCTGTGTACTTCATCCAGTGGTGGTCTGGAGGTAGAATAAACAGGTATGCAGTACTGGTAGCAAAATTTTGCTTGGCTTATACTCGAGTAAAATTTTGCAGAATTTTAGCAAAATTGAGACCCCAATTACGAGTACTCTCCTTTTTTTTTTTAGGCTAGGATTTTTTGAGCAGTTCTTTTATTGTCGTGGTGGTGTCTGGTGGTGCTGTTTTATGAGGATTATTATTGTTGTTGTTTTGAGGATGATTATAGTTCTTCAATAGACAGGACCTAAGTGGCATAGTTTTGCCATGTTTTATGGAAATCTTTCAAGATCTTACTGGTCAGAGGTTTCTTTCTTCATCATAGTTTTATTCTACATTAAAAAACTGAATGAAGTAAAAGTTTTCTAAACCTTTTACAGTAAACTTTATTCTCAGTTTTAATATGAATATATCAACATACTTAAATCTTTTTTTTAAATTCCATCTCTCCAGACTTTATTAAATAGAAAAGTACTTTATTGTAATGTTAAATTCCAAAACCAAAGGAGAGGAATTAAATGAAGAATCTGACAATTGTAATACCTCCTGCATCTGTTCAGAAGTACAGTGGTCCCTCGACTTGCGCGTTCTCGATTAGCGCGAAACGCTGCAACGCGGTTTTTCAAAAAATATTATTTAAAAAAATAAAATATTAAAAAATATTTTTTTTTTTATTCTGTTCCCTGAATGGAGACCGCCGGCCGCTCAATCGGGCCGGCAGGGAACAGAATGGAGCCTTCCGCGGCGGGGCTGGTAAGGGGGGGAGCCGAGGGGGGAGCCGAGCCCAGCCCTGTGGCATTCGCTTTCCTCCCGCCGGCAGCCGACTGATCGTGGGCTCCTTCGCAACCTCGGAGAGCTTCCTGGTTTTCGTGAGCTTTCATGCCCCGGAAGCTCTCCGAGGTTGCGAAGGAGCCCACGATCAGTCTCGGCTGCGGGTGGGAGGAAGGCGAATCCCCCGTGGGCTCCGTTACATCTTCCGCTGCCAGCCAGGCCATGCTGGCGGCAGCGGAACAATCGCTGGCTGTCAACTTTTCTTTTTAAAACTGGGCAGGAGCTGACTTGCCTCCCCAGTGCTAAAAAGAAAAGTTGACAGCCAGCGCTACGACTGACGGAAGCGCTGCTTCTCCGGTCGCCCGGTCCTCTCCTGCCTCCTGCGCCGATGTTCCCCGCTGCGACGGAAGGCAGTCGCTTGGCTAGGGAGGCTCGGCCGAAAGGGGCTGGAGCGGCAGAGCCGAGCACGCCTTCCACCCAGGGAGTCCTGCCCTTTCATCCCCGCCGACCACAGGGGCGAGGGGTGGGGATGAAGGGGCAGGACTTCCCGGGCGGAAGGCGTGCTCGGCTCTGCCGCTCCAGCCCCTTTCGGCCGAGCCTCCCCGGCCAAGCAGCCAGGGAAGTCGAGCCAGGCGTGGCGGCGGCAGTGCTGCTTCTCTGGTCGCCCGGTCCTCCCTAGCCAAGCGACTGCCTTCCGTCACAGCGGGGAACATCGGCGCAGGAGGCAGGAGAGGACCGGGCGACCGGAGAAGCAACGCTGCCGCCGCCACGCCTGGCTCGACTTCCCTGGCTGCTTGGCCGGGGAGGCCCGGGAAGTCCTGCCCCTTCATCCCCACCCCTCGCCCCTGTGGCCGGCTCATCCAGGGGGGCGTGTGTGAACTGGCAAGCGGCAAGCGGGAAGACCAAGGGAAGGTTCCTTCAGCCGCCCAACACCTGATCCGCTCCGCAGCGCGGCAGCAGCGAGGAGCCGAAGATGGGGTTTCCCCTTTGCCTTTACCCCATCTTCGGCTCCTCACTGCTTCCACGCTGCGGAGCAGATCAGCTGTTGGGCGGCTGAAGGAATCTTCCCTTGGTCTTCCCCGCCGCCCACACGCAAACTCCACCATCTGCGCATGTGCGGCCATGAAAAAAATGGTGCACATGCGCAGATGGTGGTTTTACTTCCGCATCCAATATAACGCGGAAATCGGTTAGCGCGGGAGGTCTTGGAACGTAACCCCCGCGCTAACCGAGAGATCACTGTAGTCAGAGATTTCATATTTGCTTCAGGAAAGACCAGAGGCTAATTGTCTCCATCCATTTTTACCTCCGTTTTCTATGGATGGAGAGTCCTAACACATTCTCTTTTTTCTGCTCAGTCTCTGCCTGAGTCCAAATGTGTGGAAAGTTGTCATCCTGGATTTGTCAAGAGGGCTCAAGAAGGAGAGCCAGTTTGCTGCTATGACTGCGTTCCTTGTCCAGAGGGGACCTTCTCCACTCAGGAAGGTGGGTGACCCTGAGGAAAATGGGAGGCTTTGTGGAACTGGATCCATCTAGAATCTTTTCATGAAAGTGCAAGTTAAAAGGGAGATTGGAGCAAATCTGTTTTTTTATTTCTAATCTGCACAATTTCTTATCTAAAAAGAAGTAATCTTGAAGAAGGGCTGGGATGAGACGGGAGGAGGGGGTGGGAGACTGGGCAAGCTTTACTAACAGCAGAGGAAATATCTCTTACACTCAAGACAATAAACATACATTTCAATGCAACATTATATATCAAATCATTTTTTGACTTACGAGTCTGTCAGTCCATATAATGTGGATAAATGCTCAGTTTTTTATAAGTGTTCTTATATTCGTCAAAATGGACAGTCGCGATTTCATGTAAATATACAATATACAAACTAAATATAAACTTTGACTATAAAGTTTAACTCCATTCTATTTGTTTAACGTTTTTTGTTTCTTGCCAACATTTGCTTTTTAATTTTTATAGAAACATAGAAACAACGAAGATTGATGGCAGAAAAAGACCTCATGGTCCATCTAGTCTGCCCTTACACTATTTCCTGTATTTTATCTTAGGATGGATATATTTTTATCTATTTATTTATTTATTTGATTTTTATGCCGCCCTTCTCCTTAGACTCAGGGCAGCTTACAACATGTTAGCAATAGCACTTTTTTAACAGAGCTAGGCTATTGCCCCCACAATCCGGGTCCTCATTTACCCACCTCTGAAGGATGGAAGGCTGAGTCAACCTTGAGCCGGTGATGAGATTTGAACCGCTGACCTTCAGCTCTACAAGTCAGCTTCAGTGGCCTGCAGTACAGCACTCTACCTGCTGCGCCACTCCGGCTCTTATCCCAGGCATGTTTAAATTCAGTTACTGTGGATTTACCAACCACATCTGTTGGAAGTTTGTTCCAAGCATCTACTACTCTTAGTATCCCTAAGCAGCCTTTTAGTCTCTCTGATAAATATAACTCTGTCAGAGTGAATGGACCTATCACAGTGTTTTGTTCTTCCTTAGTAAAGTATATACTTAAAATTTCCATTTCCTAAAAAGGGGGGCTATAAATTTGCTCTTAGATTTTTCCGCTTCCAGGCGTTCTACATGAAAGAGTCATTTCATGTGTTCTATTACCATGGCTACTGTTGGCACTGTGGGTTCCAGCCAACATTTTAATAAACACTTTTTGCTGACCAGCAATAAAACATGTAAGAGTTTGCGTTTACCCGGGGAATTCTGTGGCTCACCATTTAACATTTCAAAGTCACAATGAAATAGACATAATTTGGAAGAAAGGTTGTTTTCCCTAGGCCAAGGGTAGGCAAACTTAAATATTCAAAGAGCCATTGGATCCATTTCCCACCGAAAAAAGCCGCCGGGAGCCACAAAACCTGGGTGGGTGTGGCAACTGACATCACTCACTCTTACCCAGTCACATGACCCCCCCAGCCATGCCTACCAAGCCAGTCATTAGGACAGAGAACTGAGAACCACAAAACCCTTTTCTCTCTCTCCCCTTCTATCTATTTCTCTCTCCCTCTCTGTCTCTGTGTCTCTCCCTCTCTATCTCTGGATTTCTCTATGGTTCTCTCCCCCTTCCCTTCTATCTCCCCTTCTTCCAGCACACTTTATATGAACTAGCCCCTTTTACAATATGACTTATAACAGTTCATTTAGTTATTGTTCAAAGTTACAAGAGCACAGAAAAAAGTAATTTATGACTGTTTTTTCACACTAAAGTCTATTGCAGAATGCTCACATGATCAAAGTTCAGATGCTTAGCAACTAATCCATATTTATGACAGTTGCAGTGTCCAGGGGTCATATGATCCCCTTTTGTAACCTTCTGACAAATATCTTTTTTTAATTCCTTCCTTTATCATAACCAAAAACCTCTAAAAATATCTTTAGGTATGTAATCAAGCCTGTTATCTAAATTAGTATGAATTTGTTGTAACTATATATGTCTTACTCACACAATGCTGCCTTTTATTGTAATGAAAATAGATGGTATATCGCATTGTATGATTGTATGTGTAGAGAAAAAAATTATCCTCCCCCCCCCCCCCAAAAAAAAAAGTAATGGGAGCTCACTCCGTTATGCAGCATTAGGGATTCGAACCGCCGAATGGACAATCTTTCTGATCAGCAAGCTCAGCCAACTGAGCCACCACATCCCCTAATCGGTTCCTGGATTTGTCACTTAACTATTTGACTGAGTTGACTGAGTTCTTTGATTTGAGGAACTGCCCATTTCCCATTCTTAAATCATTATCACATGGATATGATAATATTACATTACAAGAGTCACGTATGCTCTCAGAAAAAAAAATCCATGTTCCAAGGAAACGAAAACAATGATATACAAGAAACTAAACCTAAAAAACCAGAGTAAACATGAGGCAGCAATGTGGAGCAGTAGATAAAAAAGCCAACAATCTTAAGCTGCATCAACAGGGGGATACACTCCAAGACTAGGGAGATACTACGGTAATAATAATTTAATAATAACAATTTATTAGATTTGTATGCCACTCCTTTCCAAAACTTGGGGCGGCTCACAATGTTGTTTGGCGGGACACAGGGGAAGAGCCTTCTCTGTGGCGGCCCCGGCCCTCTGGAACCAGCTCCCCCTGGAGATTAGAACTGCCCCCACCCTCCCTGCCTTTCATAAACTTCTTAAAACCCACCTTTGCCATCAGGCATGGGGGGACTGAGACATCTCCCCCGGGGCCTATACAGTTTATACATGGTATGTTTGTGTGTATGTTTGTTTTTAATAATGGGGGTTTTAGTGTTTTTTAAATTATTAGATTTGTTTTACATTGTCTTTATTATTGCTGTGAGCCTCCCCGAGTCTACGGAGAGGGGTGGCATACAAATCTAATAAATAATAAATAAATAAATAAATAATAATAATAATAATAACATAGCAATAATACAATACATTACAAATCTAATAATAAAATTTTTAAAAGTCAATTAAAAAATAAAGCTCTCCTCATCCGGGATTTAATCCTGGATGAGGAGGCCGACCTGGCATGTGTAACTGAAACCTGGCTGGGCCCGGAGGGAGGAGTTCCTCTCTCGGAAATCTGCCCAGCTGGGTTTCAGATATGGCATCAACCTCGACCCCAGGGAAGGGGGGGAGGAGTGGCTATTGTAGCCAGGGAGAGCCTTGGCCTGCGTGGGCTCGTTGCTCCGGAGATTGCGGGTTGCGAGTCCCTCCTTGTGAAGTTGGACTTAGGGGTTCAGGTGGGCTTGTTTCTCACGTACCTGCCTCCCAGCTGCGTGTCAAAAGCCCTGCCTGTGCTACTCGAGGAGGTAGCCGGGTTGGCGGTGGAGTTCCCCGGACTTATTGTCCTGGGGGACTTCAATCTGCCGTCACTCGGCGAAACCTCTGGGTTGGCACAGGAGTTCATGGCCACCATGACAGCCATGGACCTGACTCAAGTAGTTCAGGGTCCGACTCACGAGGGAGGGCACGCACCTGACATGGTATTCCTCTCTGAGCAACTGAGTAATGGTCTGAGACTAAGGGGCTTAGATGCGCTGCCTTTGTCATGGTCAGACCATTTCCTACTACGGCTTGACTTCCTGGCTCCAATCCTTCCCCGCAGGGAGGCGGAACCAATTAAGATGTTCCGCCCCAGACGCCTGATGGACCCTGAGGGCTTTCAGACGGCGCTTGGGGTTATACCAGAGGCACTTGTCCACAGTCCGGCAGAGTCTCTTGCGGAAGCCTGGAACAAGGCCGCAGCGGAGGCTCTTGACCGGATTGCGCCTTTGCGACCTCTCCGAGGTGCTAGACCCCGTAGAGCTCCATGGTTCAACGAGGAGCTCCGGGAGTTGAAACGCCAGAAGAGACGTCTAGAGAAGCGATGGAGGAAGAGTAGGTCTGAATCCGACCGAACACTTGTAAGAGCTTTTATTAAGACTTACAAAGTGGCGCTCAAGGCGGCAAGATGCGCGTACCATGCCGCCTTGATTGCATCAGCGGAATCCCGCCCGGCCGCTCTGTTTAGGGTGACCCGCTCCCTTCTTAACCAGGGGGGAGTTGGGGAGCCCTTACAGAGTAGTGCCGAGGACTTTAACACGTTTTTCGCTGATAAAGTCGCTCGGATCCGAGCCGACCTCGACTCCAATTGTAAAACAGAGTCGACTGACAACGAGTCAGTCGAGGTGACTGGGGCACGTACTTGTCCACCTGTCTGGGAAGAGTTTGATCTGGTGACACCTGATGAAGTGGACAAGGCCATCGGAGCTGTGAGTTCCACCACCTGTTTACTGGATCCGTGTCCCTCCTGGTTGGTTTCGGCCAGCAGGGAGGTGACACGGAGCTGGGCCCAGGAGATTACCAACGCTTCCTTGGGGAGGGGAGTTTTTCCATCACTCTATAAAGAAGCGCTTGTGCGCCCCCTCCTCAAGAAGCCCTCCCTGGACCCAGCCGTACTTAACAACTACCGTCCAGTCTCCAACCTTCCCTTTATGGGAAAGGTTGTCGAGAAGGTGGTGGCACTCCAGCTCCAGCGGTCCTTGGAAGAAGCCGATTATCTAGGTCCTCAGCAGTCGGGTTTCAGGGCCAGTTACAGCACGGAAACCGCTTTGGTCGCGTTGATGGATGATCTCTGGCGGGCCCGGGACAGGGGTTTATCCTCTGTCCTGGTGCTCCTTGACCTCTCAGCGGCTTTCGATACCATCGACCATGGTATCCTTCTGCACCGGCTGGAGGGGCTGGGAGTGGGAGGCACTGTTCTTCAGTGGTTCTCCTCCTACCTCTCTGGCCGGTCGCAGTCGGTGTTAGTGGGGGGTCAGAGGTCGACTCCTAGGTTTCTCCCTTGTGGGGTGCCTCAGGGGTCGGTCCTCTCCCCCCTACTATTCAACATCTACATGAAACCGCTGGGCGAGATCATCCAAGGACATGGGGTGAGGTATCATCAATATGCCGATGATACCCAGCTTTACATCTCCACCCCATGCCCAGTCAACGAAGCGGCGGAAGTGATGTGCCGGTGCCTGGAGGCTGTTGGGGCCTGGATGGGTGTCAACAGACTCAAGCTCAACCCGGATAAGACGGAGTGGCTGTGGGTTCTGCCTCCCAAGGACAATCCCATCTGTCCGTCCATCACCCTGGGGGGGGAATTATTGACCCCCTCAGAGAGGGTCCGCAACTTGGGCGTCCTCCTCGATCCACAGCTCACATTAGAACAACATCTTTCAGCTGTGGCGAGGGGGGGCGTTTGCCCAGGTTCGCCTGGTGCACCAGTTGCGGCCCTATCTGGACCGGGACTCATTGCTCACAGTCACTCATGCCCTCATCACCTCGAGGTTCGACTACTGTAATGCTCTCTACATGGGGCTACCTTTGAAAAGTGTTCGGAAACTTCAGATCGTGCAAAATGCAGCTGCGAGAGCAGTCATGGGCCTACCTAGGTATGCCCATGTTTCACCATCACTCCGCAGTCTGCATTGGTTGCCGATCAATTTCCGGTCACAATTCAAAGTGTTGGTTATGACCTTTAAAGCCCTTCATGGCATCGGACCAGAATATCTCCGAGACCGCCTCCTGCCGCACGAATCCCAGCGACCGATTAGGTCCCACAGAGTGGGCCTTCTCCGGGTCCCGTCAACTAAACAATGTCGGTTGGCGGGCCCCAGGGGAAGAGCCTTCTCTGTGGCGGCCCCGGCCCTCTGGAACCAACTCCCCCCAGAGATTAGAACTGCCCCTACTCTTCCTGCCTTCCGTAAACTCCTTAAAACCCACCTTTGCCGTCAGGCATGGGGGAACTGAAACATCTCCCCCTGGGCACGTTTAATCTATGCATGGTATGTCTGTGTGTGTGACTGTTAGCATATGGGGTTTTTTAAATATTAAATATTTTAAATTTGTCTGATTGCTTATGATTTGTTTTTACATGTTGTGAGCCGCCCCGAGTCTTCGGAGAGGGGCGGCATACAAATCTAAGTAATACATAAATAAATAAATAAATAAAATAAATAAAAAAACATTAATATAGCATAATCAGTGTCATAAAATCACCAACTACACAATCGTACACATTCAACCCAGTTAATCATACAACAGAGGTCAGAAAACACAACGAAGGGGGGGGGGGGTAATCATCCCCACGCCTGGCGACAGATGTGTCTTCAGCATTTTACAGAAGGCGAGGAGGGTGGGGGCTGTTCAAATCTCTGGAGGGAGTTGATTCCAGAGGGTCGAGGCCGCCACAAAGAAGGCTCTTCCTCTGGGCCCCACCAACCGACATTGTTTAGTCCAGTGTTTCCCAACCTTGGCCACTTAAAGGTATCTGGACTTCAACTCCCAGAATTCCCCAGCCAGCATTCATTTACAAGTATAATAATAATAATAATAATAATAATAATAATAACAACAATAACAACAACAACAAAAACAACAACAACAAAAACAGAGGGAAGAGATCTTGGAGGTCTTCTAGTCCAACCCCCTGCTTAGGCAGGAAACCCTACACTACTTCAGACAGATGGTTATCCAATATCTGCTTAAAAACTTCCAGTGTTGGGGCATTTGCAACTTCTGGAGGCAGGCTGTTTCACTGATCAACTGTTCTGACTGTCAGCAAATTTCTCCTTAGTTCTAAGTTGCTTCTCTCCTTGTTTAGTTTCCACCCATTGCTCCTTGTTCTACCCTCGGGTGCTTTGGAGAGTAGGTTGACTCTTTAATAATAAAGATATTAATAAATTAAATAATAAAGATAATAGATCACTAAATAACAATTTGGGGTTACACAATTATTAATTGTAAAATCTTTCTTCTACAAGATGATCAAGATGATTGGGGTGATACGATTGCAGTTTGTTATAAGGCAAGTCAGATACAGTTCTAGTTACAGGACTCCTTATATAAGCCAACCTTTTTAAATTAACAAAACAATAAGAATAATATAAAATTTAACAAATAACACTGTTCTAAATATTGCTAAAAAGAAATTTACATAATTCTTGTGTATATTACCCTAGAATTTAAATTGATGACCTCCTTTTTTTCTGGTAACAGGTGGCCAAACTCCATCCTTCCTTCCATTAAGTGTAGTATTTTTATCATAACCTTTTAAAATACATAAGTAATAGTCACAAGACAAGTAGTACAAATTCACCCCCTTTTGCTAGATGCCGTCTACTGCCAATTGGTAGAATTGTTATTAGGAGTAACCATGCAGCACCCAGCATGTGCTACATGAATGTTGGGTACCTATCAGGTTGTTTGAAGAAGCAAGGATTAACCCAAATCATCACAATTTCCATTTTGTGTGTGATGAAATTGCTCAAAAAAGATTATTTTTTTGTTGCCGAGGATGTAGCTTGTTTCAGAGCTGGTCAGTCTTCTTCTTGTGAAGGTGCACTGTAGTGGTCCAGTCTCTTCTTAAAAACTGCCAATGTTGAAGAACTCACAATTTCTGCATGCCAGCTGTTCCACTGGTTACGTGCTATAACTGTTAGGAAGTTTCTCCTTAATTCCATATTACTTCCAGATGTTACAGAATACCGCAGGGATCCTCCAAGTCCAATATATTAACTGTTTTGTTAAAAAGATGATATGATTCATTATTAACCTCTATTAATGTAGATTTCTATGAAGATTCTACACATTACACAGAAAATAATTAACATCCTATGACTCCCCTCAACTTCATATACCTGGCTACATTTTGAAAAATATCCTTCTTAGCTCTTTTTAATGGAATTGTTTACATATATGCCTTGGAATATGTATTTGGAATTAGGTGCTGTCCAAAAACGGTATTTCTTGTAATTTAAAAAATCAAAATATTAAAGAAATATTGCTTCTTATTTTGTCAGATACTGAAAAATGCACCAAGTGTCCAGATAATAAATATCCAAATGAGGACAGAGTCCAATGTATCTCCAAAGTTATAACCTTCCTGTCTTATGAAGAATATCTTGGCATCATTCTGGTCTCTTTTGCCCTACTGTTGTTCTTAATCACAGACCTTGTTTTTATCATTTTTATTAAATACCGAGAAACCCCCATTGTCAAAGCCAACAACCGAGACCTCTCCTACATCCTCCTGGTCTCCCTCCTGCTTTGCTTCTTGTCTTCTTCTCTCTTCATTGGTCAGCCAAGGAAAGCCACCTGCCTTCTCCGACAGACAATTTTCAGTATCATCTTCTCAGTTGCTGTTTCTTCTCTCTTGGCCAAAACCATCACAGTGGTGCTGGCTTTTCTGGCTACAAAACCAGGAAACCAAATTAACACATGGTTGGGGAAGAGCTTGGCCAACTCCATTATCCTTTCTTCTTCTGCTGTCCAAATTGTCATTTGCTCCATCTGGCTGGGAGTTTCTCCCCCCTTCCCTGACTCTGACCTCCACTCCCAGCATGGAGAGATCATTCTGCAATGCAATGAAGGGGCTGTGGTCATGTTCTACGTCACCCTCAGCTACATGGGCTTCCTGGCTGCCACCTGCTTCATGGTGGCTTTCCTGGCCAGGAATCTGCCTGGGGCCTTCAATGAAGCCAAGCTGATCACCTTCAGCATGCTGGTCTTCTGCAGTGTCTGGGTGACTTTTGTGCCCACCTACCTGAGCACCAAAGGGAAGTACATGGTGGCTGTTCAGATCTTCTCCATCCTGGCCTCCAGTGCTGGTCTGCTAGGCTGCATCTTCTTCCCCAAGTGTTACATTATCCTTCTGAGGCCAGACCTGAACACAAAGGAGCATCTCACAGCTAGAACAAATGTAAAACATAATATATAACACCATTGTGATATTGGAAAAATTGTTAACATGACTTTTATTTGATTTCCATTTAGATAGTATGCAGGAGTCAAAGAAAAAAAAATCTCTATATGTTTCAAAATGGGAAATTGTTGAATGATGGGAATTCTTGCAGCTCCATCCCAATTTTAATAAATCGTGCTAAAGAGATCTTTGTAAAATTCAGCGGAATTCATCTGTTCAACCACACTACTGAATGTGAAAGCTTATAGAAAATACCGTGGGCACTCTTTCCTATTGACAGCAGCTAAAAGTATTTGTGAGAGAGAATGAGTAGGAAAAGAGGTCAGGAGGAAGCTGTTGGGTACCAAATACCAGCCTGGTTGCCTGAGAATGCCAGAATGATGTGAAATGCCAGGTTTTATTGGTTCTCAGCTTGGAAGAGAAATCTTCATCCCTCTTATATAATTCTTTCTTTATTTGGGATTTCAGTTTGGGTTTATTATTTTTTGTTTCTGTACTTTGCCCTAAAATAAAAAAAAAATAAACTAAATTTTAAAAATAAAGTTTGCAATGAAATTTCCACTGTTTTTTTCTTTCAAGCAGAGAAATAAAATAGCAGTTTTTAAATCCTTGATGGATGACCCCCAAGAGCCTAGTCCATGATCAACCCAGGAAAGTTTTCCTGACATTTGGTGTTATATCACAACCTTTGATCCAGCCATGGGGAAATGCTGGGGGTGTTTCCTCAGAAACCCCTCCTGCCACTGTGGGCCTTTCAAGATGGAGAGTCAGAAGCTGAAAGAGACACTCGGAGAGTTCCAGACAAAGTCTGTGGAATGAATAGAATAAAAGGGGAGTGAAAGACCCAGGAAAGACCTTGGACTAAATGACTGGAGGGGGAGGAGAGAAGGAGAGTGGGGGGAAGGAAGAGGAAAGGAGGGAGGGAAGAGAAAATATAAAGAAGGGAGCAGTGGAGGGATTCAGACGATTTATTTATTTATTTTTATTTATTTATTTTGTCAAGTACGTATTGGTGGTATAGAAAAATATAATAATATTTATATACATGATACCAGTAAGAGAGAAACATTAGAATAGGGGACGGAAGGCACTCTGGTGCACTTATTCATGCCCCTTTCTGACCTCTTAGGGATAGGGAGAGGTCAACAGTGGATAGTATAAGGGAAAGGTTTTGGGGGTTAGGTGATAATACTACAGAGTCAGGTAGTGAGTTCCATGCATCAATTACTCAGTTACTAAAGTCATATTTCCTGCACTCGAGTTTGCAGCGGTTTTCTTTGAGTTTGCATCTGTTGTGTGCGTGTGTGCTGTTGTGGTTGAAGCTGAAGTAGTCGTTGACAGGAAGGACATTGTATGGGCTATGCTTAGGTCATGTTGAAGGTTTAATGGAGTTAATCATTTTTAAGACGGTTCTCCCTGTTTCGCTAGAACCGTTTAACTTTATGCCCAGTTCAGGGAACCGTTTGAATTGCCTGGCCCTGGCCCCTCCTTCTGGCCTCCCTTGCCTGGTCCACCCTTCCTCACCCCTCCCCTCCTGTTCAATAATTAAAAAAAAGATGGAGAGTCAGAAGCTGAAAGAGACCCCCAGAGAGTCCCTGGCAAAGTCTGTGGAATGAATAGAAAAAACGGGTGTGAAAGCCCTTGGGAAGATCTGGGGCTCAATGACTTGGGGAGAGACAGAGAAGGAGGATGAGGAAAGGAGGGAGGAAAAAGAAAATACAGGGAAGGGAGGAGTGGTGGGATTTAGCTGATTCTCTCTGGTTCAGGAGGTTGGGAGCTCGATCCTAGGTAGAGGCAGATGTTGCTTGGACAGGGGGTTGGACTAGATGACCTGCAAGGTCCCTTCTAACTCTGTGGATGTGTTCATCTGAACCGGCTGAATTGCCTGCTCCTGGCCCCTCCTTCTGGCCTCCCCTGCCTGGCCCCGCCCTGCTTCCACCTTCGCTCCTCAGGGTCCCAACCCCCCAGGAAAACAATTTGTCTCCAAAATCCTGTGAATCCCTTTGGCTCAGGCACGGGGATTCCCCACCGGTTCCCTCTGGGAGAAGGAATTGTAGAAAGGCAGCTGAGCCCGGAATGGAGTTTCCTCGAAGTTAGTAATTGTGAGCATCCAGAAGGGAGCAGGACCAATGAGAATTCTCCCTTCTGCAGTGTCATCTATCTCCGGGCATACTCTCCCTTGACTTCACCCACTGGAGGAGAGATCTCCTCCCTCCCTCTATCTCCACTTCTCTCTCTCCTACTTCAGGTGAAGCCACAAAGGACTCTGCTCAGAAACCGATGACGCTCAAGCAGGCAGAATTCCCATTGGTGCTGTTCCTCGTTCTGGCGCCTCCCACCTCCAACGGCAAAAATAAACGGTTCTCCGTGACAGTCCCTTCCCCCAATACAGAACGGCGGATTCTTCGTCTGGAGCTCTCTGCTCATACACAGAGAGAGACACAAACACAATCCATCCTAAAACAAAAGGCTCCTTTTGGGGAGGGAGGGGGAGAAAATTGGTGAAATAAAGAGGAAAAGAAAAGAAAGAAAGGGAAAGGAAAGAAGATAGAAGAAGGTCTGGAATTAAGATTGATAGTATGTATGGTTTTTTATTATTATATACGTGATTTTAGTGATGTTTTCACTGGTTTTTTAAACTTGTATTGCATTTATAACCGTTGTTAGCTGTTTAGAGTCCATTTCGGAGTGATCAGCATATAAATGCAATGAATAGATAGATAGATAGATAGATAGATAGATAGATAGATAGATAGATAGATAGATGGATAGATAGATAAATGATAGATAGACAGATAGAAAGAGAGAAAGAAAGGGAAAGGGAAAGGAAAGAAGATAGAATAAGGACAGGTAATGAAAGAAGGGAAAGGGAAAGAAAAGGAAATGGAAAAGAAAGTGAAAGGAAAGAAAAGAAGATAGAGTAAGGACAGAAAGGGAAAGGAAAGGAAAGAAAAAAGAAAGGGAAAGAAAAGGAAAGGGAAAGGAAGGGTGAGGAGATGAAAAAGGAGAGGAAGATAGATATAGAAAGGACAGAAAGGGAAAGGAGGGGAGTGGAGTGGGAGGGAAGGGCTAAAAAGCCAAATCTCAGGATCTCCTGGATCCCTTTGGCTCAGGCAGTGGGATTCCCCGCCGGTTCCCCCTCTGCACAAAGCGAAGGGATCACGAAAAGGCTGCCCAGCCCAGAATGGGGCTTCAGGCGACGCCAGGCCGGAGAAACGCCGGAGGGGCCGAGAAAGGCGAGGAACCCCCGAAGCCCCCGCAGCTCTTTCGGAAGGGATGGAGAGGATGTGACCGCTCAGCCCCAGAGACGGAGGGGCTGCGTTGGGGGGGGGGGGGCGTTTGTCTGGAACTTCGGAAGAGGGAAAGCCCAGAAAAGTGGAACAATGGGAATTCCCCTTTCCTCAGCGTCATCGGTCTCCGGGCAGAGTCTCCCTGGACTTCACCCGAGGGAGGCGAGTTCTGGGTAAGAGAGAGAAGCGGAGGGAGAGGGAGGGAGGGGGGATATTCTCGGTCTTGGGGGACCGCAGCATGAGGGGGGGTCATGGCAGCACTGGAGGGGAGGGTGGACTTCCTCCTGCCCTCCCCACATCCATCCATCATGCAGGGGGGCTGCAGTTGGTGACTGAAGGGGAGATTCAGCCCCATAGCCAGGGGGGACTTTGGGGGTCTCAGAGAGCTGGCTGAGGAGTCCCCTGCAACACTGTTTCCCATAAGATGTGTGCGCCCGGCCGCGCAGGCAACGTGAGATCTTAGCGCAGCACTTTCCACGTGTGCGTAGTTATGCTTTCCCACCCGCCGTGGCTCCTCCCCGTTCCGCCCCTGCTGAGCGCGGCACTTTCAAAGTGCATGGCAGTTATGCCTCTGCCCCCGTCTGAATTGGCTCCTCCCCAGCGTGAAGGCCGGGCCGGGGTCCGGGAGAAAGCGCCGCGCCGTCCGCTGAGCCGCCTAGCCCGGGCGCCAGAGAGAACAGCCAGCATCAGAAGACAAGTACGGCCAGGAACCAGCAGTGAGCGCCGGCATCTCTTTGGAAGGCAGCGGCGGATCTCGAGCCCCGCGGTTTCTCCTCTGGGGGGGGGGGGTTCTTTCAAACCGTTAGTGGCTGAGGGCAAGGGGCCGCTTCCCCCAGAGGGGAGGGGGTGTTTCTCCGCGTGCCGCGCCAATTGCTGAGGGAGAAGGTGGCAGTTTGGTCTCTTCCCTCGGAAAGCGACCGTTTCTCCCGCAGCGGCGGACTAAGGAAGCGGGAGGGAGCCAGAGTGAAAGAATTTCTGTCTCCTCTTATACATTCTGTGCAGTATTTAGGAGAACATATATGGGAACATAATTGTTAAACTTTACTGAGAAGTCAGTCCCTTGTTCAAGACAGCCTATCCATGTGAGCTGAGCATAGGATTACAAATACTGTCTTTCTAAATAAAACCATAAATGCAACTTTAACAACTCTCTATTAAGTTATACTAACTACATTCATAGTATACTACTACAAATAGATATGTTTTGAAGAAGCTGAATATACCACTACAAATTTTGTTAAAATAAAATACTTATAATGATATTGCCCAGAAGTTCACTTCAATTAATTTACTGTAGGGCAAAATTTATACTGAAATAACAAATCCCACTATCAACTCAGTATCAATTGTCACATTTATTTATGGAGAGATATGGAACAAGCATATATACACATTTATTACATGAATACAAATGCAAAACATGACTACTTCCCAATTAGATCATCTTGGTTGAACAAATAAAGTCATCAGCTTTTAATTAAAATCGATATGCCTCTGTCTTCTATTTTAAGCAAAGATTTCCACAAGCAAATTGCAAAAAAACAAAAACAAGGCAACAAAACACCCAATCAGCAAGAGAAACATTCTTGGAAGTATTTAAAACTGGGTCACATATTCCAGCTATATATGATACATTCAAAAAAAAAACCTTTAGTAAAATACTGCAACCACACTAACAGATTTGCCAGCCAGAGGCTATTTGCTTTAAATAGCTTGTTCCTTTCATCAGTTAGACATCGCTACAATATTTCAGCAATGAACAGTCTAGCACCATAAGAACCAACTACGTCTAGCATTTTACATTGATTATTTATACCACTTTCAGTACTATTAAATAACAGCATAATGCCTATGTAGACAATCCAGCTGCCGGACCAAATTCTTCGTAATTATACACCATGAGAACACGTTCTGCATGCAAAAAAAGAGATGTCTAGGTAAAAGTTGAAAGCCTAAAACACCGGTGCTCCCGGTCTAATGCAGCACAGCAGGGACACTGAGTAAGGCTCTTGAAGCTGTTTATCTGCATGTACTCAAGAAGTACTCCTCGTGAAAGCTACAACCGGGCAGGCATCATGGAGCAGCCTTTTGACACATGCTAGTTGATATTCGCCCCTATAATACAGCATTGCAAAGGGCGCCCGCTCCGACTTTTAAGGAGCTCTAGCCTGGAAGGAAGGGAGGGAGGGAGGGAAAGAAGGAAGGGAAGGAAGGAAGGAAGGAGCCAGGCCCATTTCAGCAACGCCTAACCCTCCCCGGTGGATCTCCTCCCGTGGATCACTGAGGGGCTCAAACTCCCCCGCCCCCTTTCTATCAAGTTCGCAGCACCCACGCTTGCCTGTTCCGTGCAGTTGCTCTTCCTCCTAACGGTGGAGAAGCCCGGAAGTAAAATACAGTATATGCAGTTCATGTCTTCTCTCCCCCCCCCCCCCCTCATTGCAGCGGCAGACTCCTGGCTCCCTCTGCCTGCTGGCTTGCTTTCCGTCCCCCGCTGCCCACTGGCACCGGCTGCTCTCGGGGACCAACGCCGCTCTTAGAGAAGACACCTGGGCTGCCCCCAACCTCCCCCGCGGGGAGCGGGACTAGGCCTTCACTCTGGCTCCCTCCCGCTTCCTTAGTCCACCGCTGCAGGAGAAACGGTCGCTTCCCGAGGGAGAAAGGAAGAGACCGAACCGCCGCCTTCTCCCTCAGCAATTGGCGCGGCACGCGGAGAGACACCCCCTCCCCTCCGGGGGAAGCGGCCCCCTGCCCTCAGCCACTAACGGTTTAAAAGAAGCCCCCCCGCAGAGGAGAAACTGCCGGGCTCGAGAGCCGCCGCTGCCTTCCACAGAGATGCCGGCGCTCCCCCCCACTCCCCAATGCAGCTCCTCCGTCTCTGGGGCTGAGCGGCCGCATCCTCTCCATCCCTTCCGAAAGAGCCGCCGGGGCTTCGGGGGTTCCTGGCACAACCGGCCTGGCTGGTTGTAGGCAGCCTTTCTCGGCCCCTCCGGCGTTTCTCTGGCCTAGCGTCGCCTGAAGCCCCATTCTGGGCTGAGCAGCCTCTCCACGACCCCTTCGCTTTGCTCAGAGGGGGAACCGGCAGAAATCCCACTGCCTGAACCAAAGGGATCCAGGAGATCCTGAGATTTAGCTTTCCAGCCCTTCCCTTCCACTCCACTCCCCTCCTTTCCCTTTCTGTCCTTTCTATATCTATCTTCCTTTCCCTTTTCATCAGCTCCCCCTTCCTTTCCCTTTCCTTTCCCTTTCTTTTTTCTTTTCTTTCCTTTCCTTTCCCTTTCTTTCCTTCGTCTATCTTCTTTCCTTTCCTTTCACTTTCATTTCCATTTCATTTACTTTTCCTTTCCCTTCTTTCATTTCCTATCCTTATTCTATCTTCTTTCCTTCCCCTTTCCCTTTCTTTCTGTCTTTCTGTCTTTCTATCTGTCTGTCTGTCTACCTACCTACCTACCTACCTACTTGCCTATCTATTGCATTTATATGCCGCTCCCTCCGAAATGGACTCTAAGCAGCTAACAACGGTTATAAATACAATACAAGTTAAAAAACCAGTAAAAACATCACTAAAATCACCTATATAATAATTAAAAAACCATACATACTATCAGTCTTAATTCCAGGCCTTCTTCTATCTTCTTTCCTTTCCCTTTCTTTCCTTTTCCTCTTTATTTCACCAATTTCCCCCTCTCCCGCCCCTTTCTCATTTCTTTACTACTTTTATTTTCTATTTTATGCCATGATAATAAAAATAATAAAAAAGAGCCTTTTGTTTTATGATGGATTGTGTGTGTGTGCGTGTGAGCAGCCAGATGCTTCCAGCCCCTGACGAAGAATCCGCCGTTCTGCATTGGGGGGAAGGGCTGTCACGGAGAAACGTTTATCTCTGCCGTTGGAGGTGGGAGGGGCCAGAACGAGAGACAGCACCAATTGGAATTCTCCCTGTTTGAGCGTCATCGGTTTCTGGGCAGAGTCCTCTGTGGCTTCACCTGAAGGAGGAGAGAGAGAAGCGGGGAAAGTGGGAGGGAGCGGGATATTGGCACGAAGGACCAACTGGGGCTTCTTCTCTGGGCGGAACTCTCTCCTCCAGGGGGTGAAGTCGAGGGAGAGTCTGCCCTGCCTTTTTACAATTCCTTCGCTGGGCGCAGAGAGGGAACCGGCGGGGAATCCCCGTGCCGGCTGAGCCAAAGGGATTCACAGGATTTTTGAGACAGATTGTTTTCCTGGGGGTTTGGGACCCTGAGGAGGGGAGGGGAGAAGCAGGGCGGGGCCAGGCAAGGGAGGCCAGGAGGAGGGGGCCTGGGCCAGGCAATTCAGCAGGTTCAGATGAACACATCAACAGAGTTGGAAGGTACCTTGCAGGTCATCTAGTCCAACCCCCGTCCAAGCAACATCTGTCTCTACCTAGGATCGAACTCCCAACCTCCTGAGCCAGAGAGAATCAGCTAAATCCCACCACTCCTCCCTTCCCTGTATTTTCTTTTTCCTCCCTCCTTTCCTCGTCCTCCTTCTCTCCCCCCCCCCCCCCGAGTCATTGAGTACCAGATCTTCCCCAGGGCTTTCACTCCCGTTTTTTCTATTCATTCCACAGATTTTGCCTGGGACTCTCCGGGGGTCTCTTTCAGCTTCTGACTCTCCATCTTTTTTTTAAATTATTGAACAGTTTCAAAAAAACATATAAATACAAACATACATGTGTACAAAACAAACTTTCAAAAGACAGCACATGATATTACATAACACAACAAGACCTAAACAGTAAAAATTAATATTCATTTACCAATGTTGCATATTGGTATATTTTCGGTGTATCTATAACACTTATTCATTAACTTATCTATATTCATGTAATCCAACTCATTACAATTATCTCTCCCATAACATCTTGTCTAAATGTATTCACCTTTCACTTTATGTCCTATATGCACCACTAACTTTCTGGGGCACTTTGCCCGCCCCTCGCCTGTTGCTCTCACGTTCCCTTTGGTTCCCTCCCGGGCTTTAAACCCCCACCCCCTCCACCTCTTCCTCCTATTCTTCCTCCCCTTCCTCCCCTTCCTCCTCTTCCTTCTCCTCCTCTTCTTCTTCCTCTACCTCCTCCACTGCTCTCCTTCACCCACAAGCAACAGGCAACCACAACACTGCACCAACAATACCCCTCCCACGCCTTTGTCTTACGACCATGGGATTCCCAGATGGACACATGCACAAAAACAGGAGGGGGGGAGGCTTGTATCTCTCTCCCTCCCAGGAGGGGTCCCCAAACGCCCCCC